>NW_022631052.1:10311855-10402930 GCF_010015895.1 Lontra canadensis
CCGGGACCCGGTGCCCGGCGCCCCCGGCCACCGCGGGCCCCCGGGAGCCGGGGCCGGGGCCCGGCGCGCCGGCCCCCAACTTGGCGGCACTTGGGGCGCGGCGCGCGCGGCCCGCGGGGCGCACTCACTCACCGGCGTTGAGGGAGGCGGCGGGCATGTGCGCGGCCAAGTTCGGTTTGTAAGACATCCCCCCGAGCGGCGGGGCGCGCCGGGGCGCCGCGGGGCCAGGCCCGCGAGGGCGGCGGCGGCGGCGGCGAGGCCGGGCGGCGGCGAGGCGGGCCCGGCGTCCGAGCGCCCGTCCGTGCGCCCGCCGAGCTCCCGCGCACTTTTTGTTGTTGACGGCTCGGGCCGCACCGGCAAATATGGCCGTCCCTCACCCTGACACCCGCTGCAGTATATCACCCATACATCGGGCGGGCGGGCGCAGGGGCGGCCGCAAACTTTGAGCGGAGCCAGCGGGGCCGGCCCGGGCCGGGAGGGGGCGGCCCGGCACGCCGCGGCCCGGCGTCAGGGGGCGGCTCCGCCCGCGGCCGCGCCCCGCGCCTCCGGCCGCGCTGGGCGCCCGCAACTTGGCAAAGTTTGGGGGGCTGGGTCCCGGCGGCGGCCGGGGCCCGCGTGGGTCCCTTTCTTCTGCTAGGCTCTCAGCGCCCGGAGGCTCGCTATTTTACCGCTTCGTCTCTTTCTTTCCTTCCTTCCTTTTTTTTTTTTTTAAATAGCTAGGTAGGATTTCAGAATTACTTTTTTCCCCCTTGGATGTGGGGGCAGGGATGGAAAATTACCTGGAGAAAATGGTGGCGAGTGGTATTTTTAAGCACGTAGATCATTCCAGACGCCGAAGTCTGGCCATTCCCCAGAATAAGAACAACCAATTCTTGACATTGATTTCAAATAAATTTCGTGTCCCTGTCAGTATTAAGTGGTTTTTAACCCTTCTGGGGGCCTACGAGACTCCTTGGAGACTGACAAAAACCAGAGGCCTTTTCCGTGCGAAATTCACTGTTACATCCACATAAACTCTACATCTTAACTCATTCAGATGTTTAAGAAGCGCCTACTATGTGCCTGGCACCGGTCCAGGCGCCGAGGATACAAGAATGAACCTGACAAAATTTCTACGTTCCTGGAGTAATTTTTTATTGAAGTAACAATTTTCCGCCCTCCTCCCACCCCTACCCCTCCAGGCCATCTTCAGGTCTGACCGAAACGTAGCATCAAATGTGTATCTTGGATTAGATGACTAAGCTTTTGAAGGTACTGTTTCTTGGAGTTCCGCTTAAACAGTAAAGCTCGTCAAAATACACAGGATACCCACCCTTTTCTGCCGTTTTTAATCGCCATGCCTTGCAGATTTTAATTAGTCACAGACCTTCAGGCACATCTGGATCTAGTGAAGAAGACATCAACCTCCCCACCGAGAGGGAAGGGTTACCACACATGCCTTCCCTCTTCCCATTTAGGATGCAAAGTGCAGGTGATACCCCCTCTCTAGCTTAACCAGCACCCGCGGGGATCAGCTTTAGGCTCTTTCAGCCAAGGATGCTCAGGGAAATTTCATTTCGTGAATGAATTAATGCCAAGCTCTCCTACACTGCCCCAGGGGCCCAAATACTCCAGAGTAGCATTGTCCATTCGAAATATAAAAGCGAGCCACATATGTAATTTTAAATTTTCTAGCCGTCACAGTTTAGAAATCAAAAGACTGGCAAAACTGATCTGTTTGACACAATGTATCTTGAATAATATGTCAAATATAATGAACATAGAGAAGTTAAGATACTTTCTATTCTTTTCATCCTACAGAGCCTTGGAGAAGTAGCATGCATTGCACACACTCACAGGGGATCTTAATTCAGACTAGTCACTTTTCAAGGGTGCCACAGCCCCAAGAGGTAGGGGCTTTCCTATTGGGCAGTGCAGGGCTAGAAGCTTCAAGGAGAGAGCTCATAAGGCACATACACCTGGGTACAAATTTTGGCTCTACCTGAGAGCTGTGTGCCTGGGCTTCAGTTTCCTTGATGCAAGAATACGGATCTCAGAGACCTGCCCCATTCCTCCTGCAAATGGTCTGGGCTATTCTCTTTTAATATTTTTTTTTAAGATTTTATTTATTCATTTGACAGAGAGAGAGAGATCACAAGTAGGCAGAGAGGCAGGCAGAGAGAGGAGGAAGCAGGCTCCCTGCTGAGCAGAGAGCCCGATGCGGGGCTCAATCCCAGGACCCTGAGATCATGACCTGAGCTGAAGGCAGAGGCTTAACCCACTGAGCCACCCAGGCGCCCTTTTTCTTTTGTTTTTAATTGACATACAATTCATTTAGCTTAAAATGTACCCCCCTTTTTTTTAATGTACCCTTTTAAAATATATAATTACACCTAGCTTTAGGCAACTGCTAATCTGTATTCTATGAACTGACCTATTCTGGACAATTCATATAAATGGAATTACACAACGTGTGACCTTTCGTGCCTGGCTTCTAAGCATTTTTCAAGGTTCATCTGTGTTGTAATACATATCAGTACTTTGTTCCTTTTTTATGGCTGAATAATATTCCATTGTACGGATAGGCTCTGTTTTGTTTCTCCATCTACCCATTGAGAGACATCTGGGTTATGTTTACTTTTTGGCTATTGTGAATACCACTGCTACAAACATAGGTGTGCGAGTTTTTGTGGGAACATGTTTTCAATCCTTTGGGATCTATACCCAGGAATGGAATTGTTAGGCCATATAGTAACTCCCTTCCACTTTTTGAGAAACTATCAAACTTATTTCCATAGTGGCTGTACCATTTTCCATTCCTACCAGTGATGTAAAAGTGTTCCAGTTACTTCTCACTGATATTTTTATTATCTGGCTTTTTTTTTTTTTAATCCTAGTGGATGCGAACTTTTTTTAAAAAAAGATTTTATTTATTTATTTGACAGAGAGATCACAAGCAGGCAGAGAGGCAGGCAGAGAGAGAGGAGGAAGCAGGCTCCCTGCTGAGCAGAGAGCCCGATGCGGGGCTCAATCCCAAGACCCCCGGATCATGACCTGAGCCGAAGGCAGAGGCTTAACCCACTGAGCTACCCAGACATCCCTGGATGTGAACTTTTATCTCACGGTTTTGATTTGCATTTCTCTAGTGAATAGTGATGCTGAGAATCTTTCCCTGTGTTTTCTAACCATTTGTAGATCTTGGGAGATATATGTCTATTCTGGTCCTTTGCCCATTTTTTGTGTTCTTTTTCTTTTTTAAGATTTTATTTATTATTTTTAAAGATTTCACTTATGTATTTGAGACAGAGAGAGAGACTGCGTGAGAGAGAGAGCATGAGCAGGAGGTAGGGGCAGAGGGAGAGGGAGAAGCAGACTCCTTGCTGAGCCGGGAGCCTGACACAGGGCTCCATTCTAGGACTCCAGGATGGAGCCCCTAAGATTTTATTATTAAGTAATCTTGGGGCGCCTGGGTGGCTCAGTCGTTAAGCATCTGACTTCAGCTCAGGTCATGATCCCAGAGTCCTGGGATCGAGCCCCGCATTGGGCTCCCTGCTTAGTGGGAAGCCTGCTTCTCCCTCTCCCCCTACCCATGCTTGTGTTCCATCTCTCGCTGTCTTTCTCTCTGTCAAATAAATAAATAAAATCATTTAAAAAAAATAAGTACTCACTACACCCCAACATGGGGCTTGAACTTACAGCCCCAAGATTCAAGGGCTGCACGCTTCATGGACTGAGCTAGCCAGGCACTCCTGACCATTTTTAAATTGAGATTTCTCTTTATGCTAGGTTATAAGAATTCTTTATGTATTCTGGAAAGAGTTGCTTCTCAGATATATAATTTGCAAATCTTCTCTCCCGTTCTGTGGGTTGTCTTTTCATTTTCTTGATACTGTCCATGGACACATAAGTTCTTAATTTGAAGTCCAATTTATCTATTTTTTTTCTTTTGGTTTGCTTCTGCTCTTGGTGTCATTTTTATTTTTTAAGATTTTATTTATTGGGGCGCCTGGGTGGCTCAGTGGGTTAAAACCTCTGCCTTCGGCTTAGGTCATGATCTCAGGGTCCTGGGATCGAGCCCCGCATAGGGCTCTCTGCTCAGCGGGGACTCTGCTTCCCCCTCTCTCTCTGCCTGCCTCTCTGCCTACTTGTGATCTCTCTTTTCCTCTGTCAAGTAAATAAATAAAACCTTTAAAAAAATCTTTATAAGATTTTATTTATTTATTTGACAGAGATCACAAGTAGGCAGAGAGGCAGGCGGGGCGGGGGAGGGAAAGCATGCTCTCCACTGAGCAGAGAGCCAGATATGGGACTCGATCCCAGGACCCTGAGATCAGGACCTGAACTGAAAGCAGAGGCTTACCCCACTGAGCCACCCAGGTACCCCTCTTTGAAAGAGTTTTAAAGTTTTTGTTCTTGCATTTAGGTATTTGATCCATTTTTATTTTTTATTATTTTTAAGGATTTTATTTATTTATTTGACCCAGAGAGAGTTCAAGCAGGGGGAGCAGACAGAGGGAGAGGAAGAAGCCAGGTCCCCAAAGAGCAAGGAGCCAGACACGGGACTCGATCCCAGGACCCTCTGAAATCATGACCTGAGCCCAAGGCAGACGTTCAACCAACTGAGCCACCCAGGTGCTCCATGTGTTTGATCCATTTTTAAATTAGTTATTGTGTATGGTGTGATGTGGGTCCAAGTTCATTCTTTGTATGTTGGAGTCTAGCTGTCTGCGTACCATTCACTAGGAAGACTGTTCTTTCCCATTGAATGGTCTTGGCACCCTTGTTGAAAATCAATTGATGATAAAGATGAGTGTTTATTTCTAGACTCTCAGTCCTGTTCCGTCAATCTGCAGGTCTATCCCTACACCAAAGTCACATGGCTTTGATTACTCTAGCTTTGAAGTGAGCTTTGAATCGAGGAGGTGCAAATACTCCAACTTTGTTTTTCTTTTTCAAGATTGTGTTGGCTCTTTGGGTCCCTTGCCTTTCCATGCTAGTTTTAGGATCAGATTGTTCATTAAAAAATTTTTTTAACAAGGGCTACTGGAATTCCTACAGGGCGTGTATTAAATCTGTGTATCAGTTTAGGGAGTGTTGCTATCTTAATTGCATTATTGTCCTCCAACCCGTGAATGCAGGCTGTCATTACATTTAGGAAGGTTTATTCCCTGTAGCTTCAACAATGTCTTATAGTTTCCAGCGTGCAAGTCTTGTATTTCTTTTTATTCTTTTTATTATTTTTTTAAATTTTATTTATTTATTTGACAGACAGAGATCACAAGTAGGCAGAGAGAGAGGGGAAAGCAGGCTCCCTGCTGAGCAGAGAGCCTGATGCAGGGCTCGATCCCAGGACCCTGGGATCATTCATGACCTGAGCCGAAGGCAGAGGCTTTAACCCACTGAGCCACCAGGTGCCCCAAGTCTTATATTTCTTTGGTTGAATTTATTCCTACATACTTCACTATATTTTTTTAAAGATTTTAAAATTTATTTCAGAAAGAGAGAGACTGAGAGAGAGCTGGGGGAGGGGCAGTGGGAGAGAGAGACCGAGAACCTCCAGCGGACTCCACACTGAGTGCAGAGCCCGAGGTGGGGCTCAATGTCACGACCCTGACATCATGACCTGAGCCAAAACCAAGAGCTGGACACTTAATTGCCTGAGCCATCCAGACTCCCCAGTATTGCACTATTTTTGATGCTATTGTAAATGGAATATTTTTCTTGATTTTTGGATTGTTCATTGCTAATATATACAAATATAAGTAATTTTTGGGTGTTGTCTTGTATCCTGCAACTTCCTTGAACTTACTTATTCTGCTGGTTAGTGTGCGTGTGTGTGTCTATGTATTTAGGATTTTCTGTATATAGAGGTCCCTGGCTGGCTCAGTCAGTAGAGCAAACTCTTGATCTCAGGGTCCCAAGTTCAAGCCCCACACTCGGTGTGGAGCCTACTGTAAAAAAAATAAAATGGGGCATCTGGGTGGCACAGTCAGTTAAGCATCTGACTCTTGGTTTCAGCTCAGGTCATGATCTCAAAGATGTAAGATCCAGTTCCATGGGTTTCTCTCTTCCTCTCCCTCTCCATCCTTCACCCCCATGCTCACACGCATGTGCTTTCTTTCTCTAAAATAAAATCTTTTTTTTTTTTTTAAAGGACTTTCTGGGGACACCTGGATGGCCCAGTGGTTTAAAGCCTCTGTCTTGGGCTCAGGTCATGATCTCAGGGTCCTGGGATCGAGCCCCGCTTTGGGCCCTCTGCTCAGCGTGGAGCCTGCTTTCTTCTCTCTCTGCCTGTCTCTCTGCCTACTTGTGATCTCTATCCATCAAATAAATAAATAAAATCTTTAAAATAAAAAGGACTTTCTGTATATAAAATCATGTCATCTGTAAAGAGTTTTACTTCTTCCTTTCCAAATAGGATGTCTTTTATTTCTGTTTCTTGCCAATTGCCCTGACTAGAACCTCGAGAACAATTTTGGGTAGAGATGGTGAGAGCAGACATCCTCTTCTTGTTCCTGATATAGGGGGAAAGATTTCAGCATTTCACCATTAAGTATGATGTTCACTTTGGGCGCCTGGGTGGCTCAGTGGTTAAAGCCTCTGCCTTTGGCTCAGGTCACGATCTCAGGGTCCTGGGATCGAGTCCTGCATCAGGCTCTCTGCTCAGCAGGGAGCCTGTCTCCTCCTCCTGTCTCTCTCTGCCTGCCTCTCTGCCTGCTTGTGATCTGTCTAGCAAATAAGTTAAAAAAAAATCTTAAAAAAAAAAAAGTATGATGTTCACTTTGGGCTTTTCACAGATGCCCTTTATCAAGTGGAGGAGTTTCCCTTCTATCACTAGTTTGTTGTAGAGTGTTTTTATTGGGAGAGTTGGATTTTATTTTATTTATTATTATTATTTTTTAAGATTTTCCCTATTATTTTATTTTTTAAGAAAAAATTTTATGTGGGGCACCTGGGTGGCTCAGAGGGTTAAGCCTCTGCCTTCGGCTCAGGTCATGATCTCAGGGTCCTGTGATCGAGTTCCGCATTGGGCTCTCTTCTTGGTGGGGAGCCTGCTTCCTCTCTCTCTCTGCCTACTTGTGATCTCTCTCTCTGTCAAATGAATAAATAAAAATCTTTAAATTAAAAAAAAATTTATTTATTTGAGATGGAGCAAGAGTGAGTGAGAGAGAGAGCACGCACAAGTGGTGGGAGAGGAGCAGAGGTTGTGCCTGTTCTAGGCACAACAGCCGCGTTTCAGAATTCTCCTTACCCCCACCACATCGGGGTCATTACCTTACCCCTCACCTCCCACTATTTCTTATTATTCTTCAGGCCAGACTGGATTCTGAGCCTGGTTCTTGTTCGTACCCACACCTAAGACTTCATTACGTTAAACTTGCCCTTATATCCTGGTTGGCAAACTCCTGCTCACCCCACAAGGCCCAGCTCAACTCTTCCCGCCTCTGAGAAGTCCTCCCTGGCCGGCTGCCCTCTGTCAAGGGCGGCTATAATTCCATTTAATCGGGTCTGTCTCCTTCATGGGTCTGAGCTTCCTGAGGCAGACAACTGCGTCCTTGAATGTTCTAGTCGGGCATACTGAGCATTTCATAAATGGCTTCAACAGGGTCCTAGAAATGAGACAAAGTGAGATCAGTTTCCCTCTGTAGCCTTTTTCCTGCTCACAGCTCACTTCCCATAGCAGACGTGTTAGTGTCCTTGGGCTGTCATAACAAATTACCAGGAACCTGTCCGCTTTAAACAACAGAAATGTACTTACTCTCTCACAGCTCTGGAGGCCAGAAACCTGAAATCAAGATGCTGGCAGAGCTGGGCTCCCTCCAAGGCTCTAGGAAGGAATCCTTTGCTGTCCCAGCTGCTGGCAGCCCCAGGTGTCTCCTTGGCTTGTGGCCGAGTCACACTGAGCCTGTCTTCATGTGGCCTTCCACAAGGCCTTCCTGCTTGTCTTCTCCCCCTCTGAGAACACTTGTCATTGTAGGATGATCTCCTCTCGAGATCCTTACATTAATTACATCAACGAAGACCCCCCCCACCCCCAAAAGAAAGGTTCACGTCTAATGATTGCAGGTGCACATATCTTTTATGCCCATTCAACCCACTATGACGCGCTTATCTAAAAGGATCTGGATTTCCCCCACTTTCCCCTCTTCCTTCTGTGTCTGAGTTAAAGACCCCTAAAAGGGAAACAAATATTCCTAGTGTCTCCGCTAAAAACATGTGTCTGATGCAACTCAAACAAGCATCTTTTTTTTTTTTTTAAAGATTTATTTACTTATTTGAGAGAGAGAGAGAGGGAGAGGGAGCAGCAGGAGGGGCAGAGGGAGAGGATGAGACCCCCACATGAGGTCGGATCCCAGGACCCTGAGATTGTGACTTGAGCCGAAATCAAGAGTTAGACACTCAAATGATGGAACCACCCGGGTGCCCCAAATGAGCAACTTTTAACAAGTGGTTTTAGAATGATCTAGAATGGTTCCTTAATGGGCATTTCCTGGCTTACCAGGGAGCAAGCACAGCAGATGAACCAGGGAGACCAGGGAGCCCAGCACGGCTTAGTGTGGATCAGGAGACAAAGTTTTAGCTCCGGATCAACCACATACTTCTCCTTAAGTCTCAGATAGCTTGTTTAACCTCCCTGGGCCTTGCCCTCATCTGTAAGATTGGGGAGGTTTGATGGGACAGAGCTCCCCAAATCCTGGAAACTCGAACATCCTAAGAAGGCAGAGAGACAACACACAGGACATGTTTCTCTAATTTCCATCAGCCCAGAAAGGCCTTTGCATCGTGTTGGAGCCGTTTCCATCACTGGACAACATTTTGAGATATTTGCTGTCTCTCTCTCTGTCAAATAAGTAAATAAAATCTAAAAAAAAAAAAAGAAGAAGAAGAAGAGTTGGACGCTTAACGATGGAGCCACCAAGACACTTCACACAAAAATTTTTTAAATATATGACCAAACTGGGGTGCCTGGGTGGCTCAGTGGGTTAAGCCTCTGCCTTCAGCTCAGGTCATGATCTCAGGGTCCTGGGATCGAGCCCCGCATTGGGCTCTCTGCTCAGCAGGGAGGCTGCTTCCCCCTCCCTCTCTGACTGCTGCTCTGTCTACTTGTGATCTCTTTCTCTGTCAAATAAATAAATAAAATCTTTAAGAAAAAAAAAGATTTTATTTATTTGACAGAGAGAAACAGCGATGGAGTGGGAGAGGGAGAAGCAAGCTTCCCGCCAAGAAAGGAGACCGATGCAAGGCTCGATCCCAAGATCCTGGGATCAAGACCCAACCCAAAGGCAAATGCCCAATGACTGAACCATGCAGGCACCCTGCTTTTTTTTTTCCCAATCATTTAGGAACCTAAAAACTTTTCTTAGCTTGCAGGGTCACTCAAAAGCAGGTGATGCACTGGTTTTGATCTGCAGACCAGAATTTGCCAATCCCTGTTTTAGATCACAAACAGAAATTTGTTTCCTAAGCTCGATTCCCTATGGGTAGGACACCAAAAAATGGAACATGCATTCGAGGATATAAGGAGCTTATTTTCATATCAATACCTCTGAACAAGGAACACATGCAAAAAATAAGCTGTGGGGACACAAAGCTAAACAAAACCCCAGTATTAATGCAAGAATTGAGAGAAATGTATAATTGATCTTGATCTTGGACTAAAGGGAGAAAGGGGGGATTTCTAGGAGAGTCTTACTGCCCTAACCAGTGGGCACCTTCGCAAAACACCCAACTTTCTACAAGGGGTTCTTGCTGCTGAATTTCCTAATTTCCTACAATTATAATGTATTCTAGTTTGGATTTCTCTAGTAATTAAGGGCTCGCACATCAGTCTTTGTTGAAAGTTAATCTTGCCTGGAACCAAAGGTAAGCAGCAGATGCTCAAGCATTTTGTTGTTGTTACTAAAAAAAAAAAAAAAAAAAAAATTACCCTCTAGAGTTCCCCAAGAAGGAATAGTGGAGAAACCGGCAAGGCTGAGCACCTTGAAACGGTGGAAGAGGAACAGTGGACCAAGTGGCAGGAGTGGAAATAGTGCTCGCTCTGTGTTCTCATCTGCAATTGACTTCAACCAGGTGCTGGTACTCACGCAAAACAGAAGTGGTGTTCCAGCAATTTAGCACCCACCCAGCAACCCTACCTTTGCACGCCACTTTGTGGTGATTCTCAAACAGTGATGATTTGGTGATTTGGAGCCAATAGCAAGGCAGTTGCCTCTCCTAACCCAATAATGCACCTGATGTCCAGAGTGGGCAGCGTTCAGAGCGTGAAGCCAACATGCCGAGAGTTGGACTCTAAAAATAAGCATTTTGCACATTTCTTTTAGCCTCCTTTCTCTCCATAAAGGCCTCCACAGATGGCTTCTTTACATCATGCTCTCAAATGACTAGCTGTTAAATATTCATACTTATGGAAATTGTACTGTACATACTCCAAACCCCCAGCCAGTTAAGCATTTGTATTTTCTGTAGCTCAAGGCCCTTGTTCATGGACCCTGTCCCTCTGTAAAACACAAACTCTTGCACGCGCACACATGCGCACACACACACACACAGGCCGTAGACACCAACCTTTTGCCTCTTTATGACTAATTGGTCGAGGACAGTAGCTCCTAACCAAGGGGCCGGTGATTTTGGCACTCAGAGGACGTTTGGCAATGTCTGGAAACATTTTGGGTTGTCACAACGCAGGGTGGGGGGCGGTGCGGTGTGGTTGGGCGTGAGGAGCCGTGTCTACTACTGGCATCTAGTGGGTAGAGACCAGGAATGCCACTAAATATCCTACAATGAACAGGACAGCCTCCGATGAAGGGCCAGCCCAAATGTCAACAGTGGGGAGGTCTGGGGGACACATGGTGAGGCTGAAAGCAGACCTGAGTGCAGATAAAACACTGAGGGGGGGGAACACAGTCAGAGCAAACGGCAGCCAAAAACTTGGGGATGGTGGAGGGGCTCAATGAAGGTCAGGCCTCTTCCTCTCTTATTCAGATGAATACCCTAGCTTATTTAGGTTATGCATTTAAAATCCTGTTTCCTTTCAGTCTGCAAGCTCAACTTACACATGTATTCTTAAAGATTTTTATTGTTTAAATAACCTCTCCAGCCAACGTGGGGCTCAAACCTACCACCCTGAGATCAAGAGTCACACACTCTACTAAAGCCTGACAGGTGCCCCTCAACTTACAAATATATATTTTTAAAATGTTAGTTAAGGGACACCTGGGTGGCTCAGTCAGTTAGGCGTCTCCTTTCAGCTCAGGTCGTGATCCCAGGGTCAAATAAATAAATAAAATCTTTAAAAAAAAAACCCTATACTATCCATTTAAAAAATAATAAAAACTGGGGCACCAGGGTGGCTCAGTTGTTAAGTATCTGCCTTTAGTTCAGGTCATGATCCCAGGGTCCTGAGATCGAACCCCCCATCAGGCTCCCGGCTCATCGGGGAACTTGCTTCTCCCTCTGCCACTCCCGCTCTTGCTGTCTCTGTCAAATACATAAAATCCTTGAAAAAGAAAAAATAATAATTAATAAAAATTTTGGTTAAAATGTAAAATACTCACTTTCACTTGTTCAATTAATACTCAATTATCTCATGTATTTGAGATTAAATTGCCCTAAACGTTAACACCATTTACAAATTTGATTGAATTCCCTTAAGAAGTTCAAACTATAGGGCACCTGGGTGGCTCAGTTGGTTGGGCGACTGCCTTCGGCTCCGGTCATGATCCTGGAGTCCTGGGATCCGGTCCCACTGGGCTCCCTACTTGGCAGGGAGTCTGCTTCTCCCTCTGACCCTCCCTCTTCTTGTGCTCTCTCTCTTTCATTCTCTCAAATAAATAAAACCTTAAAAAAAAAAAGGAATTTCAAGCTATAAATTATGGTTCTCTTAAGCATTTGAAACTCCACAAAGAAGCCATATTCCAAACATTTAAAAAAAAAAAAAAAAAACCAGGGCGCCTGGGTGGCTCAGTGGGTTAAAGCCTCTGCCTTCAGCTCAAGTCATGATCTCAGGGTCCTGGGGTCGAATCCCACATTGGGCCCTCTGCTCAGCAGGGAGCCTGCTTCCCTTCCTCTCTCTCTCTGCCTACTTGTGATCTCTGTCAATTAAATAAATAAATCTAAAAAAAAAAACAAAAACCAAACCCAACCTCCTCTCCCTGATCCCCTCCCTCCGTCCTTCTCCAGGATGGTAGTCCTGACTCTTGGCCCAGGCCCCCTAGGCTGGACAGAACCCCACCCGGTGCTGGCTCCCAGATCTGTGCTTGTAAGTTAAAAGTCAGGGTACTCAAACCTTACAGGGGAGGTAACCGATCTTCCTGTGGTGTCTTCTGTTCCCTTCATTCCCTGTTCCCTGCTTCCCAAGCAGGGCAAGAAGCTGGCCGGTCGTCTTGGCCAATCCTTCTTTCTCTATCTATGAGCCCCAGGTTCAATAGTGGCCTAAGACTACGCCACTCCCTTCTCCACCCACTCCAGCTTCCTCAGTGCCATGGCCAGTCACCTCCTAGGCTCAGGCACAAATAGCGTTCTTGCTGTTTTAACTTCCATGACCACAAGAATCCTGTTTGTTCGTTTACGGTCTCGACGTGAGAGAAGTACCCAGCATGTGACCCAATGGTAGACGCACAGCAGTTATGTATAAAACCCTTAATAAACACAGGCACCGGTCCCGCAAAAATGAGAAACTAAACGCCTTTCCTAGATTATGAGCAAAGTGACTTCATCTGAAAACTACAGGAGGACTGAGAGCCACAGGAAGGAATATGGAGAGCCCGCCACTGCGACTGGCATACAGTGGGCCCACAATAAGCCCTGACAGTTTTCTACACTGGCTGCTGTTCTCTGAGGCAGAGCTCAAATCTTGCACTCACAGAATGGGCGGTTGCTCAACACTGGGACTGATTTTAAAGAAGGAGCCTCATGCCCCCCGCCCAAGTCTTCGAATAGTCATGGGTGCCCTTCTGTTCTGCGGCATCTTTCGGGAAAGACGCTTCGTGAGGGGAGTCTCAGGAGCCGTGGCAGGACCTCTGGTCAGACCTACAGAGTTGTTCCCGCGTACGGCAGGGTGCACGTCTTCTGCTCTGAACAGTGCTGGGTTCCATACCAGCCACACTGTGAGATGTCTCCTGTAATTCACGCTCAATAAAATGCCAACATTAAGGAAGTCCAAGCCCCCAAAGGAAAGTTCTCTAGCAAGGATGGTGGCATGGGTACAGCTCCAACGAGAGCTCAGAACCCAGAGAAAGAAAACACGAACAGAGAAAAGACATATTAGCCAGTTTAATTTATTTAAGAATCTTACAAAAAAAAGAAAAAGAAAACAAAAACCAAACAAAAAACACGACAACGAAAAACTACAGAGTTTGTTATGCTTCGTGGTTGATCGTTTTTTACTTGCAAGGGTAAACCTCGCTCAATGCAGCCAACACAAAGTTTATTGCATGAGACCCAATTTTTAAAGTTACATGATCAAAATGGTTGGAACAGTCACTTCTGGACACTTGGTACTGGGTTAACCATGGAAGGCTGGATGGAGCAGTGCAGTATCATCCGAACAGTGCGTACCCTTCACACGCTAACGGACATTCGAGACAGAGGAGTGATATAAAAAGGGAGATTTAAAAAAAGAGGACCAAATAAAAACAACCAAGAGTTTACAGCCACCTTAGTTTCAAATTGTCTTTGGATTCCATCGCACGTTGTCTCAAGATGCACCAAGTCAGATCAGTGAAGGAGGAAGATCTACGCCTACGTATAAAAGTACCCTTTGCTCAGCAGAGGTAGAACCTGGCGAAAGTTTTATTGCAGAGACACAGCGTCCCTCTTCCCGCTTCTCATGGTCGGTGGTAGATATAAGTGGTTATTGAAAAATCTTATCAGTAGTTTGCAGACTCCGTATAAACCACGAACAGGATGGTTCTTCTCTCTAACGGCGGGGAGACTACAACATGCTCCGTAGGGAACAAGTTCTCTGCCCCTAACCGGATTCAGGAAGAAGGCTCAAAGCTGCTTTATCCTCTTCAGTGCCGCAAGTACGATCACAGCAAGAAAGGCCCTGGGGTGGGAAGGTGCACGAATGGGGTGTTCTCACGAAGGGGGCTGTGGACTGACCTTCAGACCTGGGGAGGGGGAGGCCTGAACCTCAAGAAGCAAGAAGAACCGACTGAGCCAGGGTGTGTCCCTTGCTGGGCAGGTGCTCTGAGCTGTCCCGCCACCGCCGCACCGGGGAGAGTGGCCGCAGGTTGCCCGGCTCGGCACTCCTCAGGCACCAGAGGCAGGGAGCGGGCAGGCTGGACCTGAGCCGGGATTCTCACGGGAGCACATCTCTAACAGGCCCTAATTGAGGATATGCTCCGTTCCCAAGGCTTATTTCCATGCAGACAACTTGTACATTTTCAACAAGTCTAGCAAGTTGGAATAGGTAAGCGAAACATGTACATGAGTTAAAGGCCCAAGAAATGCTCATGGTGATCCCACCTAGATGTCATGAAGGAAAATTTTCTTCATGGCGCACAATCTTTAAAGTCTGCGTCCCTGCTGATGATTACCCACCGTTTTCATGAGCCACCCCCGGGTCTTTCCCATGGGCAACACTCATCATCCAGAATGCCTCAATCCAGCTCAGCAACGAGGCTGTGGGCGCCTCATCCAGCCAAGGGCCACTCACTGGTAGTTGAGTAGTGGTGAGAGCAGCTCAGGGCAGCCTGCCGGCCAGTCCACCCACGGCTAATGGTTCGAGAAGAAATCAGCCCACGAACTGAAGGCTCCTGGAGCCTCTAGAGCAGTTGTGTCGCTCTCTCTCTGGGAGGACAACTGCTCCTTAAAGAACGTTTTTTACAGAGACCCACATGTACCAGGCCAGTCTCCCCACTGCTGTTAAAATCCTAAACAGGTGAGAGCAAAGGCAGATTCCCTGTCTTCCCTGCAAAGTAAATTTTTGATTTATTAATTTGCAGGTTAAACGTACAGGCCTGACTTCTTAAAAAAACAAACAAACAAAAAACCAAAAAAAAACCCCTCAAAAACTTTGCAGCCAGCAGCAGGCTGTCAACTACTAGTCAGATCTGTAAGATTTTCCTCTCAGCTGAGCCACATAGGTGAAGGCTTTGGTACAGGCCTGAAAAACTGCGAGGGTAGGAGCAAGTCGGGTTACTGAAAAGCTACATTGAATCTCAAATGCACTGAAGAAGTTAGAGGAGCTTAAAGGAAGTCTTGGGAAGAAATGTTTTTATGTGAAAACATCAGGCTCACTATAGCTTCCAAAGAGCAACATAAATGAGCGTAACTAGTCATATAATGACAGTATCAGAAATTGCACTCAAGTACATTCCCCCCAATACAATGCATTGCACACAGTAAAAATTTGTAATAAAAATGCAAACACAATCAGGCATGTGGAAAAAATATTAACACACAACAGACATAGGAATTCTATAGTAAAGATGCAAAACTGAATTCTAATATATGAACAAATTCAACTAAGAAGTTTTCCATACTTTTATATAAAAAAAAGAAAGTATAAGATACCCCATATGGGAAGTCAAGAAAAGAATAAATAGGATGGAAGGGAGGAGGGAAAGGGAAAAACAAGTGGATGGGGTCCCAATTTACAAGAAATATTTACATTCAGAATTCAAAAGAACTCAACATTTCTATATATACACATTTATGTACATATATAAGTACAGCATAAAATCAGAAAGTGGGTTTTGAATTTCACCTCAAGTACTCAGAAAAAACTAGCGAGCTTGAGTTGCGGGTATCTATGTGCGTTTCCTTCACTTACGCGCCCTTAAAAGACACTGCATTTGTATTCGAGAACTGGCATCCCATGAGGAGTCTCCACAAACGGTTTCTGCTCACGGCTAGAGCCACGAGGTGGACTGCCTCCACACTCCCGTGGCACAGCGTGCCCAGCCCCGTGCGCGGTTATGCGATTACGCAGGGAGACCCCAGACCCAGAAGGGGTAGTCGCTAAATGCCCATCGTCACAGTGGTTTTCTTTGCCACTGGGATGCCTGAACTAACCCAACGTCTGGCTAACCGGATCCCAGCCTGACAGCAACTCTTATTAGCACCGTTCTCAGAAACTACCAAGTATCCCTCAGGTATGTTTTTAAAGTAAGAGATTATAGACACAGACATTCCTCTTCGTATCTTATCAAGAAAAGGACCAAAAGGGAAAGTACTTTTCCTCTGCTCCTACTTTCATAAACTGAGAGGCACCAATCATTTGTAATCTACTACTGCTTTCTGCCTTCTTGCTAAACTGGGAAGGAGAGGGGGTGTGGGAAAAGGTTCCCACTATTCAAATGTAAATGCTGTCCTGGTGCCCTTTCTGGTCCTGCCTGTTACGAGTTCTAATAGCATCACACAGAGGCCAGCAAATGAATGCCCCAAGGGCTGCGGACACGGGACTGGGCCTCTAAGATGTTACAGTCCCCTGGAGCTTGGTAATCTAGAACTTGACCTCTACAGATGAAGCACACTAAAGTGAAAAGGGCTCCTGCTGCAGCTCAAACCGTTTTCTGAAGTGCGATCTGACTGGACGGGAATAAATACATAGACACGAGCACACATGCGCACGCTGCTCTGGGGGCAAGTTCTGGCTACCTTCTACACGGACGGAAAGAAAAGATGCTGAGAGTCTATGCAACACAGCAGCAAAAAGGGGAAAATGCTTCAGATATTCACTTTCTGATCAAGCTGCGTTTCAAGAAATACTTGGTTAATACTTGGAGGACTTCACATCATCGATGCTGACCTGGATAATCCCACTAAACCACAGCCGGAGGCCTTGCGGGGTGGAGATCGCTAAACTCGGGGAACACCAACTCCCCCCGAGATACCAGCTGAGCAGCTCTGGACTTAGGAAGTGGTTTTCAGCACAATCGACACTGTAAACTCTGAAAACATGAACATGATTTATAATCAAATCTTGGTGCTCAGAGCCGTATTGCTAAAAAGGGAGGAAAGGCATTGCAGGGGCCAAAAGCGTCAGGTTCAACAAGGCCCTGGGGTCAGACGTGGCATTCAGATCCTGAAATACACGGGCTTGTTTTACAGAAGCTCACTGTTGTTAAGACTTGGTTTTTTGACAGAGGAGGGCCTCGAATGCTGGGTAGCCCCATGCTGACCAACCTGAACTTGCTGACTTAGGTAAGGGTACAGTGTAAAGGTCCTGTGCTCAACCTCCAGAGAAGGGGACGAGCAGCAGACTCTTGGTGCTTAACACACCCCACGCCATGATGGGTATGATGGACAGGGTCATGTGACATCTCGGGTCCCCCTACATTTACACTGGCCGCCTTTTTGAGGTCTCCTGAGAGACTTTTCAGAGGCCTTACTTCTGGACTTTATTTCTAAGAGCAAAACAAAGCTGTTCCTCAAAGAACAGAACATACCTATGCCCTTTGCATCAAGATAGCTGTTCAAAGGGCAAACCTCGCGTCAGGAATTGTGGGGGTCAACTAACCGCATGCTACAGAATCCGCGTACGGATGTTTGGAAATAAGCACACCCTGTGAGAAAGATAACCCCCCACACACAAGAGGGACGCTTGGGCCAAGAGCCTATGAGAAATCTGTCTTCTCTAACCCTGCCATTCTGTCTCACTGAGGGGAGCAGGTCTGTTAGGGTTCCCATCCCCAACTGCCTTTCACTTCAGCGTGTTGATGGATGCTGGGCAGACCCCCGGTTTCCACCGAGAGGAACTAACTGAGAAGCTTTGCTGCAGGTGGGACGATCTGTGCTAACAAGGAACATTAGTCGATCTTCAGATGGATCACTGCCTGAGAGAGAGCCTAGACTGAGGAGGAAAGTTGCATCCACTTGGCAAAACATGCCAAAGAACAGAAATTACTGTCAATGTGTTCTTCTAGGTATTAAGAATAAATAAATCCAAAGGAAGCTTACAGTAAACTTGACATAAGTGAACTGGGGCTTAAAGGAACACAGGAAGAGGAAAGCCCTGGCTTGCCTTCACTGAACATACACCCCACCTGATTCGAAGTTTAAAAAGTAACAAAAGAGAACAATTCAGTTTGAGCAACATTCAAAAGAACGATCACTTCACCCCTTCCTCGACACCATCTCCATTTCGAGGGTGAGCCTGACAGAAGTCCAAACAGAAGGCTCTCTGAGCGCTGAGCAACACTCGAGTTCTGCGGAGTCCCCGTCACGGACTGCTTCTGAAGGTGGTGAGGGCCTAAACACGAGTCCACTTCCGGTTAGTATCATAACTTTTTATTTGACACCTACAAGATTGTGGTATCTTGTAGCTTTTGACCAGGTTTATACAATCTCAATTTTTCAATAGTGCAACCTGTGCAAGCAAAAAAAAGGGGGGGGGAGAGGAAAACAAAAGGAAACAAAAAAACCAATTGTCCCCTCACTTGTTTTTATAAACATCTATTATAGGCGAAACAAAACTCACCCATATTGTAGATAAGTATCTATTCACATTTGTACATCACCATTTTTAACAGCTTGAGATAAACTCTACAATGTCTTACAACACATTAAACAATATTCACGTTACTGGGTAACAACAATAACAACAAGAAATAAACATACAGCAGAAGCCTCAAGTGTCTCCTCATTGTCTAGTTTACAGCTCAAGTACGGTTTCCTTTTTTATGAGTGACAAATTAAGATAATGAAGTTAAAAAAAAAGATTGTTTGCAAGAAGGAAGCCAATTTGTATTTCTTTCTAAAACTATCTTTAAGTTAAGGAAAATGTAATTTTAAGAAAAGCAGGCTTGTAGCCATTTTTGCAGCACACATTAGGAATACTATTAATACATTAAAATTAACTTTTTAAGAGTTTTACCACAAAAAAATGTATGTACTCATTACCTTGACCAGAAACCTGGGGCACGGAGAATGGGGATGGGGATGAGATTTGCAGGGTAAGAAGCAATACCCAGGTATAAACACTATAAAAATGCAATAACCAATGCTGTACATCTACAAATGTTTCTCTCCGTTACTTGACTTGTTTTAGTCTTGTTTACGCATGCTTTCAAAGACATGCACTGTCAGAACAAAAACTAGAAAAGAACCTGAATGCATGATATGCAACCTTTCATTTCATGCTTTAATAAACCTATTGTTTAATAAGTTGGAAAAAGAAACCAATATATATTTTCTATATTTATAGACTCAAAACACATGCATCCGGGGAGAACTCCCACAGCAGTTGCATGGATGTACTGCGTTAACCCTGAGCACTGTGTAACGTAAAAGTAAAGCCAGTTTGGGAAGTTCCAAGCATTTTTAAACCAATTGTGGTTTGCAGCCTTTAACAAACTCACAAACAAACAGACACACACACACGCGCACATATCCCTCTGCTCACCCAAAGTAAAAGCATATGGGAAGTACCATGGGAAAAGCAAAGGAAAGACATATGTACCCCCATCGGCACTGCTGATTTTCAGTTTTGCTATCTATTCCAGGTTTGTCCTTACTCCCAAAAGAATTAACTAGAGAGAGCACAACTGAAAAAAAAATTATAATTCTTTGGAAACTGTCCCTGATTTTTATGCAAATGATATGCTTCAACAGCATTTCAGATACATCCATGTCGAAACCTGTCTGTTCTTAAGCGTTGCTCAAGTTGGCGATGCTCTGCGGGTGGCGCTGCTGCCAGAGCTGCTTCTGCTGGACCGCAAGCTGTTGAGACTGGTCTGAAGTTGACAGGAGATTTACAAGTGGAGACACACAATTTGCAGGAATGATCAAACCTGCAATTAGAAACAAGAATTTTGGGAGGGTGCATCCAAGACAGCCGTATATTCCAGCTTCACAGCACACTCCAAGTGAAGCACACTATTAAGTGGAACAAAGACGACGCCACACAAAAATGAAATAAATACCTAATAACTGAAATGGCCCCTTCAGAAGTAACTGAATTCCTCGGCAGCGTCACCCACAAACACCTAAGCGTCTGCATGTCTACAGCAACACCAACTTGGTGCTGGAACAGAAAGGTCAAGTACAGTGTCTCCCGATCTACTTTGCAGCTCCACAATGCACATCAACACAACCTTCTCTGGCAAGTGCTAACGTAGCAGAAAGAGCACAGGACAGTGGTTGCAAACTCAAAGGCTGACTGAAGCACGTTAACTGCCAAGCGGTCCCAGTACAGATGTTAGCAAATGGGGGAAAGTAGATGTCCTGGCAAAGGAACTTGAACTCCTCTCATCTGGGAACAGGGGCTCGATGTGTCACAGAAGCTGGTGCGTGTACACAGCTGTGTGTGTGCCCACACGCACCTTTTGAGAAAATGAAAAGCCAGGCTTCTGATCTTTAAATGTTGGCAACTAATTCAAATGCAAGCTTGCAACAACTGAAAATATTTGAGGGTCAAAAAAATGTTCATGGACGATCTCTGGCCCACAGACTGCCAATCTGCAACCCAAGATAAAAAAGGAAGGCTGTGGCAAATGAAACAAATGTGGAGGGACAGGGAAAGCTCCCTGCAAAGCCTGTGAGCGGGCGGTAGGTGCAGCTGGCCTGCTCTGCCCATGCTCTCCGCACAGCTCCAGGCCGGCCTCTGTGCACAGCAACATTCGTTTCAGTCTCGATGTGGACCCTGAACATCAAACAGCAGACTTCCAGGACTCCTTGGCAAGAGGCGGGCTTAGTCTTTACACAAGAAAGGCTGCGCAGACGGCAACAATGAGGATGGGGAGCAGGAACAGCTGAGAGCAGCGTAAGGAAAACTTCAGCCAGAATCAACAATGCCCATTTGAAGGCTTAACTTCCGTTCAGCCTTTTAAGAACATATAAATCAAGCTCTATTCCACTACTAGAATAGTACTGAGATTTTTAAAATGTAAGAATCAAAATTTTTTAAAAAGGCTCTGATTTTTTCCCAATAACTCAACCCCCCAAAATTAGACTCACCTACAATACGTTGTCCATCCTCTGTTCTTAGCCGAACTATCTGCATCTTCACATTTGTGCCACTGACAGACGCTAGAACACCCTCAACTTTTGTCCAGACACTCAGAACGGAGCCACATAATACATAATACGTGCGGCAGCGAAGACCTATTTCACAAACTAATCCCAAGCTGGCTTTTTTGCAGTTGCCACGCCTAGGATAGATAGGGGGAAAGTATATATGTATACATATATACACACACACACACACACACGTCTCACAAAGTCTATCTAGGTTTCAACTGGACAATGTCCTGGCACGATTTGCCCTTCTTTACTGACAGTTTCTTAGATTATATCCTTTAACATACTGGATCATCCTTTCCAATTTAAGGTATTACTGCCAATTTTTTAAGTTTCTAAGATTTATTTTAGAAAATAAAATTTCTGGGGCCTGACTTCCTGTAAAAGGGTTAACTTACTGGTTTCAATATCCATTTAAAAGGTCTGTCATTTTAACATCCATCATTTTACTATATTGTTAGCTTATCAAATAATTCTGTTACCTCTAAAAATTATTAAAAATTATTAATTAAATTAAAATTATAAATTCTAAATCTTGAACTGGGAAAGGCCTCAGCAAACCAAAATAATGACAATTTTTAAATACTATAAAAAAGGAAGACATGGTTTATGGTTAAAATTATTTAGACAATTCATCAATAAAATCATCTTTCAAATAATAATTCAAGAAAACACACAGTATCAGGCACCTTTCTTGCTAGTACTCAAAGCAAATGTTTTAGAGAGAACTTCTGTAAATTAACTTTAAAAACATTTTATCTTGAAAACATTTTCTAATTTCCAAAAGCACTAATTTGCTCTCAAAATGAAAATGAAACACTGCTCCTTCCAAATTTACCTACCTACATGTGTCTAAAAAACACCTAGCTAAAATTCATCTACATCCTATATTCCTTTTCATAAAGTGGGCTGGACACCCTACTGACTGTTAAATGGGTAAAAAACCAGCGAGACCTATGATCTGCAATGTATTAAAACATCCCATACAAGGCCCTGAAATGAACATTGTAAGAGGCATTTATTACGTTGTGACTTGAAAGAACAGCCCTCGAGCCAACCTAGCGGCACAGCAGGGTCAGTTTCCAGGCTCGACAACACATTTTCTGGTGCTGTCACCAACTCTTAGTTTCCTACAAGTTCCCTAGCCTTAAAAATGAAACTGATTTGGGACACCAGTAAAGCTTTTTTAAAAAAAGGGGGAAAAAAAAAAAAAAAGGAAGGGAAGGAAGAAGGAGGGAAAAAAAGTACGTCTCAGCAAGAAGAATGACAGTCAAGTCCGTATGGCCTGACGACACTTGGTCAGAAGTTATAAGCGTTAGTGAAGAGCAGAGAGGACACCCAGTATGCGTGGTCCACAGACAGACAAGTATCTCTGATAGAAGGAATGACACCTGACCATCATCTCCTTGTGGACTTAGACAGCTAGAGAGTGAAGGTGTTTTTAAATTAAATCTTGATTACATTTTGGATAATACGGTGAGCAACATGCAAATACTAACCAATAGGCATGAGTACAAGTATCTGCAGATGAATTATACTGATCTAACCAGTGGATCAGGGCATCATCTGAGACTACCTGTGAAAATAAGACGAAAATTCCATTGAAACAGTATTGTTTTAAACATCCTGGTCGCCTTCTTATAGTCTCTTAAGCCAACTAACACACATCTCGGTATGGACAATCTGGCCCTTGCTACTGGCTGCATTTGCATGCCACTCATGAAGTCCTGCCATTAGGGACTTCCTATGTAATAAATGTTTCAAACAGCTGGTTTAATCACAATTGTTTACAAATGAAACTGGCCAGGAAAAACAGTAATATAAGGTAATACTAAAAATTAACAGTAATATTAGGAAAAAACGTTGTCATTCACTGTTTTTCTACAAATTACTGCAAAATATAAATATGGCGGTTCTAATTTCTGTAGTTAGCACTGGAAGTATCCTTTTTTGACAACACAAGCTGTTTCAAATAATCATTTTACAATTTTCTTAATGGTTGATAACATTAAGACTGTGATGTTAATGCAGCAACACTTGACAACATGTTTTCTGAAAACAACTTTCCAGTAATCAAATAGGAAAAATTGACAAAACCACCTTAAATATAGACATATAGCTCTCCTAAACAGTTTCAACATGTTATAAAACAAGTACTCATAAATAGTATAAGGTGTACAAATGAAAAAATACCTTCTTGTATTTCTTTTTTAGGTCAGCATAAATTTCTAATTTGAGCTGTTTCCCAGTATTTGGTCTATAAACTAAGAAAAGCTTCTTTTTAGGGTTCACTTCTTTAACTAAGATGGCAGTTTTCTTGTTGTTCCTTATCTATTAAAAAAAAAAGCGAGAAAGTGTAAGGATTCGTGCTGCACACTTGAAGATAAGCATGTTTGCACCATCACATTAGCAAATTAATCCTCTGAAAGACTAACGCTGAGTAAGCACACAGATAGGTAACTGGATAAAGATGGCAGCTGTTCATCTACCTGAGTTTCACGAGGGCCAACCCAAATAAACGTTCCTGGGTCCTAAATGTGGGGTATGCTGAACACATACGTTGAGGGCCAAGATACTCCTTGGAAGACTGTTTTGAATAAAGCTTTAAGCACTAGTGTCCAGTGGAGGTAACTGTGCTTATTCTAGTCCATGTTCTTGCCTTAGACATCCATGAGTGGGGAGTCTAGATAGTGGGGCAGAGTCTTTGTAGGAAAATCCTTTTACTTCTAACTCTATGTTTAAAATTTTTCATAATAAAACATTGTTAAAAAGTGTTTCTCGGGAAGCCTGGGTGGCTCAGTTGGTTAAGCAGCTGCCTTAGGCTCAGGTCATGATCCCAGGGTCCTGGGATCGAATCCCACATCGGGCTCCTTGCTCGTCAGGGAGCCTGCTTCTCCCTCTGCCTCTGCCTGCCATTCTGTCTACCTGTGCTCGCTCTCTCTCCCTCTCTCTCTCTGACAAATAAATAAATAAAATCTTAAAAAAAAAAAAGTGTTTCTCTCGGGATGCCTGGGTGGCTCAGTTGGTTAAGCATCTGCCTTCAGCTCAGGTCGGGATTCTAGGGCCCTGGGATCAAGTCCCACATCAGGTTGTCTGCTAGGTGGGGAGCCTGCCTCTCCCTCTACCTGCCACTTTCTCTGCGTGTGCCCTTTCTCGCTCAGACAAATAAATAAGTATCTTAAAAAAAAAAAAAATAGGGGCGCCTGGGTGGCTCAGTGGGTTGAGCCTCTGCTTTCGGCTCAGGTCATGATCCCTGGGTCCTAGGATCGAGCCCCACATCGGGCTCTCTGCTTGGCAGGGAGCCTGCTTCCTCCTCTCTCTCTGCCTGCTTCTCTGCCTACTTGTGATCTGTCTGTCAAATTAATAAATAAAATCTTTAAAAAAAAAAAAAAAGTTCCTCTCCTTGAAGTTACAATGAAACATAACCTCCAAGATGATTTTGATCACCCATGGTTCCCTGCACTCATCTACTAACCCAACATGGCTGTTTCTCCCCATTGCTGCCATTAAGAGTGAAATGAGAGGTCACATGATTTGTAAACAGTAAAGCTATGACAGGAAAAAGCCAAAATGTTGAGCAAATAATCATAAATACGTATGTAGAAGTGGAAGAAATGGATGCATCAGACAAATGATGGAACTTACATATATTTTTAATTTTTTAAAAGAGTTGGACTTATGGCAGAAATGCTAAGAGGAAGGAGTTATTAAAAGGCCCATTAAATTAAAGGAAAATTAGCATTAGAAAATCCTTATCTCCTCTAATGGCGAACAATTTCCAAGCAATAATCTCTGGAGCAAAACTGAAGGAAAAAGAAAAGTTTTAAAGTAAAGATACTTTGCCAGCTCTTCTACAAAACAAATTGCTCACTGAGCTGTTTTTTATATTAGGATAATTCTTGGGATGCCTGGGTGGCTCAGTCACTAAGTGTCTGCCTGCAGCTCAGGTCATGATCTCAGGGTCCTGTGATCGAGCCACACATTGGGCTCCCTGCTCAGTGGGAAGCCTGATTCTCCCACTCCCCCTGCTTGTGCTCCCTGTCCTGCTTTCTGTCAAATAAATAAATAAATAAATAAATATCTTAAAAAAAAAAAAAAAAAAAAAAAAGATAATTCTTACACCGATAAAAGAAAAAAACAGTATTTTACTTTTCTCTTCATGGATATTAAAGATCCTTTACTGTTTACTTGTTCAAATGATTTGAAACATTATATAATTACTACAAAGTCTATAAAACAATGCTTAAGGTAAAAATCACATTTTACATGTTTTATCAGTTGATGTGAAACATTCAATAAAGGGCGCCTGGGTGGCTCAGTGGGCTGAAGCCTCTGCCTTCGGCTCGGGTTATGATCCCAGAGTCCTGGGATCGAGCCCCACATTGGGCTCTCTGCTCAGCAGGGAACCTGCTTCCTCCTCTATGCCTGCCTCTCTGCCTACTTGTGATCTCTGTCAAATAAATAAATAAAATCTTAAAAAAAAAAAAAAAGAAACACTTAATAAAATTATTATACTTAGAGGACCATGTTTAAAGCATATAAAAGTTCCATCTGGGGGCGCCTGGGTGGCTCAGTGGGTTAAAGCCTCTGCCTTCGGCTCAGGTCATGATCCCAGGGTCTTGGGATCGAGCCCCATATCGGGCTCTCTGCTCGGCAGGGAGCCTGCTTCCTCCTCTCTCTCTCTCTGCCTGCCTCTCTGCCTACTTGTGATCTCTATCTGTCAAATAAATAAATAAAATCTTTAAAAAAATAAATAAATAAATAAATAAATAAAATAAAATAAAAGTTCCATCTGTCTCTATAGTGTCAAATTATTTCATTATAATCACAAAATAAATCATCACACTACAGTGGAAATAAAAGTTAATTCCTACTTGGTTTTCCTAATGTTAACACATGGTAAACATTGTAAAGCATGTCTGCTTATTTTTTAAAAATATTTTATTTATCTGACAGGGAGAGAGAGAGATCACAAGTAGGCACAGAGGCAGGAACAGAGAGAGGGGGAAGCAGGCTCCCCGCTGAGCAAGCTCGATGTGGGGCTCCATCCCAGGACCCTGAGAGCATGACCTGGGCCAAAGGCAGAGGCTTAACCCACTGAGCCACCCAGGCGTCCCGCATGTCTGCTTACTTTTGTGGAGTTTCAAACACCTGCACCTTCCTGGATTGATGCCCCTTCTAAGTCTGCCTCTCCGCACATCCAATCACCTGCTGCCATGCAGGAAGTAACAAAGGACCAGTATCACCACACCCTTCCACTCAAAGGAAGATGTGGATCAGCACTACCTCAAAATCTACCAGTGTGTAAATTCTGGCAACAGTTTGGAATGAAAAGCCAAAAACCAAGACCCTAAAATCTGTACCTATCAAAATCCCATCTAAGGGAGAAATCTGAATAAAATGCGGTGAATTATGTAATAGTGATACGATGCTGGTTTTGATATCATGTTATAGTTTTGTAAAATGTTACCATTGGTGAAACTGGTGTACAAGGAAGTTCTCTGTATCACTTCTCAAAACCTCATGTGAATCTAGAAATATCTCACTAAGATTTTCTTTTTTTCAAAAGATGTTATTTACTTATTTTAGATAGAGAGTGCATGCACAGGAGCGCACAGGAGCTGGGGGAGGGCCAAGGGGAGGGCCAGAGGGAGAGAATCTCAACCAGACTCTGCACTGAGCACAAAGCCCGGTGGGACTCCATCTCACGACCCTGCGGTCATCACCTGAGCTGAAATCAAGAGTGAGACACTCAAGCTACAGAGCCACGCAGGCGCCCTCAATAAGATTTTCAAAAACCACTTAATTAGGAGCCAGATTCAGTTTGACAGCTTTGCTCTTGGATCAGGTACCAGTAAAATCAGGTCTGTGACCAAACTGGGCCTGAGGCTAATAAGCTTAAAACAGTGGAAGGAAGGGAGAAACCAAGGAAGGAAGGGTAGGGAAAAGGAAGAAAAAACAAAAAAACAATAAAAAAGAATAGTTAGTAGAAACTACACATAGCCTACAAAACCTAAAGTATTTACTATCTGATCCTAAAGAAGTTTGGGGACACCTGCTCTAGATAGCATAACTATGGTCTCGCACTGCCTCTGGCATGACCATATGTAGTCTCTTTCACGCAGTCCCATCTAGAACCTGGACCTCATTTACAGTTGGCCTCTCCAAAAATTTGGCAAATAAAAAACAAAATGTGCTACATACATACAACGGAACATTATTTAGTCACAAAAATGAAGCACTGGGGCACCTGGGCGGCTTAGCCAGTTAAGCCTCTGCCTTCAGCTCAAGTCATGATCTCAGGGTCCTGGGATCTGGCCCCATATTAGGCTCCCTGATCAGCATGGAATCTGCTTGAGATTCTCTCTCCAACTGCCTGAGCGCAGGCAGGCACACGCATGCATGCTCTGTGTCTCTCTCTGACAGAGAAACCTAAAAACAAACCACCTGAGGAAGTAACACTCCCAATAAACCCTTCTTGAGGATGCTACTACAGGACAGTCTGCCCATAAAATGATCAGAGACAGCAATCTAAGGACTAGTGAGAGGTGAGCATTAAATTTAATTACCTTTAGAACTAAGAGTTAAGTATTAAAAGAAAAGCATAGTATAGAAGTCCATATGCTGACAATGCAGAAATAGTACAAATGTGTTTTAATGGAATGGGAGAATGGGGAGAAGCAAAAGCAAAAAAAGCTAATGCTTTTTTCCCGAAATTATTTTCAAGAATATTGGGGTATATTATCCATAATCTTTTATCATCCCGTGTGCCATGGAGAATAAAGATTATTACTGTAGAAGAAATAAGCACACAGATTAATATCAGAAAATAATGACATAAAAACTCCACAGTCTTTAACAGGAAAATTCAAGATACCGTACCCTGACTCTGGATGATTATATATCCTCACGTACTTATCTGTGGGTGTGCGTGTGTCTACATATAAATGTATGGGTATGTACACATATACGTATTTACACTTCCCTCATCCTGAGCTCTACCCTCAAATCCTAAGGAATTATTTACACTAATAACTAAGAAGTGAATCTTTCAGATATAAAGCTTACTAGAGGTCTACAGAACTAAATATGCAGTCCTTTATGGAGGCTTAGAGGTCACTGCACCATGAAATAAAAAGATCCGATTAACTAAGAATATGTAATAATTCAAAACGTCTGTAGAAGGACAAACTCAGTTATAATGAAAAATGATCAAAACAGAGAAAAGCGAAATACAATCAGAAAGCCGCCACAAAGGGGATAGATAACTGCAGTGCTGGCAGCTACAACGCATTACGTATCTGAACAGTTAACATGGCAAGGACATGAGTCTTACTTGCAATGACAAGTAAAAGCCATCATCTGGTCCTGTCAGCTCAGCCCAAATCTTGGTAGCTTCCTCCCAAGACATTCCCCTCTCCACACTAATCTGTAAAAGAAATAATACAACTTAAATCACACTCACTTCTGTGAGTGCCAATCACAGGAGGTTACACTTAAACATGCACGTTTCCAAACTTACAGTATATAACTCTACATGACCAGAGGTGGAATATCCCGGAGTCAGAAACTTCTTAACATCACTTTTCCTCACTTTTTCATCACCAGAACCAAGATCTTGAACAAGAAAAAGCAACACGTAAATGGAAAAAAAACATTTTATTAGGAATACACAGGACATATTCAAAATTTCTCTACTTACCTAAAATTCCCATATCATATCTTCCATTTTTTTTGGCATTTTGAACAACTGCTGTAAGTGTGTCTGCAAAATACTGAAATAACGCATTCTGCTGATGCACTTCCATGCCCAAAATTCTATTTAAGAATTTTCCTATGTTGTTATAATCTGCAAGGACAAGATTGTATGAAAGATTTAATGCATCTGAATGGCAATTATAATGCACTTGCCCCTGGAAGTAAAATAAAAACAAAACAAAACATTTATTCATCTAAGCTTAGACCAAGTCTCACTTCCTCCTCCATGGTCTTACCTCACACCCACAACCTTGCATGGCTCTCAGAAGAGAGCTATAATTTGACCATTTCTACCTCTAGCAATCAGCACGACCACATACATGCTCCAAAGATGGTTGTCTTACTCAATTTGTGCATCATCAAAATTCACTTACTGAAAATATGAACACAATTTAGCACATGAGAATGTTCGTTCTCCAACATGAAATCCTGGCTTGTAGAAAATTCTAAGTGCCGCTAAGTCTGTGAAGCTCAACAGCACGGTCTTCAGTATTTTTTAAAAGCTTCACAGCTGATATATATGCAACCTGGGTTGAGAACTGCTACTCTGTAGACAGAATAAAGGTTTAATCTCTTTTGAACAACCACAGTAGCAAAAACCACTGAGAGTGCTTTATGAGCAATCCAGAAGGAGGGACTGAGAACTACAAACTTGAAGCTTCCCCTTCAAGTTGAAAAAGGCATAAAGAAAATGGTCTGTAATGATAGAGCAATAGTTCTGTTTTATGTCCATATACAAAACTCATACTCTTACCTTTATCTAGAGTAAGAATACCCGAACGATCTTCTACATTTATCAGGCCAACTCCTATTAGTCCTTGTCGAACATCTGTCAGAAAATTAAAAAACCTTATAACCCAAGTGACTCAATGATCTGTTACTCGACTAATCAAACTAGATCAAGTTCTTTTTTCAGATGCTTAACCGACTGAGCCGCTCAGGTGCCCCGAACTAGACCACAAGTTCTAGCCTTAAAACACAACCTAAGGCATTTTTCATAGTTCCTATTAGCTGAATTAAATGGAACACACAGTCCCCAAAGGTCTTTTAGGCACTCCAAAATCCTACAGTACTCAAACTTCACACTATATGAGCTCATTAAAAGATCTCATCTCTCTCTCTCTTTTTTAAAGATTTTATTTATGTATTTGACAGAGACAGCCAGCCAGAGAGGGAATACAAGCAGGGGGAGTGGAGAGGCAGAAGAATGCTTCCCGCTGAGCAGGAGGCCTGATGTTGGGCTCGATCCCAGGACCCTGGGATCATGACCCGAGCTGAAGGCAGACGCTTAATGACTGAGCCACCCAGGCACCCCAAAAAGATCTCATCTTTCTAATAGCAGTCTTTGGCTGTAGAAATCTTCGGTTATACACTTGTCATCTACAGAATATAAACAATTTTGAACACACAGACTAGCTGATTAAATAATTGTGTAAATAAGCTATTAATCTTGTCTTCCTCCCACATATTATCAGCACTGACAAGCTGAGGCAGAAGATAAGCAGTATGTGTAACAGTTAACATGTTCTGAATTATGTCACTAAGAAGACAGTCTATGGGCTTCTTTAATACTGATGTTCAGGTTCCAACCCAGACTTACAGAATAAGGGCGTTAAGAGAACAGGGTCAATAGGAAGCATTAACATATCCTATTTACACATTTAATAAATCAGCTAGTACTCTGCTACATGCATAAAACTGTTTAGATTCTGCAGGTGGCAACTGTGTAACCAAAAATCCTCCTTTTAGAAACCAGTCTTATGTGAGAAAATCTATTTAGGATAGCTGTATAACTTCAGCACTGTTTGTGATGGTGCAAAAAATTGAAAACCACTTGAATACCAATAAGGGAATGATTTAAACAAACAAACAAACAAACAAACAAACAAAAAACACCACTCACAAAAAAACCTGTTGTATAAGCCAGCTGCAGAATATTATGCAACTGTTAAAAAAAATCTGGGCGCCTGGGTGGCTCAGTGTAGGTTAAGCCTCTGCCTTCAGCTCAGGTCACGATCCCAAAGTTATGGGAAGGAGAGGAAAGAGAATGGAAGAAAAAGGGAAAAAAAAGTCTATTGTTTATTTGCTTTGTTACTATGCCATCAGTGATAAACCTCCTTGACAGTATGTCAATATGGCTTGTATCAATACTAAATACTGGTTTCCAATTGGGAAGGACTTTTTAGTGAAAAGTCCTAACTCTACAATGATGATATTTCAAATATCCTACATCTACATATTTTCCAAAATATTTTCATAGCTTCCTGAATTATAAAATAAAAAATCAAAAATCAAAACCATCTAGACTACTTATATTTATGGGCAAAATATATTCTACCAATTACAGAGATAAATCAAAGAGTTTCTATAGCATTATGCTGGACTTTTCCTTAATACATAAATGTCCAAAAACATGTAAGTGTAAAGAGAACATTCTATGAACCATATAAACGTATCCATCACACAGTTTTAACTATGAATACACAGCCAATATTTTTTAATCTACACCCTATGCCAACCTCCAAAGATTATTTACCAACATACTTTAAAATTAAATTTAAAAGCTGTCTGGCATAGTAGCTTTAAATTAAACCACTTTCTTCTACTAATCTAGTATTAACATGCAATGAACTGTCAAGAGCACAAAATACTTGGTGTGAATGAAAGTTAATAATCTGATTATAAGAAGCCAACTTAGGTGTCTATTAATCTTTAATTTCTAAATTTTTATATAATTTATGTCCAAAGAGATTGAAAACAGCAGCACATGTCAGAAAAGGTTTTAGGGCCTACTTAGTACTCATTTTCCTCTTGTGATTATTTTTTAAAGTTACCTTTAAAGAATTCTCCAGGGTAGTCTGGAGGTGGTGATACCATAGGAGAATCTAGGTTGACAATGGATTTCATGACAATTTCTAAAGCATTTCTTCCATACTGCAATAAGAAAACAAACAAATTTAACCAGTTACAGCATTTGGATACATTTCAATCACATGACCAACTGAACACGATAAAAACTATTATGGTAGCAACGGTTCAAAACGAGTAGGACTCAATTATCTTTTTATATAAATGTTATATACGAAACTGTTCACACCTATGCACACGACAGGCGTCCAGTAAATAATTTCATTTCTGGAAATTCATACTTGATTCATTCAGAAGTATTTATTATATTCTTATTTCTAACAGAAATGAAAACAGGATTCTACTGCAGAGCTGATCATCAAAGATCTGGTAAGTAAAAATTTTATAGGACGTTATCATTTTACAGTGAAACCATAAGGGACAGTTTAACGTTTTAAACAGTAACCACTTTCCCTTTTTGTTCACCACAGACATCACACACTACCACAAAATCTCAGACATAATGAAAGCTGAAATGTACCTTATTATCAAAATTGAACCTGCTCAGATCTCTAGATTCTGTTGCTCTTCTGTCACCATGTGTAAGTGCTCCCTATCAAGACATAAAATTTCCAATCAAGGCACAGAAGACAGGCTGTATTCACCATCTTTTACACACAACTACACAACCCAAGAACTTACCAAGCTCTCAAGTCTTTTGGCAACAATAGAAGCAAATCTTTGTTCCCCTGCCAATTCAGAAATCAGAAACACATACTCGGGAGCAGTAACTTGGTTTGATCTATGAGTTCGTCCTGTAACGACATTAAAAATACTGTGTTCACTAGATACAGAGTATTCTGAGATCTATTCCTAGCATTTTAATACTAAGCTGGTATTCAGAAACCCTTACGAGGAAAAATTAAAGAATATATGGACACCTGGGTGGCTCAGTTGGTTACGGGTCTGCCTTCGGCTCAGGTCACATTCCCAGGGTCCTGGGATCGAGTCCTGCATTGGGCTCCCTGCTCCGGGGCAGCCAGCTTCTCCCTCTCCCCCTCCTCCCTACTGATGCTCACTATCAAATAAGTAAGTAAAATCTTAAAAAAAAAAAAAAAAAAAAAAGGTATATATATACACATACATACATACACACACACACACACACAGGGACACATATAATGTACAAAACAATTTCTGTAACTCTCCCAAAGGTATAAAATAAAAAAACTGACTTGAAAAACATCCATATTCAGAATACTCCTCCTTAAAGAACACAAACTGCTACAGAACTGTTCAATGATAAACATATTATTACTTCTGCCCCACTTGGGTTAACCACAATGGTGCTGAAGCACAGCTGCTCTGGATTCTTCCAAAAAAAAAAAAATGGTTTGTTAAAAAGATTTTATTTTAGAGAGACAGAGAATGCACACATCGCTGGGGAGGGCAGGCAGAGGAAAAGAGACTCTCAACTAGACGCCCTGCTGAGCAGAGCCTGATGCAGGGCTCAATCCCATGAGCTGGAGATCAAGACCTGAGCCAAAATCAAGGGTCGGACACTGAACCAACGTAGCTGTCCAGGAGCCCCTAAGCTGTTGGTTTTTTTAAATCATCAGGTCACATCAGGACATAAACATGTAAGACAAGGGAAGAGAAATATGCCTTCAGTAAAGCCACCAAAGGCTAAAAAGGACATGAGGTGGCAGATGCTCTGACACAGACCACATATATCCTGAAGATTGATAATGGAGGAAACTCCTGAGGAACACTGTTATGAGATATAATGCCAGAAACTGCAAGAAATCTAGCACAGATCTTTTACATTTCTTAAAATAGATAAGAAACGGCTTCACGTATTCTATAATTTTAAATGTAATACACAAACAGCTCCAAAATCCACGTGTCCTGTTTTAAGATACTGAACGTTAAATATAGGTTTTGATATGTAAACATTTCCCCAATGATTCCTAGCTATCTATTAAGTGAAATTCACTTGTAGGAACTTACCAAATTGCTGAATTGCTCTATCAGCACTCCAGGGTAATTCCAAAGTCATATGAACTCTTCGCCTTTGATTTTTAGCTCTCCGATCTGCTTGTAATGAAATACCCGAGCTGGCAGCTTCTGAGATAATAGCAATATTCTGTACCAAATATAAGGGGGAAAAATAATCACCTTTGCACAAAGACAAGTAGGCAAGTGCCCTAAATAAAGTTCTTAGAGTACTAGTGGCTCACCAATACCTATTCTCCCCTTTTTCCTAAATTATAACCACCTCCTCTCAAGTTTAGGCAGGTACATGGCTGTCCAGAATCATGACATTTCTCACTTTCCCCTGCAGCTAATTGTAGGCACACCCCAGTAGGGTGTAGGTGGTATGAACATTTAAGAAATGTCCTTAGAAGTCAAGGACATGCCCTTCTCTTCATTCGCGTCCTCTCTGCCAGATGAAAGACAGAGGTATAATGACTGGAAGTGAAACAGGTAACCTAAAAATGGAGCCTCACACGTTAAAGGACTAAGACAGGAGCGGCATTATCTTTAAGGAGCCATAACAGCCCTGGTCCACCTACTCGAACTTAACACATGGAAGAAATTACCTTCTACCTTCTTTAAGTCAATACGATTTTGGATTTTCTGTCACTTAACAACTAAAACTAATTCCAACTAATATAAGTGTAATGCACATGGGCATAAATTCATAAAACAAAGTATGTAACACAACTGATTAATACCTCTACCTACAATCTTTAGAATGTGTAACATGATGAAAGCCTAGGTGGCTTAGTCAGTTAAGTATCCAAACTCTTGATTGCGATTCAGGTCATGATCTCCTGGTCATGAGAGCAAGCCCAGCGCTGGGCTCCATGCTCAGTGGAGATTCCATCCCCCTTTCCCCTCCCTCCAGTTCTCGTGCATGTACTCTAATTCCCTAAAGTAAATCAATTAAAAAAAAAATGTAACATAAGCTATTTGAATATATTTATAAAAGATAACTTTGGGGGAATCTATGTGACTCAGTTGGTTAAGCGTCTATGGATCAGGTCATGATCTCAGGGTCCTGAGACTGAGCCCCAAACCTGACCCTATGCTCAGTGGGGAGTCTGTTTGTCCTTCTCCTTCTCCCCCTCCACCCTGCTCATGCTCTGTCTCCCTCTCAAATAAACAAAAATCTTTAAAAAAAGAATAAAGACAACTTTGATAGTAACTATCTTCTCCTTTTTTAGCTGCAGAAAGCCTCATTAAAATATAAAGAAAAAAGTGGTAAAACAGATTTTATTCTACCATTTAAATTAAGGAATTAAGGGGGCACCTGGGTGGCTCAGTGGGTTAGGGCCTCTGCCTTTGGCTCAGGTCACGATCCCAGGGTCCTGGGATCGAACCCCACATCGGGCTCTCTGCTCAGCAGTAAGCCTGCTTCCCCCCACCCCTCTGCCTGCCTCTCTGCCTACTTGTGATCTCTGTCAAATAAGTAAATAAAATCTTTAAAAAAAAATTAAAATAAATTAAGGAATTAAGTTTAAGTGGTATTCCTACCTATTTTTTAGCTATCTCATCAGCAACCGCTTATGGAAATTTCAAGTAGATGATGGGGAAGAACTAGCCTAAGAATCTCAAAATTGACTGATGTTTACTGATTCAGTAAACAAAGAACCTCTGGTGGCAACCAAGGTGTCTAGAGTGGCGAGGAATGAAAGACAATCTACACATCATTCAGAATGAACATTGTAGTGAGACATGTCATAGCAATAAGAAAATCAGCAAAACCAAAGGACACTAGTAATCTGAGTATGCTTAAATATATTTCTAGAGTCAAAATCAGACTGACATTGGAGAGTTGCATTAGATGTTATGCCACTAAAATGACCTAGGGAAATACAGTATTTTAATATTCTGACTAAAAATTTAAAAAGCTGGGACACCTGGGTGGCTCAATGGTTAAGCTTCTGCCTTTGGCGCAGGTCATGATCCCACGGTCCTGGGATCAAGTTCCAACATCGGGCTCCTTGCTCAGCAGACAGCCTGCCTCTCCCTCTGCCTCATTCCCTGCTTGTGCTCTCTCTGACAAATAAATAAAATCTTAAAAAAAAAAAAAAAAAAATTATAGCGTGCCTGGGTGGCTCAGTTAGTTAAGCGTCTGCCTTTGGCTCGGGTCATTATCCTAGTGTCCTGGGATCAAGCCCCGCATTGGGCTCCTTGCTCAGCTCTCCTTCTCCCTCTGCCAGCTCTCTCCTTGCTTATGCTATCAAATGGGTAAATAAAATCTTTAAAAAACATTTTTTTAGGGGCGCCTGGGTGGCTTAGTGGGTTAAAGCCTCTGCTTTCAGCTCAGGTCATGATCCCAAGGTCCTGGGAACAAGCCCTGCATTGGGCTCTCTGCTCAGCAGTAAGCCTGCTTCCCCCTATCTTTCGCTCTCTGCCTGCCTCTCTGCCTACTTGTGATCTCTGTCTGTCAAATAAATAAATAAAATCTTTAAAAAAATTTTTTTTAAATTAAAAAGCCTCCAAATTAAGAGCCACATCTAATTCTGTACACAATACTTTATTGCATTCAATTTGTGAAAAAATAATGAAAATGTATAAATATTCAGTGATTATGTGCAACTACTAAAAATGAAAGAATAATAACATTCAACACACTTAATTTCTTCTTCTTTTTTAAAATTTTGTTTATTTATTTGACAAACAGAGAGATAGCGAGGGAGGGAACACAAGCAGGGAGAATGGCAGAGGGAGAAGGAGACTTTCCCCCAGGCAGGGAGCCTGACACAGGGCTCGATTCCAGCACCCTGGGATCATGACCTGAGCTAGAGGCAAATGCTTAATGACTGAGCCACCCAGGCGCCCCCACACTTAATTTCTTTTAAAAGAAAAAAAACCCTAAATATTCACTTAAATATACAGACATTGTATTTTTCATGAAAAAGCATCCCAGAGGGTGCCTTGGGTGGCTCAGTGGTTGAGCGACTGCTTTTGGCTCAGGTCAAGATCCTGGAGTCCCAGGATCAAGTCCTATATCGCCCTGCTCAGTGCAGAGTCTGCTTCTTCCTCTGACCCTCCCCTCTCTGTGCTCTTTCTTTCAAATAAGTAAGTAAAATCTTTTTAAAATACAAGAAAGAAAGAAAAGCATTCCAGAAAAACATACCTTGTCTCCATCCATAAATCTTTGTTTTTCTGTGATATTTAGTATTTCTACAGGGACATCAAGTTCAGATCTCGACTCGTAAGATATGCTTCCGTCATCGTTGCTTACAACCCGCCCTTTGCGACCAGTCATCTGCAAAGCCAAACAGTGTCACTTACAGTTAAGGTACCTGATGAAGATACAGGAAGCACAGGACCCCTGCATTAGAGAAACTTGGTGGGAGAGAGAAGGGGATGATGAAGCCGACACACAGTGCCACCTGTGCTGCACTAGGCAGTGTCCCGGAGAGAATGTCGCAACAGTTTCTGGTTTTGAAAAGTTGAAATTCCCGCAAAGAAAGCAGATACGTGGCAACAATCACAAAGGCTGCATGACAGGTACAATAACAGATCAGTGTGCTGAATAAACACACAGATACTAAGGATAAGAATTCCTGACTCTGGGATGACAAACTGATCAAAGGTTCTAAAATCTAAGAGAAAATTAGACAATTATGTGATGATATTCAAAATATCACTCATTCAATAGGGTTTGGAGTTGACCAAAAAAAGGGACCAAGACAGCCCTGATCTGGTCATATTTACCTCAGCAACATTCTCAGGGCCACCAAGTTCATCAATAAGTTCATCCAGGGTATTAGGAGGGAGGTCTTCTGCTAATTTCTCTAGTTTATCAAGTAGGTCTTTCTTCATCTGTTGGGCCCTTTCCACAGCGTCCTGACTTGTTATAAGGCTACTGTTACTGTTGGTGTTACTGTTAGCTAGATAAAGTACAATTGTTAAAAATCATTACAAAGTTTAAGTATGTTTTGTTTGAAAGTACATCTCAACAGACAAACCAAGCTTCCCCACAGATACCTGGTGCACTGTTAGGAGCAGGCAAAATTACTGGTGTAGATGAAAAACTAGGTCGTTTTGATCCAAGACCTGATGCTAATAAGGCACTTTGAATAGAATCTGGATCTATACTTTTCTTTTTTTTTTTATCTTTGTTTTTCTTGTGATCTTTTCTGATTAACCAGGGATCTGAAAGTTAAGGAAAGATATGTGTCAAATCATCTGTAAAAGCAGCAGAATCTTCAAAGGAAACAACCCTTGAATTTTTTGTATTAACTGGTAACTTAAAAATCATCACCAACTTCAGCGATCCAGTATATCCAATACACTGTCAGATAAAATTCCATAGTATGAGGTTAAAAATCACTGTACAAATGATTGGGTGGCTGGGCGACTGAGTCGGTTGAGTGTCCAACTCTTGGTTTTGGCTCAGGTTGCGATATCAGGGTGGTGAGATCGAGCCCCACATAGGGCTCCACACCAGGTGCAGAGTCTGCGTGTACCTCTCCCTCTGCTCCTCCAACTCTCTCTCTCTCTCATCTCTGGATAAATAAAAATCTACTACTACTACTACTACCACCACCACTACTACTACTGTTAATAATAATAGGGGCGCCTGGTTGGCTCAGTCGTTGAAACGGCTGCCTTCAGCTCGGGTCATGATCCTGGGATCCTGGGATCAAGCCCCACATTGGGCTCTCTCCCGCTCCCCCTGCTTGTGTTCCCTCTCTCGCTATCTCTCTCTGTCAAATAAATAGTCTTCAAGAAGATAAATAAAATCACTGCATAAAACTTAGGCCACTATCTCACACAAATGAGCTGAACTACCAAAAGACAAACAAGCTCGGGGAGTTCTCCACTAAGCAAAGATTAGATTCTGTGCAATGGTTTGTACTGCACTGGGGGAAAAAAAACAGGTTTTATTTATTTATTTATTTAAAAAAATCTTATTTATGGGGCACCTGGATGGGTGGCTGTCATTAAGTGGCTGCCTTTGGCTCAGGTCATGATCCCAGGATCCTGGGATCAAGCCCTGCATCGGGCTCCCTGCTCAGAAGGAAGCCAGCTTCTCCCTCTCTCACTCTCCCTTGCTTATGTTCCCTCTCTCGCTGTCTCTGTGAAATATATACATAAACAAATCTTTAAAAATAAATAAAGATTTTATTTATTTGAGAGAGAGTGTATGCATAAGCGGGGGAGCGGCGAGCGGAGGGAGAGGGAGAAGCAGGCCCGCCATGGAGCAGGGCCTGATGCGGGACTTGACCCCAGGACCCTGAAATTATGACCTGAACCAAAGGTAGATGCTTAACCGACTGAGCCACCCAAGGTGCCCTGAAAAAACAGGTTTTAATACAATATCCTGTTTCAAACACACAGAAATAACCTTTCATTAACATTTAATTAAGTACTGACGTACTTACCATCTTCATCATCCTCACTAGACTCATCTCTGAATGGGTTGAAATCATCGTCGTCTCCGGAGCTCATGTTTTTCGAGCTCTCATAGTCACTTTCTTCATGATCAGATACGTCCGATTCACTTCCACTATCATCGGAACTACTACCAGTAAGGCCACCTACTTTCCGCGCTTTCTTGGCTTCTCGAGTTATTTCTTCACCTACCCTCAAACCCAAAATAAGACAGTCAGCCCAAACACACTCTTCTAAAGATCTAGGAAACTACTTTTAGTTCACGAGCTTTTAAAGTGAGAAACATACAGGAAAAACTTTAAGTATATAAATTTCATAAGTAAATGTTAACCTTTTAGATTTCCTTAAGAAATCATGTTATGTTCAATTATTAAGAAAAAATTAGACACGTAAATATAAATTCAAGACTACCTTTAAGTGTACATGTTTCAAAATAAATTTAGGACAACAGAGATAACAGAGAATCTCCAGCATTTTCACAGTTTAATTGTGAATCAGGTTGAGAGCAGAGGCCTAATAATTAAATAACTCTATTAAACTTCATTTGTAAAAAGTCAGACTAGGTGCTGATTTTATTTTATTGAGTACTCAGGAAAGATATATGGGAGATGCCTGGGTGGCTCAGTCGGTTGATTTAAGTGTCTGACTCTTGGGTTTTGGCTTAGGTCAATGATCTCAGGGTGGTGGTATCCAGCCCTAAGTTGGGTTCCATGTATGGAGCCAGCTTAAGATTCTCTCTCTCTCCACCTCCCTACCCTCCCTGCCCCTCCCTACCACTCATGCTCATGTGTTCTCTTCCTCATCTAAAAAAAAGCAAAAAAGAAAAAAAAAGAAAAAGACATAGACATCTGGAACAAACCATTAAAAGTTTACTTATTAATGAGAGAGATGGTAAAAAGTACATAATTCAGGAAAGATAAACATGACCACGTGACCATTTTAAGATGTCACTAATTCTAAAACACAGCATTACTTTTTTTGCCACTACAATTAAAAAATACTGTCAATTATAACCATCAATCCACTTTCAAGCATGTTAAAAATGTAAAAAACTGTCCTTCTTAGAACAGATGAACTAAGGTTACACTGTCAGCCACTTGTGTTTGGAACACACCCAGCATCAGACAGTTGTTGCTACAGAGATGATCACCGTCTTAATGACAGCCTGAGAAGTTAACTTCTGAAAGCCGAACAGTTTACTAGGAATCTAAACAGAATTCGAAGTTGGCATATGATAAAACATCCAATAAGCACTGAGTATATTTCTAACAATAACTACAAATGCCTCTTTAAAAAAACTATAAAAACACAGTATGTATATATGCATACGCAGCTCTGACAACAGTAATGCCCAGATTTTGTTTTCCATAGATTGCCCATTAGCTGTGTAAACGTGGGGAGATTCCTTAACCTTTTAATCTTGTCATGCCTTTTTGTCCTCTGTCTAGAAAAAAAAAAAAAAGATCTATTTTCATATGGATCCCTTATGGGTTAAATGAAATAACAGAAGGGCAGTGCTGAAGACAGTGCCTAGCACCAAACTGTCACTTGTGCATTTAAAACCACGTAAGTGACAGCGAAAGTATGCAACCACGTGCCAATTTAAAAGGAAGGCAGCTCAATCCCCAAATATTGCTCCTCAAAATGCTCACATTTATACTATTTTCAACATCATTTAAAGAAAAGAACCCACCTTTCCGCTTCTTTACTTTATTTTCTTTACAAGGACTATCTCTTGGAGAACTATTGTTACTTGGAGCTGTCAAATCAATTCCTAGCAAACTATAAAGTTTCTTCCGGTCTGGAGCTGGGAAGTGTTTTTCAATAAGTGACTGCAACACTCCTCTGTTTACACGAGAGAAAAAGTGGTAATTAGAGGTTCAGTCTGCAAAATAATTATTATCTGTAAAGTCTGAAGGGGTGCTTGGGTAGCACAGCTGATCATCCAACTCTTGGTTTTGGCTCAGGTCATGATCTCATGGGTTGTGGGGTCAAGCCCCCTGCCAGCCTCCATGCTCAGCAGGGAGTCAGCCTAAAGTTCTCTCCCTCTGTTCCTCTCCCCATGAGTGCTCACACTTGCTCTCTCAAATAAATAAATAAAATTAAAACATATATATATACTTTAAAACATGTTTCTTAAAAATAAATATACTTTAATACTACAAAATATTAATAATCCAGCTGAAATAATTTAATATTCTAGGCTAAGGCTGTTGAATTGAAATATAGTTCAAGCCCAGCCAATTATGCAAGTTTTACATTTTCCAGTAGTTACATTAAAAAGTGAAGTAAATGGGCGCCTGCGTGGCTTGTCATTAGGTGTTTGCCTTTGGCTCAGGTCATGATCCCAGAGTCCTGGGATCTAGCCCTGCTTAGGGCTCACTGCTCGGCTGGAAGCTTACTTCTCCCTCTCTCACTCCCCCTGCTTATTATGTTCCTTTTCTCACTGTGTCTCTCTCTAAATTCCTTAAAAAAAAAAAAAAAAAAAAAGTTAAAACAGGAGAAAAAGAAATTTTTTAAGGATTTTATTTATTTGACAGAGCGCGCCTGATGCACACTCAATCTCAGGACCCTGGGATCATGACCTGAGCTGGAGGAAGACACTTAACTGAGTAAGCTACGCAGGCGCCCGAAACACTTTTTTAGTAATAGATTTCAGGACACAGACTAGTATCAAATCAACATGCAATCAGTGAGATGTAAAACATTACTTTTTTTAAAGTCTTGTCATTTTGTACTCACAGGGTATCTCAATTTTGGACTTGCCATTGATAGGCACACGTGACTAGTTCCTATCACTTTAAACAATGTAGTAACAGGCACACAAGTATAGAGAAAGATTAGGAGGTGCACGTTTTGCTTTTGGAAGAAGTTCTGAATTACAACCATCTTAAAAGGAAGGAGCCACTCGAATATATTTCCTAACACAAGAAATAGTATAGCAGGGCAAAGGGTATTTTGCTAATTTTACGATTAGAGTTAAAATTGGCAGGGTAGGCAAAGAAATTGAAAAACAATGCCTAAATCATCTTTTTAAAATTCTCATGACTGTCTGCAATTTTAATACTATAGATAACTACAGAGAACCATTGCTCGTATTGCTCCTCTGAATAATGATAATTTCAAACACGCAAAGCTGAAACTAAAACTCAAACTATTCTAGGCTGTCACAGATTTCTGAGATCTACAACACAAAAATCACACCCTTCCATTAGTGTAAATACTGGGCACAGTATCGTCAAAATGCTTAACAATCGAGTACTTCTGTGTTACAGTTTTCCAATGGATATATTGTGATGAACAAGCGTAGAATGGAACCTAAGATCAGAAAAACTTTAATGATGATACAGATGAATCAAAACTTCTGCCTCCAGGAAATGCCAACATTCAAACTAATCTAAATAAAAACTCAAAACTAAAAACATTACTTGGCAGTTGAAACGAAATCATTTAATTCTCCTCCACCCTCTTCCAAGGCTTCTAATGTTCTAGCTTCGCCTGTTGATTGCAGACCAATTACAACACACTGGAGAGAAAAATAAAATTAAAATAAAACTATGCATGTGGTTTCTTAGGATATATTTTAAATATTTAGCTAAGAAAAAAAAGGATTTCAAACAAGAATGACCCATTATTACGTGTGTGCTCATTTATTTATTATACATATATCTGAGGCATGCTATGTGTAAAAAGCTTAGCTAGGAAATAGGATTACATCCTGGACATTCAGTTCTTTGTGATTTAAACAGATATATCTATATTGCTAAAAAGAAAAAAAGCTGTATGGTAATCTATACCCACACGTCAGCTGTAGTTGTATCTGAGGATGGCCAAGTTAGTGTGATTTACTTTTTTATATACTTTTTGAACTATCTAAATTATTTATAAATAGGCACCGCTTTTATTATTTTTAAAAATAGTAAATTTTAAAGTCTTACTATGTTAATACCTTAATTCTCAGAAAGAACAGGCTTTACAAGCAGAAAGCCTGAACACCCAGAAGATTAGGAAACATAACCAAAGACCAAATCTCTCAGTGTGTTCTTCAACTTACTTTTCCATTCTTGATTTCTTCTCGAGCTAGTTGCACAACCCTTTTAACTTTGGATGCTATGCACAAGTATTTGAAAAATCTCTGGTGCGCAGACCAGAACTGACCCCACATGGATTTCTTCATGCGTTGCTCAGCATCAATCAGATCTGCGGCTTGCTGAAATCTCTCTCTGGCAATGACCCACTGAAGAGGGAAAATCCACATTTTAGACATTTCATCTATGCATGTGATTTTTAAAAAATGACTGATTCAAGCAAAATACTGTTAAGTACAAGACTAATACTAATTTAATGAACCATCTTTAGTAACTTGGCCATCTCTAAACAAATGTTTTTCAGGATGATCACAGAGGTGCCTCTAAATTCTTATCAGCTACTAGAGTCATTGCAGGGAATAGTTACATTGTAATTTTTAAAATTATGCAACTTAGGGGTGCCTGGGTGGCTCAGTCAGTTAAGCATCTGCCTTTAGCTCAAGTTATGATCCCCCGGTCCTGGAATCAAGCCCCACTGGGCTCCCTGCTTAGCAGGGAGCCTGCTTCTCCCTCCTCCATTCCCCCTGCTTGTGTTCCCTCTCTTGTTATGTCTCCTTCTGTCAAATAAATAAAATCTTAAATAAATAAATAAACAAACAGAATTATGCAACTTAAACATTTTTTTGGAAAAAAGTTTAAGGCTTAAGTGATTTTTATACCCAACACGGGGCTCGAACTGACAACCCCAAGGATCAAGAATTGCACACCATCCTGACTCGGCCAGCCACATGACCCATTACAAATGGCTTTTTTAAAATAAATTACTTTAACAAAAGAGAAAGCTTAGGAAATTAGGAAAATGGGCATCTAGCGCCTTATCTGTTGTTTTATAGCAAAATATATACTTGTGAGGTGAGAGACATTAAAAATACTAGGAATTAAGAAAAAACTTCTCACCAGCTTGACTGCTTTGTTATACATTTTCACATAGCTCTGAGAAAGAAGAACTTCCTCAATTTTGAAGGTCACTCCAGTAAAGCTCAGCTGTCGAGCAATGTACATTCCTCTAAGCTTCATATCCATAGCAACAATTTCCATGGCACCAACACCTCTGAATAAAATTAAAACACACAGTAACTATCATTAAATATAGTAGGGCTTTAATATAAGTGGAAAAAGGTTTTAGCAGTAACACCTCTTTTAGACTGCAACTGAGAAAAGACAATGTATACAGACAATGTATACTGTAAATTGCTTTACCTCCGTTCTACTGCTTGGATAAAATCACTGAATTCTCTAAATGGAGTTCCCTCACCCCATATTCCAAGACGGTTCATATAGGCCATGTTTCGTGGTTCAGAAGCACCTGAAAAATTCAGAAACAAAACATTTTATAGCTGAAAAAATAACCCACACATATCTTTCAAATAAAATAACAACTCACCAGTGGCACTAGCATAAACAACTCTGGCCTTTGGCAATTTGTTCTGAAGCTCTAGAACTGCTAAGCCTGTCTTGGTTGGCTTTGAAGAACCAACAGGACATAAGTTTTTTGCTTTATGACATTCATCAAACACTATCTGTATAGAAAGAATTAAGGAACATATCACAGTAGCAAGTATCGCTAATCCTTAAGGAAAACTTAAGGTTTATTTGAAAGCCTTGGGAAAAATCCCAAATTTCTGGGGTGGTAGAATTTGGTGGGGTCAAATTCAAGACAATCAGGAAGGGGAGAGATGCTGTGGATAATAAACCCCTGAGCATTAACTTTTTAAAATAACACCAACATACCCATCATCCGGTGTTTGGTTTTTTTTTTCATCATCTGGTGTTTTGTTAAACCTTAACATTTTACTGTTATTTGCCTGAGACGGTTTTCTTTTTAAGGTAAGAAACATAAATGAAGCCCTCTATGTGCCTCTCCTTGACATCACCCCTCCCTCTCAAGTCCGAGAGGCAACCAAATTATTTTGCTTATTTATACTGACCAGATATTTCTTAATTAGAATGTAAGAAAAGACTCCACTGTGGCAAAGTATGTCCACCACACAGATAATTTTGGCAAATTCTCTAACTAGAAGTATAATCGGTGACTAATTTAATTACCATTTGAAAAACATTCTTCATGCATAACAGTGAAAGGTGTGCTACGGGCAAATAGGTTTGGAAATCACTAAGTTCACAGTTTCTTCCCCTTAGTCTTCTCAGGTGCTTTACTACGTGAATATGCAGTATGAATCCCCAAAAGCGGAATACAGTATTCATCACTTCCCACATCTGTTAACATTTTCCTAAACCAGGAGCTTAAATATCGGCCTCTTACATGACAGCTACAAAACAGAATCTCCCTTGGACATTGGGAAGTCATTAAAGCTATCATCCAGGCAATTTCAGTTAATCTCCGGATGTAGTTGTTTTGTTGTTGTTGTTTTTTAAGATTTTATTTATTTGAGAGAGAGCAAGCAAGAGCGGGGAGAAGGTCAGAGGGAGAAGCAGATACCCGAGGAACTGAGAGCCTGATGTGGGACTTGATCCCGGAACTCCAGGATCATGACCTGAGCCGAAGTCAGTGGCTTAAACAACTGGGCCACCCAGGCATCCCTCAGGATGTAGTTTTAAATGTATGTTTGTTTGTGTATGTTTGTTTGTTTTTGAAAGATTTTATTTATTTACTCGACAGAGAGAGATCACAAGTAGGCAGAGAGGCAGGCAGAGGGAGAGGGGGAAGCAGGTTCCCCGCCATGCAGAGAGACTGATGTGGGGCTCGATCCCAGGACCCCAAGATCATGACCTGGGCCGAAGGCAGAGGCTTAACCCACTGAGACACCCAGGTGCCCCAATGTTTATTTTTACATTCACTTTTGGTCATTTAAAAAATACAAAAACATTTGTTGTAAAGGATACCACTCCATCGAAGTCATCACCGCACCAATGCAGAAGTTGTTTTAATCTAGTTTTATATTTACCGCCAGACTGACTTTCACCAATAAGGGAAGAATAGGTAGCAAAAATGACACCCTTTTTGACGCTCCCATTATGTTTGGAAGAAATTTTTCCATATTTAAACTAAAAAAGAAAAAAAGAAGAATTTAACATATACACTTTTTTCTCCGAAGAATCTATCCCACTCAAACGTCTATAGGAGGAAATTGGTGGGTCCATCATGTGTTTTAGGGAAGTCAAAAGAGCCCCTAAGACCCCACACACAAAACTTCTACATATGTATACACACACACATACGTGCATACACCCACACATATATACACACACATATATACAACTTCATGTTACAACGATCTAGTTTTCATCAAAGTCTCAAAAAACATTTTTTTTTTTAAAGATTTTATTCGTTTTGAGAAAGAGAGTGAGCGAGCATGCATGGGGAGGGTAAGGACAGAGGGAGAGGGAGAAGCAGACTCCCCACTGAGCAGGGAGCTTGATGAGGGGCTCAGTACCAGAACCCTGGGATCATAACCTGAGACAAAGGCAGATGCTCAACTGACTGAACCACCCACGTGTACCTCAAAAACTTCTATCAACAAGAAAAGATTACAGGGATGCCTGGGTGGCTCAGTTGGTTAAGCAGCTGCCTTCGGCTCAGGTCATGATCCCAGCGTCCTGGGATCGAGTCCCACATTGGGCTCCTTGCTCATCAGGGAGCCTGCTTCTCCCTCTGCCTCTGCCTGCCATTCTGCCTGTGCTCGCTCTCTCTCCCTCTCTCTCTCTGACAAATAAATAAGTAAAATCTTTAAAAAAAAAAAAAAAGAAAGAAAAGATTACAAACCAAACCCTCACTCCAAGAAAAAAAAGTCACAATATTCACTCTATAAAATATTTATTATGCACTTACTGTATGGCAAGTCATGATAATTAAATTCTAAGGCATATATAAAGAACCATGATTAGTAATTAATATACCCTTCTTCAATTGTGCGGACTAAAAAAAAAAAAAAATCAAAAATATTTCTAGATGCCAGTCACATGTTTTTAGTTTTGAGTTGTGAGGAATCATTCAAGACACAGTACTTTACCTACAAATCCACACAGATACCCACCCAAAAAAGCCAATGATGAGCAGGGCAACACTGAACCAACCTAGGGCTCACATGGAAGTAGATTTACATTTACCTATTTTCAAAAGGCTAACAGGGAGGTACCTACCTGCAGGAAGTCTGCCTAATGTACTACTCCGGCTCTTGGTACACAGGAGGTCAGTAATGATTTGCCAAATGAACATTAAGATTACTATCATATTATAGTATGCTTTAGATAGTTGGGACACATTTTCTTCCACCGGACAGAATTGTTTTAACATGAACACAGGTACAGATACAAAAATCCAGTGGGTTTTTCCAAATCAATCTCCAAGCCTCAAAAACTCTCTATGTGCTGCGAGTACCTGTCCACACAGCTTTACTATGCTATACCCTGTTACTCACAGGTACGAGTTTCAGCCATGTAAGGTTACCTCGGAAACAAAGACAAAAAGAGCACCAAAAACTGAGAACTCCATGATGACAGAGACAAGGCCCATTTTGTTTGCCACTATACAACCGTACCTAGCACAGTACTTGATGCACAGGAACCCACAAACCAAGAACAACTAACACTCACTAATGTCTTCTGTAAAATAATTCACTTAATCCTCACAACTCTACAAAGTAGAAACTGTTATTCCCATCTCATAGACGAGTCAATATTTACTGAATGACTAACCAAATAGAAAACTTTCATACCTTGTTTAATGAATGAACCAAAATGTTTTTTGCTCCAATATCCCTCAAATCTCTTTCAGCATCATACTTTAAATCATTTGAAACACTGAACCTGCCACATAAAAAAGAAAAAAAAAGTAATTAAATGCAAATTCCATCAATCTAGCAATATTCAGGATAAATAAAAACAGGGCTTGACATTTAAAAAAAAAAAATACACCTGCTCATTAAAACCCATCTTACATGCTGGAGTAACTATTCACAAAAGAAGCTTCCACAGACAGTCTTTGGCACTTACCATAATGCTCTTTTTCTACTCAACAAGTAATTTTCATAGATAATTCCCGCTATTGTCCTTCCTTTCCCCACACCAGCACCATCACCTATCAAGAAGCCAGCACGATCTCCATTAGGTAGGAATGTTTCATGTTGCTGAAAAAGAGAAAGCTGATAACTAAGCTACTCCTTTAGAGACTGGGATGATCCATCTTTCAAACACTGTTGTAGGAATATATTAATGTGATCTATGTGTATATAAACTGCACAAAGTTTAGCTCAGTATGGATTCCTTCTTAATATTTACTATGTATTCTTTCTGGCTACAATCACATGCACCAGGTAACTGAAGTTACTGGAGTTAACAAATTGGTTAGCATTCTTCTTCTTCTTCTTTTTTTTTTTTTTAGGATTTTATATATTTATTTGACAGACAGAGATCACAAGCAGGCAGAGAGGCAGGCAGAGAGAGGGGGAAGTAGCTCCCCACTGAGCAGAGAGCCCGATGTGAGGCTGGATCCCAGGACCCTGGGATCATGACCTGAGCCGAAGGCAGAGGCTGTAACCCACGGAGCCCCCCAGGTGCCCCAGTTAGCATTCTTCTGTGTCTCTTTCAATGCCTGCATAGTCAAATACAAACAATCACACATAAATATGGAGGACGGTTAGCTGTTCGGCTGTTGCTTATTTTACAGAAATGGAGTGCAGAAGAAATCCTCTCAAGAAAACTGGCATAACTAATTCATGGTTTTGAAAGTCAGTACAATACCCATACAATAATACCACAGTTCATTCAAATAGCCACCAGGGTATGGGATTTTTAGGTCCTTTTTAGCATTCAGGAACCAGGATTAAAAGAGCTGCAACAAACAGTCATCCATCCATCTCCTTAATGTATATATTCTTAACCTAATAGTTGTATTGGATAGACTCCCAATAATGGAATTGTTAGGTCAAAGGACATATGTAATTTTTTTTTCAAGCAAGCTCTACGTTCAATGCAAGGCTAGAACTCACGACCCCAAGATCAAGAGTCATGCTCTATCGACTGAGCCAGCCAGGCATAATAGGATATATGTAATTTTATTTTTATTTATTTTAAAAGAGAGAGGAAGCACATGCACAAGAGCTGGGTTTGGGGAGAGGACAGAGAGAATCTTAAGCAGGCTCCACACCTAGGACAGAGCCTGAGATCATGACCCGAGCGGAAATCGAGAGTCTGACACTTAACCAACTGAGCTACCCAGGCACCCCACATTTTTAATACACATCCCCAGTGAATTCCAAAAAGGTTATAACATTTTTCATTTCCAGTAAAAGTGAACCCCCTGCATCCATGCTACCCCTTTAATTTTTTAACACACGAGGGGCACCTGGGTGGCTCAGCTGGTTGGGCGTCCAACTCTTGATTTCAGCTTAGGTCATCATCTTGGGTTCATGGGATCAGGCCCTGCATTGGGCTCCACACTCAGCACAGAGTCTGGTTATCCCTCTCCCTCTGCTTCTCCCCCTGCTCACACATGCTCTCTCTCTAAAATAAGAAAATAAATAATTTTCTAACAAATGAAACTTTTGTAAAATCATAAGCACAAGTTTTTCATTCAAGGAAAATTGCCTTTATGTTAAAGCAACTATATTATATGGACAAGGATTAAAAGATAAATATATTGTATGTAATTATGAAATACTGCTTACCTGGGCTGCATAAGTAATTGCCTCCAGCTGTAACGCTGACAACCAGCCATTATCAATGGTTTCTTCAGAAATGGATGTTTTGTACCAAACATCAGGAGGAGTAACACTGGATAAAGAACTTGTTTCCACTACAGCATCTGGATGACGTAGGCCAATTTTTACTAAATGAAAATTTAAAAATACTTCATTTTAATTTTTCTAGGTAATAATGCTCCCAGTTTTATTACATAATATTGCCATATTTTTGCTGTCAGAGAAAATAAAAGTAAGTAAGTAACTATACACTCCAGGATTCTAAAAAGGCACCGATAGGTGGTAAATTAATACTTAAATTTGATAAAAGGACCAATTTATCAAATACTTACGGTTTAAATAGAGACCTGCTGATTAAAAAAGATATAGAAAAGGGTGCCTGGGTGGCTCAGTGGGTTAAGCCTCGGCCTTCAACTCAGGTCATGATCTCAGAGTCCTGGATCGAGCCCCTCATCGGGGCTCAGCTTCCCCCTCTCCCTGCCTCTCTGCCTACTGTGATCTCTCTCTGTATCAAATAAATAAATAAAATCTTAAAAAAAAAAGATACAGAAAAATATCAACTTAAGTTTGTATCACCAGGTTCCCCAGTAGCAACAAAATAAAATCCTAGATTTGGAAATCTATTTGAGGGACGCCTGGGTAGCTCAGTTGGTTAAACGTCTGCCTTTGGCTCAAGTCATGATCCCAGGGTCCCGGGATAGTGTCTCACTCACATCGGGCTCCTTGCTCAGCAGGGAGCCTCTGCTGGCCACTCACCCTGCTTATGTGCATGCTAACAAATAAATAAATCTGGGGCGCCTGGGTAGCTCAGTGGGTTAAAGCCTCTGCCTTCGGCTCAGGTCATGATCGAGCCCCGCATCGGGCTCTCTGCTCAGCAGGGAGCCTGTTTCCCCACTCTCTCTCTCTCTGCCTGCCTCTCTGCCTATTTGGGATCTCTCTCTGACAAATAAATAAAATCTTTAAAAAAATACAAACAAACAAATAAATCTTTAAAAAAAAATCTATTTGAATGAATCATTCACTTGAATTAGTAAAACAAAAAATCTGGAATTTAATTTTATTCTGAAAGGTATTTTAATGGAAATCTTGGATATAAAACTAAACAGCAACTAATTCCTCAAAATGCATTATGTGAATAGTTTTAAATAAAGGTCAGAAAACTTTTTCTATAAATAAGTCAATTAGTATTTACAGCTTTGCTGAGCAGCTGGTCTATTACTGAACAATGCCATTGTAGCAGTGTAAAAGCAGCCACAGCCAATAAATAAATAAACAAACTCATGGCCATAGTTATTTTCCAATAAAACTTTATATAAACAGGCAATGGTCCAAATTTAGTTTGCTGACCTCGGTTTAAAGGGCCACGGGTAAACTTTCAATTCTTTTATGAAAACCATTATGGGGAGTGAGGGAAACCACCCATTTGAGATACCACAACCTAAGATTCTTTTTATTTTTTCTTTTTTTTTTTTTTTAATTTATGTATGGGGGCACCTGGGTGGCTCAGTGGGTTAAAGCCTCTGCCTTCAGCTCGGGTCATAATCCCAGAGTCCTGGGATCAAGCCCCACATTGGGCTCTCTGCTCAGCGGGGAGCCTGCTTCCCCCTCCTCTCTCTCTCTGCCTGCCTTCTCTGCCTACTTGTGATCTCTGTCAAATAAATAAATAAAATCTTAAAAAAATAATAAAATAAAATTTATGTATGCATATGTTCTTTTTAAGTAGGTTCCACATCCAAACTGGGGCTTGAACTCATGACTCTGAGATCAAGGTCTCATACTCTACCAAGTGAGCCAGCCAGGCACCACCTGAAGTTAATTTTAAATGACCAGAAATTATGGGATCCTAAAGTCAATACATAGTTGGTAAACAGAAATTTTGAGTTTAAGTGGTAGTATTAGTAGCTTTTCATAGAAACTTGGAGTACATAAAGGATTCTAGCCATTTATTTTTTCATCTTATCTCCCCCATAAAATGAAAAAGTGAACATTTTTACATCAGAACTAAAAACTACTAATTTTCTTTGTTTTTAAAGATTTTCTTCATTGATTTGACAGAGAGATACAGTGAGAGAGGAACAGAAGTAGGGGGAGTGGGAGAGGAAGAAGCAGGCTTCCCAATGAGCAGGGAGCCCGACATGGGGCTCGATCCCAGGAGCCCAGGATCATGATCTGAGCCAAAGTCAGATGCCCAACAACTGAGCCACCCAGGCGCCCCAAACTGTTAATTTCCAATTTGACATAGTGGCCACTAAAAAAATAAATCACAGTTGTTACAGAAAAAAGGACAGAAGTGTTTATGTACTCCAATGAAATAAACAGCACATTTTTAAAATTCCCGTGTTTTTGTGCTTTGTTTATATAAAATATATAAAGCTAAGATACAGATTTCTATCTCTGCAATTTACTATGATTTTATAATCACTAATACGAGCAAAGTTAACTTGAAACACAATAAAACCCAAGCTTTTTTACTCTAAAGGACTTCAGCCCAAAATGGTTCTACGTTTGCATAGGGAAAATAACCCACAGCAAAATTTTCACGTAGGTATTTTAAAATATATTACAATTTAAAACCTATTACAAAGCTCTTGTCAAATTCTGAGGTACTCAATATTGGCAGATCCTAATAGGTAATAACATGTGTGGGAAAGTTACTTAAGTTCAAGAAGAACCGGGAAGTCTTTCATTATGTTGACAGATTCCAACAACATACATTTTATCGGCATATACTCTGCATAGGTTTCTGCGTGACCCATTTCTTCTTCATCTTCTTCCTCCGGTTCATCTTCCTCTTTCACAACAGGGACCTTCTGTAACACAGTGGGAGCATAATCAGAGACTGGAAGCCTAACCAACACAAAGAAAAACTCTTCTGTAGGTATACTAAACAGTCTTCAGTCTTGGAAACATGACACACGACTTCTATATTCCCTAAAATCTGGGTCACACTTTACATCTTCTGTGCTTCTCCAATGAGTACAGGTAATCCATAACCCAACTCTCATCCCTAACACACCACTGGGTCACCTCAGGGCTCCACCATCCTTCCAGCCACGACTATCTCAAACTTTCCTCTTCAATATTGACTACCACCCTCCATGATGTCCAGAACTCTTTTTTAACCTCAGTCTTCAGTCTTCATTTCAGTTCTAGGAACAGAAAGACCAAAAGATCTGGGGAGCAAAGGTGGATGAGCTAGCCCCAGAAGCTCATCCTACAACCTCAGTGCCAGAAACTGCTGAAGTTACACATCCCACCCTCATTTCAGGTGGGATGTGTAACTTCCACCTGGATTGCACCTTCAATCCAGCTGTCTTCTTTCCATCAGACACGGAAACCAAAACCCCAGAAAACTCTGGACTTAAAGGTTCTTTTGAAGGACAGAGAATCTACTTGACATCTGTGCCTCCAAGCAACAATCATATGTAAGATAGCCAAGCACTTACTCTCCAAACCCTAGAACACCGAAAAATGCAATGGGGAGCTCTTACTAATTAAACCAGGAAAACAGGAATGAAGCCAGACTGTCCCAGGCAACTTGAGTGAATGGTTACCAGTCACATGTTCCTTTCTTTCTTCACCGAATCTTGAAGGGTAAGATACAGAGGATTAGGGGAACAGAAAGACCCTGTACTTGCCTCCTTTCACTAGAAGTAAAACCATCAGCAAAGCTCTTAATTAATGTGCTTATTCAAGAAAAACTACAGAGAAAAAGCTGTGAAACCCAGTAAATGTAGAAAAGAAGAAGAAAAAGAAAGAGAAACCAGTCAAGACCTATAAGCAATGCCAAAGGCAACAAAGCCTTGAAAGGTAAGGGCAGGCATTTTTATTTCTTTCTCTTTGGTCTAGAGTATGATGGCACAAAGATGCTCAATAAAGTGGGAAGGAGAAGAGAGATGGTAGACAAACACCCAATCAACATCAACCCATGGAATCCTGAGAAAAAATCCAAAACAGTTCCAAATGCTCTTATAGCCAAAATGAAACTCAATTACAGAAACTGTAGACAAAGTGGGGCTGGCCAAAGAAACAGATGTAAATCCCCATTCTGCTGGTTTTTTGTGTGGCCTTAAGCAAATGACTTAAATTCTGACTCCTCCTGACCCCCACCTCCAGCCCTTTCCCCGCCTACCAAGTAAGAACGCATAGTAAAGGACTGGCCTTCCCTTTCTATCTTATCTTACTATACCTGAATTTAAAAAAAAAAAAAAAAAAGAAAAAATTACCAAGAGTGTAACTGGAAGATAGATGGGTGACACTGTCTGGTCACAAAATCAGGGACCAGAGAGGTAAATTTCTAAGCCAGTAAAATGGCAACTGAGGGCCACCAACCTTAGGATCAAGGAGAGAATCATGAGGGGGAGCAGGGAAAGGTTGTGGTACCTGGGGAAGGTCTGCCCAACACACAGAACACGTGTTCACTACTAAACTTGAGGCATGCTTTACGAGGTGGGGAATGTGAACCCAGGGTTGTCAGGTACTCCTAGTTTTCAGGAGAACCTGGAGTTCAGGATCTTTATGTGGTAGCAACAAACTGAAAATCTTTCAAAATGTTGTGGAGGCCAAACAGAACACATCTGTCAACTGGCTTTGGTGCACAGTCTAGCAGTCTGTAATCTCTGCTAGATGTTTCTTTTCTTTTAAGTGAGGTCTATTCCCAATGTGGGGCCAGAACTAAAGACTTCAAGATCAACAGTCACATGCTGCACTAACTGAGCCAGACAGATGCACCTGTTAGATGTTTCTTAACTGCAAGGACAACATAGAACTTTTGGCATATCGTGGGCAAACATGTACATGAGAATCTATGTACATTTCTTAAAAATGCAACTGTACTTTCTAAAAATCAACTTCTACGTAAGTTGCTGGTACACAACGATTAAGTAAACTGGGTCCTGCCAGCATTCATTTTCCTGGTCCCTGTTCAAAACCTCAGGCACAGAATGCTGTGCTGTCTTTCGAATTCCATATTCCATCCCTAAGTCCTATCAATTCTTCGGTATTGTTACATGCAGTCATCTCCTATTTTCCTTTTTTTCTTTCCCCTCACCTTTTCCCACCCTCTTTGCAATCCTCCAAGTTTAGTCTCTTAATTTCTCCCTTGGAGTACTTAACCAACCTTCCAACCTGCCTCTCTTCCCCACCTGACACCCTGAAACACTAAAAGGATCCTTTACTTCCAGGGGCCCCCAATGGTGCTACACCAAGTCTTTTTTTTTTTTTTTTTTAGATTTATTTATTCATTAGAGAGAGCAAGCAAGAGAGAGACAGAGCATGCGCATGCAGGTAAGCAGGAGTGGGGGGAGCAGAGGGTAAGAATCTCAAGCAGATTCCCCGCTGAGCACAGGGCCTGATCTCACAACCCTGAGACCATGACCTGAGCAGAAACCAAGAGTCAGACGCTTAAGCAACTGAGCCACCCAGGTACCCAAAGTCTTTCAAACTCCACTCAGGAACCTCCACAGTGCCAAAACCAACCATTCCAACTTTCTCCTGGCTTACTGCCACCTAAGTATATAGCCACCACCTCCCCTGTGCCTATCAATGCTTTAGCTCCCTTCCTAAAATGCCCTCTTACAGTCTCTCCAAATCCAACACCTAATCTCCATCATACCTGCTCCACAAAATGAAGTGTTCCCAGACCATCTGAATCCAGGGAGGTTTCCTCTTCCTCCAATTTCCTAATCCTAATTGTGAGTAACTCAATGTACTTTTTGCGATCCTTTATACTACTTAAACCATGTGTTTGTCCAACTGTGTGATTATGGAAGGGGGAGCCAAGTAGTACACCGCTTGTTCAAACCCACCACACACAGGCACTGTTACACACAGTACAGTTATGAAATAAATGTACAGAGTTAATTAATCCAAGGCATTTCCAAAATTTAAGGAAAAAAATTACTTATAACCAGAACATTATACAACCTGACAGCTCATAATTAGCTATATATTCAGGTTCAATCCCCAAATGGACATAGTTATCAAATACTTTGGTTAATTCCAAATTATCTTTGTCTCTGATCAGATGAGATTGTCAGTCCTGTGTGTAATACCAAACCCTATCAAATATGCAAGCTCTCATCACCTCGTTCAGTATGTCAGTTTGAGATTTCGTGCTTATTCCTTAGTTCATGTAGTTGAGTAGCCCCCCTTCACTCAAAAAGAAGTTTTTCTGAGGTTGTTTAAGACCACTTTTAGCCAAGCATACATCTATACCACACAATACAGAGGCACTTTTGAAACTCACCATGGTTGGAGAAAAACTCCTCATTTTCATGTCGTTTATCCATATTCTTGCTACTTCTTTATTAGAAGACTCTTTCTTTACTGCACCATTGCTTACATCAGCTGAGGGGAGAGTTACTATATTTTAGAACAAAATATCAATTTCTTTTCAGTAAAAGTTTTACTATAATTTTTTTAAATTCAGATTTTTAAAAAAATGATAAATCTAAAGAGTCAGTACAAGTTTACCCATTTCACGAGCCAAAGAATACCAACCTGCTTGTCACTAATCTAAACTAAGCGTTAAGAATTAAAACATTCAAAGCTCTGTGTTACCATGCAGCTAAGAATTAACCTTCGAAAACAAGTAACTTAAACAGCAATGTGTGTACTCAAAACTTGAGAACCAGTTATCAAAAGGACATATTAACCACAAGTATTTGATAGTTCATTTTAATACAAATATCAACAGGGGTACTTCACTTGGGTCATCAAAAACCAACCAACCAACCAGAATGGTGTTATCATCAGGACAGAATCAATCTCATCTGAGTTGGTGATACTTACTTTCGAGGCAAATTATTATTTCTTGGGTGAAAAAATATTGGGGAACTCTATTTCCCTCTTTCCCCAGAATAAAGATCCAAACAATTAATCTTTTCTTCTTCAATACCGGTGGTTTACAAACTCTTTTTATATTATTATTTTTTTACCAAACTCTTTTTAGATACAGTAAGAGAACTCCTCAACCTGAGTATCAGGTCAAGCCGAACTGCCTGACTAAGCAGTCTAGAGCTAGAGCCCCCGTAACCAGCCTGCATGAAGCACTCACTTCAGGTACTTGGGATTTCTGAGATCAGTGTGGAAATCACACCAGAAGGACTTATTAACATCTTATCTACTCAACCAAAAGATATGGAGTACATGGGAGACCTGTCACTTGGGACTCCAAAATTACTACAACTGAAGTTTTAACAAAATAAAGCTGGAACAGAGATAACAAATTTATGTATTTAATGTAACTGGGCGAGAGAGAGTGAAAAGTTGGCAGAGTACAGAACCCAGACCTCACGGAAGAGCTCAGCACCCAAACAGAGAGCCAGAGGGCTCAAGGCTCCAGAGGGCAACACGCATAGATAGAGGAGAGAGAAACATGCAAAACCTTGCTCTTTGGAGTTTCATACTTTTACTGTTCTCTTCCAGTAAAAAGATTACCCTGTGCTTCAATACAAAAGTATGCTTATCTTTGGCATTCACTTTCATGTTTCTTTTTCAGCCCTGGTCCAGTCTGATAGTTTCTCAGACTTCCACACAAGGACGGCCTTGATTTGCACTCTTTTGTCTTTTTAAAATTACTCCACTGGATGTGGGAGATGTTACTGTACTAAGCATTACTTGATCAGCTCCAAACCTATCCTGTTTTGTTTTGCTTTCTAAACTTCCCTGACAATAGCAGTCTTCTTTAAATTATGAGAACATGTGCTGATTTGAAGAGTGGAATGCTCAGGAAGCCACTCACATAAAAGCAGCTGGATTTCTCCTCAAATCCAGACTTTAATGACAGCTGTTTCCACTAACTGCTGATCATCCAAGACTCCCAGGAATCATTCCAGATGCTGCCCTGCACCCCAGCTAGATGGGGGCCATGCTCCTGATCTCCATGGTGGAGCAGAGTAAAAATCAGTCCTAAGACAGTTCAAATGACTTAATGGGCATGTAGTTGCCAGGTTGCAGTTAGTTCAGGACAATGACCTTAAGAATAAACTACAGCCATAAGGACACAGTGGTATGGACTCAAACAAAAGACTAAATTATCTGATATTTTTAATTGTATCTGTCACTGGACACGAAGTTAGTTCTACAACACCCTACCAAACACTTCTTGGCCATTGCTTTAGAATGCCCCAGCCCTATACTTTACAAACACAAGCACAATTTCCAAGCAGTCCATTCTGCCAAAAAATTATAAACTGGTCTATATCAGGTATTAAAATCTACCTCCTAATATTAGAAAAACAAGGCAGCTGTTTGGAAAAAGGAACGGTCTGTTTAATACCTATCAGCTCATTCCAAAACCCTAATAAAATGCTATTTATGTACTAGTATAAGGCCTCAGGAACCTTCATTCTAGCCCCTTAATCCAAACATACAACAATCCCAAAGAAATTTACTTAAGGGGGGGCAAAAAAAGGCACCCATTCCAATCCTGAAACTATAAAATAGTGGTCAGCTCAGAATATAACCAAGGTCAGTTATCACTTCCAACTGTGCCCACCATGGTACTGTTATGTAACAAGTACTCAAACACACTTCAACTGAATGTAGAATGGAAGGAAAGAATATCCCTCTTAAGAGTTCATGTTTTTCAGTTTCTAAAACTGTACTACTAAAATTTGATATGGTCAAGATTTTAAAGTATACCTAATAATTCTATTTTACCCTTAAAAATTACCTTACTAAATACGAAGCTTCCTCTGAACACTGCACTCAAAACTACAACCTCTTCCTGCCACACACCTCATTTTCTGCTTCTCTCCTCAGTGCTTATTCCTTTCAGACACACTATATAACTTCTTTCTTTTACATATCATCTCTTTCTCTCCACTAGAATGCAAGGTGCAGGACAAAAGAGATTCAACAGTTTTCTTCCCAGCCACAGCCTCAAAAGCCCAAAAGAGTTCTTAGCACATAGTAGGCACTCAATAAATATTTGAAAAAGTGAGCAGTAACACTCTAAAGAAAAACTAACAATAAAATCTGTATTCTCTCTATATAAGTAAACTCTTTAAAAAATGTTATCACACCACTGCTGAACCTTTCCCTTTAAAACCCCATCCTTAAAGGATTAGCTCGTGGTGATGGTTTATCAACTCTGTGAACGAATATACTAAAATCCACTCAACGATGAACTTTGAAAGGATGAATTTCATGGTATGTACAATGTATCTCAATAAAGCTATTTTTAAAAAAAGGATTATATGAGCACTCATTCTTAAAAAACAAAACATATAGTAAGGGGCACCTGGTGGCTCAGCTGGTTAAGTAACTTTGCCTCAGGTTCCTGGGATTGCGCTCTCCCTGCCAGGCTCTCTCTCAGGTAAATAGATAAAATCTTTAAAAAATAATAATAATATATTTTTTTAAGATTTTGTTTATTTATTTGACAGAGAGATCACAAGTAGACAGAGAGGCAGGCGGAGAGAGAGGAGGAAGAAGGCTCCCTGCTGAGCAGAGAGCCCGACGCGGCACTCGATCCCAGGACCCTAAGATCATGACCCGAGCCGAAGGCAGCGGCTTAACCCACTGAGCCACCCAGGTGCCCGATAATAATAATTTTTTAATAATGAAAATGTATGTATCTTGTTTTTTTAAAAAGATTTTTATTTATTTGAGAGAGAGTGCATGTGAGCAGGAGGAGGGGTAGAGCAGGCGGGAGAGGGACAAGCAGACGGCACTGAGCATGGAGGATAATGCAGGGCTCAATCCCGGGACCCTGAAATCATGACCTAAGCCAAAATCAAGAGTTGGATGCTCAACCAAATGAGCCACCAAGGCATTCCAAAATGTATTTTAAAAGAGAATTTATTAAATACACATCTACTTACAAGCAAAGAAGCCAATGACAGGTAAATAATAAAATTGTAAAAGTCACAGTGAAAGGAGAAAAGTATCAGTTTCAAGCTAGTTACCTCAAACATGGTCCAAGGCCCACCAGCCTGAGCACCTCCAAAAAGCTTGTTAGAAATGCAGAATCTTGGGCACTACCCCACACCTACCAAATCTGATTCTGTTTTTGAACAAGATCTCCAGGTGATTCACAGGCACTTCTCAAGTTTGAGAAGTACTGATTTAAAGGACTGAGAAAATGTTAACTAGTTATTCCCAATATATAAAACTGAGATCTCATAGTGTTAATTAATGTAGCCTCCTGGTAATTCCACACTTCATTTCAAGGTAAATGCTATGACTTCTAAATTTCTCCTTCCTTTGAATTGTATAAATCCTATAATTGTACAAAGTCATACAGATATGTCCTTCACACCCGGTTCTTTTAAGACCCAAGGAAACCCTTAAAAACACCCTGACACATCTTACCAAAAGGAGCCGGCTGACACGACTGAGAACAGACACACACTTACTAGCTGCGGTTGCCACTGGCTGCGCAATATTGGCCGGCGGCTTCAGTTTCATGAGCTCATTCAGACTATTATTTTTTAGCAGATCCTTCAGCTGAACCTGGTCCTTTGAGGGTGCAGAGGTCATGGCATTTCGTACTGCTGGTGCGGAGACTGAAGGGCGTGTGTTTGCAGTAGTCTGGATGAACTTTGTTAAGGTGATGGTCTGCCTATTCGTTGTTACAGGTGGTGTTTTAGTCATTACAATTGTAGATCCCAGGGTTGGAAGCTGATTTATTTGATTCAGCACAAATGTTGTAGTAGATGGAGGCTGCTGCTAGAAAAGAAAACCATAACACATCAGACCACTGAGGAAGTACCGAGCTCTCTAATGTGGCTTAGATTCACAAACATGGGAGGCCATTTAAACATCTAAAACAGACTTGAGTTCTCACTTAAACACTGGCACTGTATTTTTAATTAAATATGCCTAACTATACAATACCAAGTTAAAACACACCACTTTGAGGCGCGGGCGGGGGGGGAAGTATAGTAATAGTGTGACATTGTCTATAATTATCGGGGCCAGCAAGGATAAATAAGGACTCTCCTAAGCAAGCTGTGATGTGTAGTAATGCCATGTAATGCAAGGACTAGGAACAGAAAGAACCTCTAATCCCAGCACCGCCCCAACGAGGTTGATAACTTTGCAGTGAAAAGATGTTTCCTGCTTTGATATATATACAAAAGTAGGAGATGAATTGTTTAGAACTCTTGTGGGAGGTTTGTTAATCTCCTTACTAGTGGTCTTTGTATTTTATAGGGACCCTCTTCTGAGGTTTCACTATACACATTCTCTGAAAGTAAAAATAAGATTCTGGTATCGGTATAGTTTTGTGAAGATGTACTTGCAAAGATTCTTAGTTCCAGCCTGATATCAGAGATTTACAATCTCTGATAACTTCAAGCAAATCACTTTACCCCCGGAGGCCCAGGCTCTCTGGGGTTCATTTTCCATTGCTACCATTCCATGATTCTTGCCCAATGCTTTGTTTGCTATCATACAGACTAAACCAATGTTTAGAATTTAGAAGAGAAAACCACCGAAACAGGGTTTTAAACACCTAATTTGTACGAATGATCCAGCCAATCCATCGATATCACATACTGGTGATAATATGTTGGGTATTACCTTTGGGTAATGAATGGGTACTACCTCTGTACCTAAGACAAAGCTACATAGCATTTTATTTTTTTTTTAATTGGGGGTAAAGGCAGACATTAGGAGTTGGGGAAAAATGCAGGGAAAAAAGATCAAAGATTGGGAAAATGACGGTGTGATTACCATGGACTGAAGTGCAATCAAAGATTTTTTAAAATTTCAGTCTATTTCTACTTCCTTTCCTCCTCAAACTATTTGTTATTGTCCCGTGACTCCTATAACAAGAATCTTAAGACATTACCACTCATTACTTTTTTATTTTTTAAAGCAGGCACCTTTGGTGTACCTGGCTTGGTCAATTGTAGAGCATTCAATTCTTTTTTTTTTTTTTTAAAGATTTTATTTATTTGAGAGAGAGAGAGAAACAGTGAGAGAGGGAACACAAGCAGGTGCAGAGAGAGAGGCAGAAGCAGGCTTCCTGCTGAGAAGGGAGCTTGATGCAGGGCTCGATCCCAGGACCCTGAGATCATGACCTGAATTGAAGGCAGATATGCTTAGCAACTGAGCCACTAGGCACCCCGAGCATTCAGTTCTTAATCCAGGGGTCATGAGTTTGAGCCCCATGCTGGGCATGAAGCCTACTTTAAATAAATAAGCACAGGAGGCAATTTTTTTTAATAATAAAGATTTATTAATTTAAATAATCTCAACACTCAACATGGGGCTCAAACTCACAAACACAAAAATCAGGACTGCCACCTAGGCATCCCACCACTTATCACTTTTAAATAAAACTCTCAACAGTAATTTATCATAAGTTATCAATTTTTTAACCAGGCTGTCCAATAATTTTATATGCTAAGCTTAAGTTAATAGCTGCTATGTTTAAGGTAAAATCAGAGAAACTCTATATTTAAAGCACAATTACCATTACGTAAAAATCCCATGTACCAATGGACAAAACCTGAAATCAACAAGGAAAAATGAAATGTGTAGTGAGATAATGTGTAGCTCATCTCTACTTCATGAATTTTGTATTATTTACAGTGAGTAAATTAAAAAAACTTTGCTTTGTCCTAATTATCTTTTGATCAATGTAACTATGAGAAGAATGAAAGAAACATTTTATCAAATAGGAGCTGAGAATAGCATATTGGAAAGTAGCAAAAAACAGAACTGGTAAGGTGAGACTACTTCATATTACAAATTGTTTTCTTACTATAATTCAAAACCAGTTCAGCAGCCACAGCAAACGTAAATCGTTCTTACCCGGACATTTAACAGCGCCGGAGCAGGTAGCGTCTCTGGTTCTGGTTTAACAGGAACCGATGCTTCAGTCTCCAAACCTAGTTCTAATGCACTAAGTGGCACGGACTAGAGAGAAAACAACATCAGAGAAAAAAATAAAAAATGACGGCAATGAATTCTGTTTCAAGAACAAAAGATGTATTTATTAAAATTTTAAAAATGACAAGTTTTACGCTCAAACAGATTGTAAATCTCTGATATCAGGTTGGAACAAGAATCTTTGCAAGTACATCTTCACAAAACTATACTGATACCAAAATCTTATTTTTACTTTCAGAGAATGTGTATAGTGAAACCTCAGAAGAGGGTCCCTATAAAATACAAAGACAACTAGTAAGGAGATTAACAAACCTCCCACAAGAGCTCTAAACAATTCATCTCTTAACTTTTGTGTATATATCAAAGCAGGAAATGTCTTTTCACTGCAAATATTTTCCATCTCATGAGAGAAAACTAATATAAAAATAACATACACATGCTTATTTAAAATTGTCTTAATAATGTTTACTCTGTAAATAGAAATTAAAATTAAGAAAACTCTACTTTTTACAGAGACTTTGGAAAAAACTTACCTGCTGAACTGTAGGAGTAGGTGTTGGAGTTGCAAGCCCTGCATCTCCCCCATCAATATCAAAGAGGTCATTTGGACTAATTCCACTCTCACTCAAAGCAGCAAGCAGTAAATCTTGCCCTGGCTCCACCATCTTTAGAACAAAATATGTAATATTAACATAAAAAACTTAATATGCCAATTAACTCTCTTCTAAATACAAACCAACATCTTCTACCAGACCCATCCATTTGATATTTATGAAGAACCTGCTACATATCGGGCAAGAAGTCAGATGAAAGAGAAAAAGTCTCTGATTCCAAGAAATTCGCAATAAAGATGAAAAGGACAGAGAAATATGTAAATCACAGCAAGAGTGTATGTGTACAAAATGTTGTGGGAACAGAGAAGGAATGCTGAACTTTGCCTGGGGAGAGAGGTCACAAAGACGACTGTGGAACGGAGTCTCAAGGAAGGAAATGCCAGGTGGATGGGGATGTTCTGGATAGCGCACACACACTTCTGCAGATATGAAAGACACTGGCGCTCTTTAAGAACAATAGTTAGTGTGATTCATCGTTAGTATGGAAGTTCAGGCAGGTGATGACAAGAGAAGAGGAAGATCTCACCCACAACCTTGTACACCATGGCAGAGAGCACACTTAATCCCATGGGTAGCGGGGGTCAGAAAAAGTTTTCAGATTGAGAACTACAAGACATACATCTGTGACCTAGAAAGATTACGCTGAGGAAGTATGGGGGCACACTGAGAATGGGTAGAGTAAGACCAGAAGCAGGAAGACATTTTAGGTAACTGCTACAGCAAACCGAGAGAGATGATGTGGGGTCCCTGGGTGGCTCAGTTGGCTAACCTTTGGCTCAGGTCATGATCCCAGGGTCCTGGAAAAGAGCCCTAAAACAGGATCCCTGCTCAGCAGGGAGCCTGCTTCTCCTTCTCCCCGCCGGTCTCCCCCTGCTCATGCATGTTATCTAATAAAAACTCAAAAAGCCAAAAAACAAAAAACAAAAAAGAGATGATGTGCTGTAATGACAGAGTGTAGAAAAAAGGGGGGATGAATTTCAAGATGTTTAGGAAGGACAACCCATAACACTAAGTTTATATAAAAGTTCAAAATGGAAGAGAATATGAAATACACAAAAAGCATGAGTTGATGGATGATTATAGAGTTAAGCCAAGAGAAAGCGAAAAAATAAACACTGAGCCTGGGAGACCCCAAAATGAGTTTTATAGTTTGTATTTTTTTTTAAAGATTTTTATTTATTTATTTGACAGAGATCACAAGTAGGCAGAGAGGCAGGCAGAGAGAGAGGAAGGAAAGGAGGCCCCCCCGCTGAACAGAGAGCCCCATGTGGGGCTCAATCCCAGGACCCTGGGATCACGACCCGAGCCGAAGGCAGAGGCTTTAACCCACTGAGCCACCCAGGTGCCCCCTATAGTTTGTATTTTTTTTTTAAAGATTTTATTTATTTTTCAGAGAGAGATAAAGAGAGACAGGGGCAGGCAAAGGAATTAGCAGGCTCCCTGCCAAGCAAGGAGCCCAATGTGGGATTTGATCCCAGGACCCCGGAATCATGACCTGAGCTAAAGGCAGACGCCTAACCAACTGAGCCATCCAGGCGTCCCGAGTTTTAGAGAGTTTAGCGAGAGAAAATACCTATTTAGAAGCAAGCAAATATATTTTAAAGATTTTACTGATTTATGGGGGCTGACAGGAGAGGCAGAGGGAAAGAATCTCAAGCAGACTATGTGCTGAGTGTGGAGCCCAAAGCGGGGCTCAATTCCACAACCCCAAGATCATGACCTGAGCTGAAACCAACCGTCAGACACTCAACCAACTGAGCCACCCAGGCACCCCACAAATACATTTTAGATTTGGGTTTTCTTGGTATAATATATCAAAGTAATCTACTTTGGGGGAAAAAAGCTTAACAGAACTTTCTCAATTTTTAATGTTTGTCATTATCTGAAATAACCAATTTATAAACGTAATCAAGAAAAAAATAACCAATTTATATAAACATGGAAAGCTACTGTACTTGTTTTTCCTAAAAGACTAATTTCATGTTACATAAATAATACATTAATCTTTAGCTAGTTCATTTGTTCTCAGGCTGTGTTAAAGAATTAAATGTCAGTGTTTTCATTATGTCCTACAAAAAGAAAGGCATTAGCCTCTGTGACCATGACTTCCAACATATATAAGAACTACTATTTCAGGGACGCCTGGGTGGCTCAGTTGGTTGGACGACTGCCTTCGGCTCAGGTCATGATCCTGGAGTCCTGGGATCAACTCCTGCATCGGGCTCCCGGCTCTGCAGGGAGTCTGCTTCTCTCTCTGACCTTCTCCTTGCTCATGTTCTCTCTCACTGTCTCTCTCTCAAATAAATAAATAAAATCTTAAAAAAAAAAAAAAAAAGAACTACTATTTCAAATGAAAGTAAAATATTTAACAGAGAAATCCTCTACTAAGTAGGTCTATGTCACATAAACCTATACATCACTTAGAAAGAAGTTCTAGAAGAAACTTGAATGAGTTTACAGCAGACACTACAGATATCCAGAAATGAAACTCAGGGCAGACCTACTGTTTGAAGGGAGTCTTAACCAGAGAGCCCCAAGGAAGAAGAAATAGCTCAAAGATTTCCCCAAAATTTTTCAGAGAAAGGAAATATCTATGGAAAAATGCATTTTGTGTAGGAAAGGAAAAGGTAAGGAAATTGACAGTGACTAAGTATCTTTTACAAGCTTGACAGTGTTAGGACAGTGTTGGACCACAACAATCCCCCCAAAAAATAGACATTATGATGTTTTAGAGATGAAACCGAGGCTCAGGGCGCCTGGGTGGCTCAGTGGGTTAAAGCCTCTGCCTTCAGCTCAGGTCATGATCCCAGGGTCCTGGGATCGAGACCCACATTGGGCTCTCTGCTCAGCAGGGAGCCTGCTTCCTCCTCTCTCTCTGCCTGCCTCTCTGCCTACTTGTGATCTCTGTCAAATAAATAAATAAAATCTTAAAAAAAAAAGAAAAATAAAGTAAAACGGTATTTGTCATCAAATATATAGTCAGTGAAAAAAAGAAACCGAGGCTCAGCTTAAAGTACCTATAACTACCCAGCACTAGATTGTTTAAATTTCCAAAGCCCATGCATTCTCTTTCCGAAGAACAGATCTAGAAGTCAATGTTGCAAACCTCAGTTTCAGTACTTAAGTTTGGAATAAATGCCCGTCTGAGGTTAAAATAGGAACGGAGATAGATTATTGGATAGCAAGATAGAAAGAGCATGAAGGGACTGAACAGAGGAGACAAACAGCAGAAATGTCCCAATACAGATTTAAAATAAAGTTAATCATTTTTCTAATACAGACACAGCTGACCATACTTCACAAATCATCCTAGTACATAGTACCAACATGTACCAAGAAACCTAAATCAATGCTTTAAAAACATTTCAACCAAGGCCTCTGGGTGGCTCAGTCAGTGGAGTGTCAGACTCTTGATTTAGGCTCAGGTCACTATCTCAGGGTTATCAGACTGAGCCCTGGGTCAGGCTCCCCGCTCAGTGGGGAGTCTGCTTGAGATTCTCTCTCCCTCTGCCCTCCCCTGCCCCCACCCGCCAACATGTGTGCACTCTCACTCTCCCTAAAAAATAAATCTTAAAAACAAAAACAAAAACCAACAAAACATTTCAACCCACAAAATACCTCATTAAGACCAATGACCTGTGGGAATAGGTGGTGGTCTTGGCCTGCTTGCTATGACCAATCCTGAGCTAGATTAACAGAATTCCAGAGACTATCAAAATGTCATATTTTGGGGCGCCTGGGTGGCTCAGTGGGTTAAAGCCTCTGCCTTCGGCTCAGGTCATGATCCCAGAGTCCTGGGATCGAGCCCCACATCGGGCTCTCTGCTCCACAGGGAGCCTGCTTCCTCCCCTCTCTCTCTGCCTGCCTCTTTGCCTACTTGTGATCTCTGTCAAATAAATAAAATCTTAAAAATAAATAAATAAATAAACATTGTCTAAAAGACTTTAAAATCTTTTTTTAGTAAATATTTAAAATATTGATTTATTTATATTCAAAACAAAAATACATTGTTTTAAACCAATGACTCCTAAACGACAGACCAAAGAACGCTTGGAAGCCAAAGGACCCATTAATTCATTAGATGCACACTAAGCCCTGACTAATTATACTAAAGAAGTACAGAAACATCATTAATGAAAGCAACAAAAATCAGTGAAAAACATTACTAAATTCATGAGAGTTTTCTGAAATATATTTTCTGAACAATGGGCAGTGGAAAATACCAGGGAAGGGAAAAATATGGGGGGAAACTTGGTATTTTTACAGGAAATAACAGCACAGTTTATAACACTATCACTGACCTATTGAAAACTCACTCACAGGAATCACAATTTGAGACCTCTGAGTATTGACTTAGTAATGACAATGTCTTTTACAAGCTTTTTCTTAAAAGTATTTTATTTATGGGGCACCTCAGTGGCTCAGCAGGTTAAGCCTCTGCCTTCGGCTCAGGTCATGATCTCAGGGTCCTGAGATCGAGCCCCGCATCAGGCTCTCTGCTCAGCAGGGAGCCTGCTTCCTCCTCTCTCTCTGCCTGCCTACCTGTGATCTCTCTCCTTCTGTCAAATAAATAAATAAATAATAAATACAAATAAATAAAATAATAAGTAATAAAAATTAAAATAAAAACAAAAATATGTTATTTATTTCAGAGAGAGCACTAGTGAGTGGCAGAGGGAGGGATAAACAGACTCCTCGCTGAGCAGGGAGCATGAAGCAGGACTCAATCCCAGGACCCTGTGATCATGACCTGAGCCAAAGGCAGACATGTAAGTGACTGAGATATCCAGCCACCCTTTTGCCAGCAATTAATGAAAAATACCTTCGATTTATATACATAATGTACACAAAATCTAGGGATCCCTTCTTAGCCAATTGGGTACAAATTCTCTACTTGGAACTTTTTTGCAGTGAGAAAGAGGGCAAGGGATATAGAGGAATATCTCTCTCTAACTCCAATAGGCAAAACCCTTAATGTTAAAAAAAAAAACCCAAAAACCTTAATATCTAATCATTCTCCTATTCTGAAACTATTACAGACACAGAATTTCAATGTTCAGGTTGAGAACCCTTAAAAGGTTATATTATTCAATCTTCTCCTCCTCACCTTACAAGTAAGATTAATTCTTGAAAGGGAAAACATTTTCATTTTGAAACCACTAAATACAATATAAATGCAAACAACACCTTTAGGGGTAAGAGAACTGTGTTACAGTGTCTACAAAGGATTTCATGGACCTTAGGTGACATTTTTAACATGTAGCAATCCAACAAACCCAAAAGTTACCAACCCCAGAGTGACTCTATCTCAAAAAACGGAGGACAAAAAGGTTCCATTTCTATCATAAATACTTAGGAAAATACCATCTATTTCAAAATAGTACACCTATGAAAGCATCGAAGATAAATAATAAACAAGGACACGGAGTCGAGAGAAACTGAGAGAATCCTTGGCAGGAAGAGAATCCTGAGAAACAATAGCCAATCAGAAGAATGAAAGGATATAGTTCCCACTGAGAGTACCAACACTGAAACCTATCAACAAGGACAAGGTTCCTCTTGTTGAGACCTAAAGCAGACCTTTACATCTCTGGGGAGATACAAGGTATCTATCTGCAGCAGTGGTGGCACACCACAGAGGCTGAGACTATGGAGTCAAACAGAATATCTGGGTTAAATACTGGCTACCTCAGACACCAGTAGTAAAATATAGTTAAGTAATAACTTGTGGGACTCAGTTTCCTCATTTTCAAATGGGAATAAAAATAGAATCTATCTTATAGGATTGCTGTTGAATAAATGTTACCCTACTAGCTATTAACTATTACTTTGATATTAGCATCATGTCAAAAAATATTTTCTCCCACATCACTGATACAACAGTATTTCCAAGAATACAAACTTTGTTGGCAATCCACTCAATAATTAACTTCCAAATGAGTTCTATAAATATGAGTTCCTTTTCTCTGTGTCACATGTTCAATTTGTCCAGTTAATCAACTGGTGTGTCTGGAGAAAACTGGCAGACCTCTGTATATGTGCAAAGATATCCCTTAGTAAGTTATCTTTGCCTAATAGCAAACAGGACTTTTCCTCTTTATTTAACAACACTAAATATGTCTGACTTCTAACTCAGCTGCAGGTTTGCTTTTATGCAGTCCAGAGGTGATGACTGACACGTAGTTTAAGGAGTTGAAGGATAATGATCCTCTCAAAATTCAGCTGATACAGTTCATGAACAAGGTATTTATATTGTTCCTACTGAGTTCTGGTTCTTTAAGAACATCAGGAGGAATAGAAGATAGTATGAAGAAATTCATTAACAAGGATTTTCATTACCTACAAGGGTAAAATCTGTAGTTTTTAAACAGTTATTTTTCAAGGGAACACTTGCTCAGTAAAGTGTGCCTCTCCCCACTCTCACTGCAAAACTTCTACAAAGAATGGATTCACAAAGTAATGTGCAGATGACAAGGTTTCAAACATGCTTTACAAAAAAAGGACATGAAAGAATGGGGGGGTGTGTATGAAAAAACTTTCTTGCTTACCACCATCAAACTCAGATCTCTAGTCCTTTTGAGATTTACTATAGGGTTGGATTTTTTTCTCTTTTAAGCCTCAAGATAACCCATGAGTAAATGCTACATGTTATCCCTTGTCATAGATGAAAAACTGAGGCTTAGAGAAATGAACTGTAACAAGGTAACAACAAAGCAAGTATGGAGCAGAATTAGAAACAGGAGTTCCCACCTCCTATCCCTCCAAGATTCTGTATTCTTAAGCCTATACCATGTTCTTCAAACTGGTGGTCACACCACAATGAGCTGTCAAGTGAATTCAGTGTATCATGACCGGAATTATTAAATATTTCAATACAGAACAGAAAACACCAAGCATGTAGAGAGGATAAACATTATTTCATGACATGAGTTTTTTAGTTCTATGCGTGGATGTGTAAAACATGTCTTACCATGGGATGCAGTAAAAAGGTTTTAAAATCATTGCTCTATGCTAAATACTGCCTCCCAATAATTAAATAATTTGATGGGCTTTGTACTGTATCTTATTCATAAAAGCAGAGTTCCTGCTCTTCAAGAACCGATCCTTTCCACCTAGAGAAAATTTCAGTGGTATCCCAAGATTGTCCTTAATATTTACTAAGTTCAATGAACCACACTAAAGTAGACCTGTCAGCATAAACAAAGACAACTGTAAAAAACTTTTAAGATTACATCATTTTATTAGCTATATAATGTGAAAACAATTCCTCTCATCAGAAAGTTTTTTTTAAAGATTTTTTAAATTATTTCTTTTTGAAGATTTTATTTATTTGGCAGAAAGAGAGAGAGTGCACAAGCACACAAGCAGGGAGAGAGGCAGGCAGAACGAGAGGGAGAAGCAGGCCCCCACTGAGCAGGGAGTCCGATGTGGGGCTTGATCCCAGGGGCCTGGGACCATGACCTGAGTCAAAGGCAGATGCTTAACGGACTGAGCCCCTAAAGATCTTTTATTTATTTGAGAGGGAGGGAGAAAGAGAGAGCTCAACAGAAGAGGGAAGAAGAAGCAGACTCACCGCTGAGCAAGGAGCCCAAAGTGGGGCTTCATCCCGTCCTGGGATCATGACCTGAGCCGCAGGTAGACGCTTAACAGACTGAGTCACCCAGGCACCCCCAGAAAGTATCTTTACATCAATTTTAGGCAGGCAAAGCCTGGGAACTGAAAGACTCATGAAGTCAGGTTACTTGGTAAGACCAGATCTCAGACCTGAGTGTTCATCACCTTCATAGGAGGAAGTCTCAAATCAAAGCTCAATTTAGAAACTAAGAAAGACCAAAATATATCTATAGCTTTAACCTTTAAAATGAATCATTTTTAAAAACATTTAAGGAATCTTTATACTTTATACATTTATATTTGCATTATATTAAGCAGTACATAATTTCAGCAAAGCCCTTCAGTTGCCTGACACTTAAGAGCATCCAATGAAGGAAGGAAGGAAGGAAGGAAGGAATGGACTGTAAGTCACCAACTAAGCCTTCCTTTTTAAAACTTACCCAGCAGCTAAAGTAAAATTTACTTAAAATCCTATACACAATTGTGTGGAATTAAGTTAGACTGGGGATAAAAATGCAGAAGCCAAAAGAAAAAAATAAAGATTTTTTTCTGGTAAGATAAATTTTGGAAACAACTTTTTTAAACATGAAAATAAAATGTTCTCTTGCTTGCAAAATTACTGTCCCACGCAAGGCACCAATAGCAAATTCTGCATTTTATCCTAGAAATTCTATACAAACTATCTTTCGGGCAATGATAATGGCTTTCCCAACAGCTTAAGAAAAATCACTTCTGACTGCAGTAAATATACCGAGGCAAATATGGAATCCTTCTGCACTGCTAACTGATTTGTGTCTACAAGTGTTAAGTTTATTTCCTCTGGGGCAACTCGGGGTTTGACAGCTTTCTGGACCGCCCCGGCCGACTCAGTAGAAGCCCTACTCCGTCTCTAAACGTGGTTGTCTAGAGAAAATAAAACATTTAACTCAACATAAACGGCTAATAATCAACTTTCAAGGGTCAAAGGGGACCTAGTTTTTAACCTTCCCTCAGCAACACGTGTTTAGTACAAACTTCCGGGTAAGGTTACAATTGGCTGCGCAATTCAATGAATAAAAACGTTGCTTTATTCGACTCTCATTTACTTGCCTGTTCCTTCCCCACGTTTCTCAACCAGCAACTCCCCAAAACAAAAGCTTCCTAGAGTATACGGAGCCCGCACATAAAAAGGGCTTCTCTGTGCGAGATCAAGTTAGTGGTCCGCAAACATTAACCAAACAGCAACACAAAGCCGGGGTGGAAAGGGGGAGGAGTTGGATGCCAGGGTCAGGAAAGAAACAATCACAAGGGTTCAGGAACGTCCAAATCTCCTCAGCGGTTAAACCGATCTCAAACCACTTCTGGGAAACCACCAGCATACACTGGTTTGGGGAACTTTAGATGCTCCTTACACCAAACACTCTTACAGCAAGCAAATCCCCAACCGCCTTTCTCTGCACAGATGCTTAGGGTCTAGGAGGCGAGCGAGCTCGAGACAAAATTAACCTAATCACCCGGGGAGGCTTGAAGGTGGCCCCCACGTGTCCCACGTACTGCCTCGACGCCCTGAGAGCGAGGTAATCAGAAAACTGCAGGTGTGGGGTTCCGATTTAGGGCGCCCCTATCTCCTCCCGCACTCGCCCCAAACCAGGAGCAACCCTCAGACAGGAGGACTTCTGAAGGATTGCGGAGCTCACTTTCCTGCGGGTCCGGGACCTCGCATCCCTGAGTGGAGCAAGGAAAGCAAGGAAGGCGACCCAAGTGGAGCCGGAGCCGGTGCCCGCAGATCCTACCTTCGCGACCAAACTGGGTGCCTCTGGCCCGGGACAGCGGGGGCCCCTGAGGCCCGAAAGCCCCCACGCGCAGCGAGCGCAGGGCCCGGCGCTGACGGGCGGAGGAAGCGAGCGCGGCGGGGCCGGCGCCGGGACCTTGCCCCCAAGAGCCCTGGGGCGCGCAGCTGAGGGGGCGGCGATGGGCGAGGGAGGCCCCAAGCCGGGGTGAGGTGGCTGCCCCCCCTCAGCCCGGCCCCACACGGCCCCCTGAGGAGGGTGGGAGTGGGAGGCTGGCTGTCCGGGAGGAGTGTAGAAGCAGAAGAGCGGTAAGAGAAGGACTTACTTTCCCCGCGGGATCCGACGCCGGAACAGCTCCTACCGGGTGGCGAGAGCTTGAAGAACTAGAGGCGACTGGAGCGGAGGCGGCGGTGGCGGCGGCAGCAGCGGCGTCCGGCTCTGCCTACCTCCCCGCCGCCATCTTGACGCCCCTCCCCCCAGCCCCCCCGCCCCGCCGGAGGGGAGGGGGTGGGGCGACGGATGAGGCGCCGCGCGCACGCAGCGCGCGCCGCACGCCCCACGTGACTTCCTTCCCCCCCCCCCCCCACCCCGCTCCCCAGCGCCCCCCTCCGCCCCGCCTCCCTCCTAGGTGAAGAAAGATGATTTCCCCCCCCATCTTGACCGCCCCCTGCCTTCGCTGCCAAGCACGGACTCCGCCTGCTCCAGCCGACCCGGTACCAGTGGTTGGATCCAAGAGAATTCCGGAACCCAAACGGTCTATTACCGCGGCTCTGGGGTGGGCGAGGGGTGAGGGGGCCGGGTTTCCGAGAAGGGGGAGGGGGGGAAGGCGAAGGCCTCCTAGAAGAGTCACGTGTCTACTGCTTCCGCCGGGGCTCGAAAGACCTCGCGAGAATTCCGTTCCCCCTCCCTTTATGCCCCGCGGGCTGTCGGGAGGAAGGTCTGCTCTCTGAGTTGCCACGAGGAGGTCAGCCGGTGGTTCGGGCGCATGCGTCCTATACCTGCTTTCAAAGTCGGGCTAGGAGGGGCCCAAAGCTATTTCGAAAACCTTTTTGGTGTGTGTCTTCGGCCCAGGAAGTTACCTAGTGGCGTCTGTGTTGCTTTAGAAAGCTCTTCATTACATAGTCCTAGAAAAAAAATATTCGCGTATTCATTGCTTGTTAGGCTTGCTCAAAGCACTTTATTGGATATAAAACCGCAGTTTAACTCGGAGCCCCTCTCCTGGGCCACTGCCATTATCATACTCTAAGGGGTGTGACCAGAGTCAGCCCCACTGCTTTTTTTCTGAACAAACTATTGCTCTCAATTAATGATGACTGCAGAGTAGGTCTGTCGCTACCATCTTTGGCTTCCCTAATTTCTCCACCTCCTCCTCCTTTTTTCCTCTTCTTCTTCTTCTTAAGACCTAACAGAATAAACAAATTAACTTCTGGGTAACCCTTTTGTAAAGTCATTCTGAATGGTGTTTGACTCCGTTGCTTAGGTAATAGGCACGCCTGGGTGATTCTTGCCCCCTACTGGTGGCGCGTCCCTCTGGCCTTGAGCTGAATGAAACACTTGGAGTTTGAAGGTGTGAGCTCTTCAAGAGAACCGTAGAGGGAAAAGGGGGAGGAAAAAAAAAAAGTAGTCGTGTTAAGAAGATTATGAACCTTCCAACTCGGCGTCTGTATACATAAGTATGTATTACGTATATATGTACACATAAATGAACATTTTAAGTTGCCAACTAATCACTTTACTTCCATTATCTCATTTCATCCTTAAACCCCAAAAAAAACCTGGTAAAAGAAAAAATGATAAAATTAGTTCCATAAGAACAATGCCTTCATCTGTCTTGCTCACTGCTAGCCACTAGACCACTTTCTGGTCTATTGTCAGCAAACAAGCTATTAAAAATCTGTCCATTATGGGGTGCCTGGGTAGCTCAGTGGGTTAAAGCCTCTGCCTTCAGCTCAGGTCATGATCCTGGGGTCCTGGGATCGAGTCCTGATTCAGGCTCTCTGCTCAGCGGGGAGCCTGCTTCCTCCTCTCTCCCCGCCTGCCTCTCTGCCTAGGTGTGATCTCTGTCTGTCAAATAAATAAATAAATAAATAAATAAATCTTTAAAAAAAAAAAATCTGTCCATTATGGGATGAGAAGGAACTAAGGAAGGATGCAGAAGGAAAAAAAACCTTTTTTTAAAACATTGTAGTTCATGCATTAGTGTCTTCCAAGATTGGTTGGTACAGTTCAGTTTCGAAGGGACTCAAACTCTCTCTGCATGCTAGGACTACGTAGGTACCAGATTCGAACAGTGTAGGTCTGACCTAAAAACTCCCACCCTTAGAGCTACTTTCCCAGCATCCAGGCTAGATCCTTGCTTCCATCTCTGCATAATCTCCTTATTTGGGACCCAAGGAAAAGGTGGTGTTTCGGGAGATACATGCAGTATAACTGTGGATATGCAAGCTAATGTCATGCACAATGTTATTCCTTGCAGGATCATTTGTAGAATCAAAAGATGGGAAACAACCTAAATGTCTTTGAAGAAAGGACTGGTTAACTAAGCTATGGTACTTTGCTACAGTGAAACAGATGTTCAAGAGAATGAAGCGCTTCTGTCTATGAGAACGTAGTAATATATTTTGCGTGTGTACACACATAGATTGTGTGTACACATATCTCAGGCAACAGGAGTAGCAGTTGCTATCAGGTGATGGGAATCAAACTACAGGGGATCAGAAGCAGGAGGAAGACTTATTGGGTACACCCAGACCAGAGATGCTATTGGAAGCATAAGATTCCAATAAAATAAATAAATAAATAAAAATTCCCAGTTAAACATCGAATTGGCTGTTACATACTCTTCGCACTCCATTCAACAAGTATTTATAGAGCCTTTACTATGTACCAGGTACTATGTTAGAGATGAGGGGCACAAGTTTAAGAAAATCAAATGAAGGGAGAGACAGGAACTGTCCTTGCCCGTAATGTCCTTCCAGTCTAGTGGGCCTCAATCCAAAAATTACACAAACTGTAAACTTGTAGGGGCGCCTGGGTGGCTCAGTCTGTTAAGCGTCTACCTTCAGCTCAGATCATGATCTCGATCCTGGCATTGAGCCCCACATAGGGCTCCCTGCTCCTCAGGGGGCCTGCTTCTCCCTCTCCCTCTGCCCTTCCCCCTGCTCATGTTCTCTGTCTCAGATAAGTAAAATCTTTAAAAAAATGTAAGCTTGTAACTGTGACATTGCTGCAAAGAAGCTAACAGCCTATTACAGAGGAATTTGACCTCATTAGGGAATTCAAAAAAGGTTTCTTTGAGGAAGTGATAACTGGGCAGAGATTTGAAAAGTAGGTATTATGTAGGCAAAGAGAAGAGGGAACTGCATTTCAAGAAGAAGAAATAGCCTATGCAAATGTCCTGAAACAGGTGGGAGCCAAGCAAGTGGGGACAGTAACTCGGCAAAGGCAATGGCTGTTAAGACATTGTCTCTTGAGGCGCTTGGGTGGCTCAGTTGGTGAAGCGTCTGCCTTAGGCTCAGGTCATGATCCCGGAGTCCCGCATCGGGTTCCCACCTCCTCGGGGAGTCCGCTTCTCCCTCTAACCTCCTCCTCTCCTCTCTCATGTGCTCTCTCGCTCTCTCTCAAATAAAGAAATAAATCTTAAAAAAAAAAAAAAAGACATTGTCTCTTGGCTCCAAACCCAAGCTTCCACACTCTGCAAAACTACATTTCTGCTTTGCCGGCTGTTTCAGCATTTGCTTCTGGAATAAGGAGTGCTGGAGGGAGATGACAAGGCTGGAGGATGAAAAAGTTTGTCGTGAAGGTCATCCCAGCAACGAGTCTTCACCCTGGTAGCAGTTCTACTCGCTTCTCCTGCAAAGCTAGCCTAATCAAACCCTCCACTCAGACAGGAGGACCAGGAGGAACCTCCTCAGGGTCATCCTGTAAGGTCAGAGACACGAGCACCAGCTGAGCATAGCCCCCGGCTTGGAGTTGAGGTTTCAGCAACATGGGGCCCATCTCTTACGTTTCTTAGAGACACCAACCCCTTTCCTTTGTCCCCTTGGGCTGCGTGGTGAGAGAAGTTCCTGCACTTGCTACCTCTGTGGTGCTTTGAAGTTCTCTTTTCACCCTCTCAAGTTACCTAGTTAATCGTTTTGGACCTACTTTACAATTTTTTCAAATGTTTTATTTATTTATTTGGAGGGGGGTGGCAGAAGGAGAGAGAGAGAGAGCATTTCTTTTTTTTTTTTAAGATTTTATTTATTTATTTGACAGATCACAAGTAGGCAGAGAGGCAGGCAGAGAAAGAGGAAGGAAAGCAGGTTCCCTGCTGAGCAGAGAGCCCGGTGTGGGTCTCGATCCTAGAACCTTGGGATCATGACCTGAGCTGGAAGCAGAGGCTTTAACCCACTGAGCCACCCAGGCGCCCGAGAGAGAGCATTTCAATCAGGCTCCCCACTGAGCACAGAGCCCAATGTGGGGCTCCATCTCATGACCCTGAGATCACGACCGAAGCCAAAATCAAAAGTTGGATGCTTGAGCCACCCAGGCGCCCCCTTACATTAATTTATCTGTGCTCAAAACCGGGTGTAGTTTCTGCCTCCTGTGTGAACTTTGATTGACATAGCAAGTAACAAGGAATTATTAGTAGGATTATAAAAATAGATGATGGCCATTCTCAAAGAGCCTTTTGTAACTGAGTTTGGACTTTATTCTGTAGGCTCCAGGGAACTCAGAAGCCTGCTATGCACAGAGCTATTGTGGTTGGATGTGCATTCTAGAAGAATCACTCTGGAAGCAGTGTAACAGATGGATCTAAGAACTGGACCGCAGGTATGAGGAAAAGACAGATTAAAAGAAGATAAGAACAGAAACCGAAATGGAGCAAAATTGTTGAGAAAAGAAGAGGGCCAGGTTCAAGAAATATTTAGGAGGAAAAGCCAGCAACGTGTAGTGGCTGGTTGGATGGGGGTTGTGGGGAGCAGGAGTCTTGAATGAAGCCTCAGTTTCTCCCTTGGGTACCTAGGTAGGTAATAGTGCTATACCTGAAACTGTGACTTTAGGAAGGCAAACAGATGTGAAGAGGAAGACAATGAGTTTAGGTAATGTGGAAAGTTTTGTTTATCTATTGATATGTGATGAACAACCCCCAAACCTGATAACTTTTAACACAACAACCATTTTGTTATTTCTCATGATTCTGTAAGCTGGGCTGGGCTCAGCTGGACAGTTCTGCTGGTCTTGCTAGGAGTCACTTGTGTGACTATAACTACATGTGCTCAGCTTGGATGCTGGGACACCTGTATTTCTCTCTCTCCATGTGGTCTGTCGAGTTGCCTCATGGTTCTTACCTGGTGGCTTTAGGGTCCCAAAAACCCAAAAGCAGTAGCTTCTAACCTCTCTTGAATTTTAGCCTTGCAACTGACACGGTAATGTTTCTACCACATTCCTTCAATTAACAAGGCCACACAAGACTCAAGGAAAGACAACACAAGAGTATGAATGGAGGGGGTGCACCTGGCTGGCTCAGGTCAGTAGAGCATGCAATTCCTGATCTTGGAGTTGTGAGTTCAAGCCCCATGTTGGATATAGAGAATACTTAAAAATAAAATGATCTTTAAGTAAGAAAAAAAAAAAAAAAAGGAGTAGGGGCTCCTGGGTGGCTCGGTTAAGTGTCTGACTCTTGATCTCAGCTCAGGTCTTGATCTCAGGAGTTCAAACCCCATGCTGGGCTCCACACTGAGCATGGAGCCTACTTAAAAAAAAAAAAAAAGAGAGTGTGAATGGTTGAGAGGCATTGTTCTTTTTTTTTCTTTTAAGATTTTATTTACTTATTAGAGAGAGACACAGTGAGAGAAGGAACACAAGCAGAGGGGAGAAGGAGAAGTAGGCTTCTTGCTAAGCAGGGAGCCCGATGTGGGGCTCGATCCCAGGACCCTAGGATCATGACCTGCGCTGAAGGCAGCCGCTTAACGACTGAGCCACCCAGACGTTCATTAGAGGCCGTGAAAGTAAACCTATCATGAGAAATTTTATGGGGCCAAGGGGACATCCAAGTGGAGATGTCTAGCAAGCAGTTGGGAGTCTATTGCTTGAGGATCTAGACAGGGATTAAAACATGAGAGAGGACAAAGTTAGAATGCAGAGAGAAAAGCAGGGGGCCAAAGGCAGGACCATAAGGTTGTATGTCTAAGAGGTGAGCACTCAGTGAGCCTGACAAAGGTCAGTCTGATATCATGGATGCCAAGGAAGTAGAGTTTCAAGGACTAAGTGGCCCGCCATGTCTAATGCAGTGGACAGCACCAGAATGTGACCAAAGCATCTATTGGATTTCTCACAATGGCAGACATCATAGTGGACAGAGTTTTTTGTTTTTTTGTTTTTTTGTTTTGTTTTTCCTTTTCTGAGACTACTTTTTTTTTTTTAAAAGCAGTTTTATATTCATAGCAAATTTAAGGGGCAGGTTGGACACCTGGGTGGCTCAGTCAGTTAAGCCGCTACCTCCAGCTCAGGTCATGATCCAGAGTCCTGGGATGGAGCCCCGTATCGGGCTCCTTGCTCAGTGGGGAGCCTGCTTCTCTCTCTACCTCTGCCTGCTACTCTGCCTGCTTGTGCACACTCTCTTTCTGACAAATAAATAAATAAATAAAATCTTAAAAAAAAAAAAATTAAGGGGCAGGTACGAGACTTCCCATATACCCCCAACTCCCACACATGCACAACCTCCCCGATTATCAGTATCCCCTACTGAAATGCTACATTTGTTACAGTTGTTCTAGACCCACCTTGATACATCATCATCACCCAAAGTCCAGAGTTTTGCCTTAAGGTTCACTCTTGGTGGTGTATGATGTATGGGTTTGGACAAATGCATTAATGTCATGTATCTATCATTATAGCATCACTATCCCAAAAATCTTCTGTGCTCTGCAACATGTTTTTGACTACTCAAAATCCATGTCTCCTTCTTCAGATAGTGGCACCTTAATTTGATCTCTCGCTCTCAAAGTCCATGTGGTTTGGAATGCACTAATCATCTCCCGTACACAGTCCCCAGAGTGGAGCATTTAATTCAGGTCTGCCCAGTTGGAATGCTGGATGCACATCCAGGCCCCATCGATAGATTCAGTGCCAAGCCAATGAGTTACAGTTTCAGAACTTTATATTGAAAGTAGCAGGAGAAAAAGGTGCCTGGCTGGCTCAGTCAGTAGAACATGTGACTCTGGAACTTGGGGTCATGAGTTCAAGCCCTATAAGACATCAACTGAAAGTAGTAGGAAAAAGACTGCCTCATCACTGGTGTTGCTAAGAGCACTGGGAAGTAGGGACAGAGGCCTTGTGGAATGGGAGACCACTCTGTGAGGCCAACCTAGAAAGTAGTAGAGCAAAGAAGTGGATAGTGAGGGGGAAGGAGAGACTAAATCCAAATGACATTCTTTGACTCACTGGATCCCAACAGGCCTGAAGTTACCCCTACCCTTGAACTTTTCTGTTAGGAGCGATAAGTGACATCTTCATTTCCTTGAGCCAGGTTGAGCTGGGTTTTTTTAACTTGCAGTCTAAAACAATCTTGACCAAAGAGATACTAATTAAAAATGGAGAAGTTGCAATGTTGAAACATATATTTAAACTAATTTTTTAAAAGTTTTCACTGGCCTCATAATCAGACATTTTAGAGTACAGACTGATAGGGACTCAAACTGTCCCAAGAGAGTGTGGACATTTTTAATCCCCACAGAGTATCTCTGTAGGAAAGGGAAAACAGAATGGAAGAATGGCAGAGAGATGAAAGCAAAGATTTCAGGCATAGGCCCTCAGGCCCAAGCAACAAGGGTTGAGTTTCTTGCCTTTAAACACATCAGGTATGCAAGAATCATTACCTGTTTCTTAATACGGATTTTTAGAACTTTCTGGCAACTCTTTACACACAAAAAGTGTTTAGTTATTATTTGTTTGGATCATTGCTATAACCTGTCTCTACCTTCTCTAAGGTATTATAGTGGCATATGCATAGAATAGTGGTGGGACGGGAGAATGAGATTGAGGAGGAGAAGAGTTTCTCTTTAAAGTTTTCACCCTGTGTATTAACTGAAAATCATACTTTTTAACTTTTTTTTTAAAGATTTTATTTATTTATTAGAGAGCAAGTGTGTGTAGGAGTGGAGAGGAGGGGCAGAGGGAGAGAAAAAAGCAGACTTCCCACTGAGCAAGGAGCCCCAAGTGGGGCTCCATCCCAGGACCATGGGATTATGACCTGAGCTGAAGGCAGACGCCTAACGGATTGAGCCAGCCAGGCGCCCCTCATATGTCAAGTTCTAACCCCCAGTACCTTAGAATGTGACCTTGGATACAGGGTCTTTACAGATCAAATCAAGTTAAAATGAAATCATGAGTATGACCCTAATCAAACGTGACCGTGTCCTTATCGAAGGGAAATTAGGAAACACATGGAGACAGGGAGAATGCCATGTGGAGATGAAAGCAGAAGTCAGGGTGATGCTTCTACAAGCCAAGAAACGCCTAAGTTTGTCAGCATACCACCAGAAACTAGGGGAGAGTCATGGGAACAGACTCTTCCTGACAGCCCTCCAAGGGAGCCAGCCCTGCCCACACTTTGGGATTTGGACATCCAGCCTTTAGAACTCTGAGGCAATTACGTTTTGTTGTTTAAGCCACTCAGTTTATGGTGCTCCATTACAGCAGCCCTAGGAAACTATTCCAACCATTACGTACATCTCTCAGAAAGAAAATGATGTCTCTTCACCCCTTCAAATGCACAAATTGAAGGTCTGTTTTAAAAAAACAGAATAAGGGGCGCCTGGGTGGCTCAGTGGGTTAAGCCTCTGCCTTCGGCTCAGGTCATGGTCTCAGGGTCCTGGGATTGAGCCCTGCATCGGGCTCTCTGCTTAGCGGGGAGCCTGCTTCCCCCACCCCCTGCCTGCCTCTCTGCCTACTTGTGATTTCTATCCATCAAATAAATAAATAAAATCTTAAGAAAAAAAAAACAAAACAGAAGTAAAGGCCATGCAGAAAACAATTTAAAAATCACATTGTAAATTGAACAGTTTGATCTGTGCTCTTAAACCATCTTTAAGCTGACTTTTCAAACAAACACCCTTACCAATCGATACATACATTCTCCATTTGCTTTTTCTTTCTTTTTTCTTTTAAGATTTTATTTATTTATTTGACAGACAGAGATCACAAGTAGGCGGAGAGGCAGGCAGAGAGAGAGGAGGAAGCAGGCTCCCTGCTGAGCAGAGAGCCCGATGCAAGGCTCGATCCCAGGACCCTGGGATTATGACCTGAGCCGAAGGCAGAGGCTTTAACCCACTGAGCCAACCAGGCGCCCTCTATTTGCTTTTTCAATAAAATGATAGCCTCTAAAGAATTCCTAATCAACTGAAGAACTGGTTTATATTACCTTTTTTTTTTTTTTAAGATTTTATTTATTTATTTAACAGAGAGAGAGAGAGATCACAAGTAGGTGGAGAGGGAGAGGAGGAAGCAGGTGCCTAGCTGAGCAGAGATCCCGAGCGGGGCTTGATCCAAGGACCCTGAGATCATGACCTGAGCCAAAGGCAGAGATTCAACCCACTGAGCCACCCAGGTGCCCAAGCACCTGAGTCTTGATTTCAGTTCAGGTGTAGAGCTAGAGTTCACGAGCCATGTTGGGCTCCAACGTTGGCCATGGAGCCCACTTTTAAAAAAAGGGGGTTGGCGCCTGGGTGGCTCAGTCAGTTAGGCATTTGCCTTTGGCTCAGGTCCTGATCTTAGGGTCCTGGGATCCAGCCCCATGTCGGGCTCCCTGCTCAGTAGGGGGTCTGCTTCTCCCTCACCCTCTGCCCCTTCTCCCTGCTTGTGTTCTCTCTCTCTCAAATAAATAAAATCTTTAAAAAAAAAAAAAAGTGTGGGATGGAAAGAAGACACACCCACTTAACAGATGAGAAAAAAAACTCAAGCAAAGAAGGTATTGGTTCTGTAATCTCTGATACCAAAGTTTATGCTGTCGACATCATTTTTGTGTAGCCTCTCCATGCTCAGTCACACGGGGCCTGACCACAGAGTCCTCTCTTGAGATGCTAACTTAACAGACAAGTTTTGGCTTCCCTCTGAGGACACCAAGAAAAGAATGGGGATAGAGAAGAAAGTGTTAATAGCCCAAATTACAGCAATTCCCTAAGATGCAATTTTGTAACTTTATTTTAGTCACTGCTAAATGGCTACCATCTCCCAACTCCTACATCTCCATATGCTTTATATTCATTCTCTCATTTAACCCTAACACTGAGCCTCTCAGGTAAAGAGTATTGTTTTACTGTCACCTGCTTGAGTTCCAACTATATTACATACATTATATGTACATATTACACATTAATGTATGTATATAGAGAGGGAAGATTTATGTATTTATTTATGTGTAGCCATCCATGCTTACATTTATAGGTATATATAGATACACACATACAAACAATAGAAAAAATACATACGTGTGTTTGTATATTACATGTTTCACAGAAGAGTGAGATGGATTTAGTAGATCACATTGGGCACCAGCTAAGGAATTTTAGGACACGCATGCCCCATTTGATAGAACCTTACAAGAACTGATACTAACATGAAATATTTAACAATAGCAAAAGCCTGGAGGAAATACGAATGCAAAAATAACACTAGAGTAAGGAAAGTAATCTTAGCACTGGTGTGATTTCACCCACATGATGTAGCCGTCTTAGGAAAGTGGGGACCATTAAGCAAACATTCCAGAAACATGTGACATTATTCCAAGATTCGAAGCCTCAAAATAGATTATTGTAATTTATGTAACTATTTGCAGTGATTAACTGTTCAGATTCACCATCTGAATAGATAGATTCACCATCATCTATCCTTGGCTTAAAACCATTCAGTGACTTCCCGTTAGACTTGGAATAAAAGTCTGAGTCCTTACCATGACTTTTGTGGTTGGTCAGGGTCTGGGCAAACAGGAAATTCATGAAAGAGGTGGTGGGAACACTAAGGTAAGTGAACCGCAGGAAGTAGCTCCCACCTTGATGGAGAACAAGCTAGGGAGAGTAGAGCTAGAAGAATCAGAAGAGCCTGTAAGAACCCGGAGGCTGAACGAAATGCCACTGTGAGAAGCAGCATTGTCATTACTTAGGTGACCATGATGAGAACTGCCAGCAAACAGGCATGAGTAACTGTCTTTTCCCTCCCCCTGCTTCCAGATTCCCCGGATCCTCTCCTGGTGACAAAACCTAACCCTAGTTGACAAAGGAGCAATATGGTTTGCAGCCCCAGCATTGCGGAACAGAATAGGGAAAACTGGATTTGGAGGTGAGAGGCCAGCCCAGCCTTCAAGGGCCTCTGTGATCTGGCACGGGCCTCCATCAATAGCCTGATTCCTTCCATTCTCCTCACCATGTGCTCAATTCCAGTCACACTGGGCGTCTTTTTCTTTCCCAAGCACACTAAGCTCATTCCCGCCCCCAGACATTCACACATGCTATTCCCTTTCCTCAGAAGTACCTTTTCCCCCTTGGGTCATATTCATTTAGGGTATAACTTAAAGCCACCAACGAAAGAGGATTTCTCTGACTTCATCAAATCTACAAAAGCAACCCTCTCCCCACTCACATTCCATAAAATTCCCCCATTTTCATTTTACTCATAGCATTAATCTCTATTTAAGATTATCCTTTTTTTTTTTTTAAGATTTTATTTTTAAGTAATCTCCACACCCAACATGGGGCTCAAACTCACAACTCGGAGATCAAGAGTTGAACACTCAAGGGACGCCTGGGTGGCTCAGTGGGTTAAAGCCTCTGCCTTCAGCTCAGGTCATGATCCCTGGGTCCTGGGATCGAGCCCCGCATCTCTGCTCAGTGGGGAGCCTGCTTCCTCCTCTCTCTCTCTGCCTGCCTCTCTGCCTACTTGTGATCTCTCTCTCTCTCTGTAAAATAAGTAAATAAAATCTTAAAAAAAAAAAAAAGAGTTGTACACTCCAGGGCGCCTGGGTGGCTCAGTCATTAGGCATCTGCCTTGGGATCAGGTCATGATCCCAGGGTCCTGGGGTGGCGTCCCACGTCAGGCTTCCTGCTCAGCGAGGAGTCTGCTTCTCCCTCTCCCACTCCCCTTACTTGTGTTTCCTCTCTTGCTGTCTCTCCCTGTCAATTAAATAAATATCATTTAAAAAAATTAATTAATTTTGGAAAAAGTGGTTTCTTGTTTGTTTCTTCCCTAAAAATATGGGGGAGGATTTGTGTCTTATTCATCACTGTATCTTTGGGGTACCAAATGGTGCCAGGTATACAATTTACTAACTATAGAATAAATGCATTTTTAAAACGTTTTAATGATTTTATTTATTTATTTAACAGAGAGAGCATAAACAAGGGGAACAGGAGAGTCAGGCTCCCTGCTGAGCAGGGAGCCCGATGTGGGACAGGATCCCAGGACCCCAGGATCATGACCTGAGCTGAAGGCAGACGCTTAACAGACTGAGCCACCCAGCCATCCCTGAATTCTCATTTCTGCTTAGGTCATGATTTCAGGGTCCCGAGGTAGAGCCCTGCCTCAGGCCCTATGCTCTGCTGGACTCTGCTTGAGGTTCTTCATCCCCCTCACAGACTCCTTCCCACACCTCTAATAAATAAATAAAATCTTAAAAAAAAAAAAAAAGTGTCACTCTCTACTTTCCCCAGTGCTTTCATATACTTCACCTTATTTAGCTTTCCTTCATTTTTTGGTGCAATGGTAGGGTCCTTGGGCAATGGTGAGGACACCAAAACCTTCTTGGAGACCAAAGAGAGACAGTGGATGAGTGACCTCTGCCGACATCTCCAGGAGGGGCCCCCAAAGAAGAGCCGTAACGGGACACCTTCCCTGTGTTCAAAGCAAAGACTATCCAGGACATATGTGTTTCTCTGGGGACCTACTCGGAGGGTCCCCCGAGTGGGGCACTGGCTGGGGTGGTTTCCCTGGGTTTAAGGTAGCCATCTAGTGGACTCGAGTCTCCAGACTGATCCAGACCCTGCGATTAAACTGCTGGGTGATCCTGGGCAGCAAGTAAGTTACCGGGTCCCCCTGGTCGCCCTTCTCCATCTGGAAAATGGTAGGTAACATGGGCTAGGATTTCTGAGGTTCTGGGAGGTTCATCCTCTGACCCATTCGGTTAGGACAAGCTGGGCCGGCGAGTTTTGAATACTGGAGACTCAGCAAACCTTTCAAACTTAGGAATGAATGAATGAAACAGCTGGAGGAGTCAAGGGGCTGGAGACGCCAAACTGTTGGGAGAGGTTTGCAGGTCATAAGAGGAGGTCGAGGGGTCAGACGTCGGGTTCCGGTCAAACCCAAGAAGAACCGGAAGTCCCAGATCCGGTCCGCTCAGAGCCCGGGCCTCCAGCCGCGTGACTAAACCTCCCGAGGCGGAGCTTCGGCACCGGGAGAGGGCGGAGTCTGGGGCCTCCCAATGGTAGCGCGGCTGTCCTCCCACCTCAGCCAATCAGCGCAGGGAGACGGCAAAATTTAAACCCCCTCCCACCTCCTCCGCAGGGACCTGTCCCTAAAGCGCTTGTAGAAAGTGCGGCGGCTTGCCCCGCCCCCGCCAGGGAGGCGGGAAGAGGGGCGGGTTTTCCCTCCTGGGTTCGCCTATCACGGCGGGCAGCCTGGGGAGAGGCGGGCAACGGCGCCAATCAGGGCAGCAGCCGTATCTCAGCGGAGCAGTTGGCTACAGTTGTTGCAACTTTTTTCGAAAGCTGCGTTTCCCGGGAGATCCTAGGCGGTGACAGAGCTGGGCCATGGCTAGAGGTATTTGCCCAGGTGATCAGCTCCGGGGCGGCTGGGGTGGGGGATCGTGCGGGCGGGGGACCAGGGTGGCGGCAGCGGCAGCGGGGAGCCGGTCTGCTGAGGTCTTCTCGGAAGGAGCGCGGAGACGGGGCTGGGGGGGCGGGGGTTGTTGCGGAACCTTCTTCGACCCCCCATCCAAGTCTCCAGAAGTCCCTCCCACTCCCATGCCTCGGTTTCCCCTTTCTAAAGTGTGGGCACCCGCCGGCCTGCCTCTCCAGGAACAACAGATCCGTATGTCAAAGCTCTTCGGGGACTAAAGCGCAGGGCACCTCCGGTGACTGGATGTTATTGATACGGCGGGGGGGGAGAGCGAAGCTTCGCCCGTTTCGGGGCTCTCTCTTGCTGGGAAAGGAGGTGACTCCGAGGCCAGGGCGCAGATGGGTAACCTCCATCTGGAGAGCGCGTCGGCGTGGACACCGCAGCAGGCGCCTTTCCTCTCCACGCCCTGAGTTACCTCATTTGGGGGGATGAGATGAGTCCCATGGCACCACCCGGGCGACCCTTCGTCCCGCAGCTGGTGAGGACTCCTGCCCACGGAGATGGCTTGGGTGGGATTGTCCAGCCGCGGGAGGCGATGTCGCTGCCTTAAGTCCTTCTTTGCACACTTAGTTTGCTGTCAGGACAGTAAGACCCACGTTATGCGGCAAAGTGATCTCCAGCCGCTGGTCATTCCCAGCTGCTGTGTCTCCTTCATACAAAAACTTGAGCGTGACGATTGAGTAGAATTATTATTTCAGAAAAATGAGTTGAGGTTTGACATTTTCCTCAAAATCCCAAGGCAGTACACGTTAGCAGGAATTTGCCTTAATGCAGTACGCTCCCTATTACAATAATAATGAATAAAATAAGATTCATTCAGCAAATATTTATTGGGGACCTTTGTTTTCAGGCCCTACACCGAATTGCATTCTTTATTATCCAGAGTCTTTTAGTTAGTGTCTTTCGGAACAACCCAGGTTCTGATTAAGAAATGAGGCAAAGTGAACTTCAAATTAACGTGGTTCATAACCCGGTCCACAGAGAGAGTTAAGACGAATATTTTTTCTTCAGGAAAGTATTAAGCATCTAAAAGTATATTTAGTAGTATCTAACAAATCATAATAAATGTATGCTTCCCCAATTCATTTTTCCCATTAGAACAAAATCATTCAAGCTGTTTTAACAGTAGTGCCTTTAAAAGAAAAAAAAAAGATGGCTTGCTTTAATTAATCTATAGGGAAAACAAAATTAAGCAATTTGCCATTGAAATATTTAAATACTTAATATAGGCAAATACTAATTACCATTGAGGGCCAGGCACTTTATTATCTCAGTTAATCTTTACGAATTGTTATTCCCATTTTTCAGAGGTGGAAGCTTGAAGTCCAGTGCCACTGTCTAAACTCTGACCATGCTATGCCTTTCCTTGTTCCACTGTGTCCCTTAGCCAAAGTGAAGACAAGTGTTCCCAGCTCACACGGTGGCAGGCTTACAAATCACCTTTGTAATTTATTGGTTAGTGATTCTCCCTTTACCACTTGACACCCAAATTGTAGTCATTTCTTTCTCTCTTTCTTTCTTTCATAGTTACTTATTTCTTAAGGCTTTGTTACTCTTGTAGATTATTAAATTGGGCATTTGGTAGTGTAAATATCAAATCCTTTTTAATACTCTGAATGAAGAGTCAGGCTTTTTCTTCTAGAAAAGCTGTCTTTGTTGCAAACTTGTAGCTCACTTTGAGAACCCTGCTGGGTCCCATGAACAAAATGTTCAGATACCAGGCAACTCCTCTCTGGTTTTAAAGTTTTACAGTCATGTAAATATTTTCAACCTTAAGTATATTAGTTTGAGGAGGATTAGCCCATCTGCTTTTCTCCATTTCTGCTGCCATGGCCAGATGGCCTCCTAATTGGTCCCCCTCTTTCCACTTTCACCATTTCCAATTTATTATCCCCCAGCAGCTAGAGTGGTCCCCACGAACACAGTTTTTTATCATGTGACCTTCACTCCTCCTCCCTCTCCCACTGTTCTTAGGATCAAACTCACAATCCTCACCCTGGCCTGCAGGGCCCTGCCTACCCCTCTGGCTCAGTGTGCTCCATCTGCCTTTGCGTACGCTGTTGTGTCCTTAGCAAGGGCCAGCAACGAAGTAGGTATTCAATAAATATTTGTGGAATGAACAAATTCCTATTTTTGTGTCTGAGTTCAAGGGAAGCAATATAGAGTCTTTATGGTAGAGTACACTGTACAGCAGCAGCACTGGGTTCAGATCTCAGCTCTATTACCACTTGAGTCGTGTAATTCTGTCAACTGATTGATCTTTACTGAGCCTCAATTTCTACATTTGTGCAATAGGGATAGTACCTTCTCATAAAGGGTTGGGAAGGTTAAATTAAATAATGCATTTTTGTAGGGCCTAGCATGTAAATATTGAATAAATGTTAGCTATTAGTGTCATTCCTGCTGAATTCTATTTCTGTGAGATCCTGGACAACATTAAGAGTTTTCATTTCCACTGATGGGTATATTCATTACATACACATAAACACCTCATGTCCGGAAACAGGAAAGACTGTGTTGAAGGTTACATTGAATGATTTGTGTTAGATCTTCTAGAACCAGAGCTGCAGAGTTGAGGGATGGGTGCTGGACTTGGATCTGAATGTATGTGCCCCCTGCATTTGAGGGCCGAAACCGAGAAAGCTGTGGCCCTGAGCATGTGTGTGTAGTTGCAGGTGGGGGGTGGGAGAATGTTGAAATAGCATGTGAAGTAGAAAAGATGATCTGAGTGGCTGCTTCCTGTTCTCAAACCACGATTCCCATGATCGTTTGGCGACAAACTGCAAGCTTTCTCTGCGCTGGAGATGTAGCGCACACTATTTCAAATGGCTTGACCGGCCTGTCAGTGTCACTTTAGAATCTTCTTTCACTCTCCGAGTAGTCTCTTGGGTATTCAAGTGAGCACAGGATCCCATCCTACTGGAGTTAGGGTTCGTGTGGGGGCTGCCAGGGGAGAGGATAGGTGTACGGACCAGCCCTGCCCCAGGATGCTAAAGCGGGAGCTGATCTGGGAGGTACGGTCCTGAGCCTATTCCTGCCATTTAATCCTATTTAATCTTATCCCTTCTAAGGGGGAGGCAGCTACTTCAAGGAACAGCCATTTCTTTCTCTGTGGACATCGGAAGGTGCCCTGAGTGGGCGAAGGAATTCAAGGTTCTTGGTCATTTTCCACAAGGAGGCTGAGGCCTCATCCGGGGGAGTGACTAGGCCATGGTCACAAAGCACCTCTGGGGCAGATGCAGGGAGAGAAACTCAATGCTTGCCTCCCAGGCCGTGACCCGAGTGAGCGAGCGCGGTAGGAGCTAGATGGCCTGAGGTGTCTTGTTTGCATCTGTGACTTAGCAGAAATACAGTGACTCTTGGCTGTGGGCCCTCAAACCCTTCAGCACAGTGGTGCAGGGCGGTGAGCTCTGCCAACACAAGACACCTGACTGGCTGGAACCCCTGCCTTCCTAGGACATTTTCTCATGGGGGTGAACAGGAGAACCAGGTGACTTGCTAACGCTTCTGCAATAGCATCTGTCCCTCTCATCTTGAATTTCCTCATCTGTGGCTGGGAGTGCAGGCTCCGGGGTCATTTGGCCAGGAAATTCATTTTTAGTTCTGAGAATGTGGCCAAAGCTCCTCCCTTTTCTAAGCCTCAGTTTCCCCATCTGTGGAAAGGATATAAAAGGATATAATAATGGTGTGTACTTTCATAGGGCTGTTGTGAGGTTTGGATGAGATCGTGTGTGCATGGGAAGCACCCCACCAACTTGCCATTAAAACCACTGGCTCTATCTCCCAAGGGCCTGAACGGGTGCAGACCGCCTGGGTTTGACACTTGATCCCATCGATTTCTAGTTCTGTGGCCTTAAGCAAGCCCCAGCACCTCTCTTGAGCCCCAGTATCCTCATTTTTAACGGGTTTGCCACGGGACCTAACCCCCCCCCCCCCCCCCCCCGAGGATTAAATGCCCCCAAACGCTAAGGGAGCACAGGCTCCGGCACACTGGAAGACTCCCGCCTGTGGCGCTCACCGCTGCTGACTGCGCCTGGCACCGACCGGTCTCCCAAAATATCCGCGGAGCTAGGGAGAGAAGGAGCCTGGCCCGCGAAAGCCGGGGCTGTCATTATCATGTTTCCCACCCCTTCCTCCCCGAGTGGCTGAGGACGCGCGAGAGGGGGCGCGCCCGAGTCGGGATTCGTCGCGGCCGCCCGGCCCGCCCTCCCTCCTTCCCTCCCTCCCTCCCTCCCGAGCCTCGCAGCGCCGCCCCTGCCAGCCCCTTCCCCGGGCCGGGAGCCGGACGGTGGGCGGCGGCGGCGGCGAGCGGGCGGGCCGCGGAGGACGCGCCGCCAGCGCCTCCCTCCCAGAGTCCTCGATCCCGGGCCGGCCGGGGCTGCCGCGGCGCGCTGGTGCCGGGCCCTGCCTCGCAGGCCATGGGGGAAGGGGGCGCCGTGGGGCGCCGCCGGCCCTTCCCCGGGGCGCCGCGGCGGCGCTGGTGGCGGCGGCAGCAGCAGCAGCAGCGGCAGCGGCAGCGGTGGTGGCCGGGCCGCGGCGGCGGCGGCGAGGGCGAGGGCGCGGGGCGCGCCGCCATGGGCCTGGCCGGGCTGCAGGTGGGTGTGGCGGGCCCGGCCGCGCGGGGGGTGGGCGGCGCGCGGGGCCCG
>NW_022631052.1:10403330-10403834 GCF_010015895.1 Lontra canadensis
GGGGCCCGGCCGGGCCGGGCGGCGGGAGGGCGACCCGGGCCCCGGCCCGGCCCGGCCGGCCGGCCCCTGCCTCCCGGCGGCGCGGGCGGCCCACCACCGCCAGGCCCTCGGAACATGGCTGCGGCGGGAGGCGCCGCCGCGGCGCCCGGCCCGGGCGGCCTCGCTCCCCGCCCCGCCGCGCCCTGAGCGCCCCCTCCCCCGCTTCCCCCGGGTCCCCCTCTCCAGGCAGGAAGATGTCCAAGCCCCGCGCGGTGGAGGCGGCGGCGGCGGCGGCGGCGGTGGCAGCGACGGCCCCGGGCCCGGAGATGGTGGAGCGGAGGGGCCCGGGGAGGCCCCGCACCAACGGGGTAAGCAGGCACCCTCCCCGCACTCACTCAGCGCGCCCCGAGGGGCCGCGCGGCCGGCCGCCCCCGCCGGCCCGGCGCCGCGAGCACGTGCGCGCGCGCGCCCCGGGACCCCCCGCCCGCGGCCCTGGGCCCAGGGGCCGGGGGGGGGGGGGGGGGG
>NW_022631052.1:10403934-10435106 GCF_010015895.1 Lontra canadensis
GAGCAGCTTCCTTTTCTGCTGCCTGCCTGGGAGTGGCGTCCGCACTGGCTCCGCCATGACCCTGGTAGTATTTGACCTCGGAAAAGTTTGTGTCTTTATGGCATTTCCGCACCCCGAGATCCAGCTACGCCGGCGGTGTGGCTTGCCTTCCCCAGGGTGTGCGGGGCCTGCCCGGGTTCCTCAGAGAGGTCACGGGTCTCGCCGATTTGGTGTTTAAAGGTTCACCGGGCAGAAAGGCCCTACCAGTGTTTTCTGGGGAAGCCCTCCTCCATTCCGTGGTTACTCAGAGGACAGGCCCCACACCCAGAGACGCCAGCAGTGACCTGTACCGCCCCACCCGCCTGCCCACCCTCCTCTTTCTAATTCGTGGATGCCATTTGCAATAGAGTGACCGCCCTACAGGAGCTGGCTGTAGGCTCTGCTTTTATTAAGCTCTCCACCCCTAACCACACCCTTCGATTACCACTGCAGTCCAGTCCCGCAGTCCTGGGAGGCTGCGTTGGTTTGAGAGGGGCCAGGCTTGGGCCCACTGAAGGCTCAGGCAGTCCTGACAAGTCCTCCCGGCTGCCTTCAGACCCAGAAGTGGTTAATCAGATTCCCTGAGGCCTGTTTCTGGGTTAAGAGTTCCCGAAGCTCCTGCCAGGGGAGTTAGCTCCTGCACACAGGCGGGCCCATCAAATTCTGCAATTGTTCAGTCCGGGTCATTCTGACCTCTCTGCTCCTGGTAGGTTGTCTGCTTCTAGTATACACCTTGGTATACAGCTGGCTTCCTGCCAGCCAGATGTGCCCTTAGTGGCCAGAATTGGAGACCCCATGAGTTTGGGAAGCGTCTAACTTGTACCTGGGAGATCCTAAACCTTCCACTGTTCCCCCCAGGGCTGGCAACTCCTGGTGGCCTGGTTTTGAGAGATGATGTCTGTCTTTGATTTTGCTTATTCTGAGTGCCCTTCTCTGCCATTTGCCCTGGGATCTTCTTCTTCACGCCTCTTTCAGAACATGCATTTGTCGTTTTAGGAGAATGTATTTACCGGGCAATCAAAGATCTATTCCTACATGAGCCCCAACAAATGCTCTGGAATGCGTTCCCCCCTTCAGGAAGAGAACTCAGTTGCACATCACGAAGTCAAATGCCAGGGGAAGCCATTAGCGGGACTCTACAGGAAACGAGAAGGTAAGGCTCTGAAATGGCCCTGCTCTGACCACAGCTGGTCGGGTTGCAGAATCCCCTCTTCCAGAATTATGCGCATGTGTTAAATGTTTATCCAACCTTTTCAAACCCAAGTTCAAGGGTTTGAACCATGTTCTGTCTTGCTCCTAAGAAACAGACACAGGGGGAAGAGTGGCCTGTCCCAGGGTGTGTGCCCTGTCGGTCTAACAGGTTTTCCCTGCTTTTGCAAGAGTTAACCTATCCCTCAAGCTTGAGTGTGTTGCCAAGTTGCAAAAATCACATCTGAGCTACAGATCAAGAGGCTCACAAGTACCCACAGTACAAAAGTTAGGGGTCTGGGGGGTACAGAGCAGGGGCTCGCTGTCCTGACTGTGTTGTGTGAACATAGGGAACTGACTTCCTTTCCTCTTTTGAGCTGGCCTTGACCTCCTTTCTGAGTTTCTTTCCACTCAAGTGCTCAGTGCTGCTCTCTGAAGCAGCATACTCCGTGGTGAGATTCAGAGTTAAAATACCGAACAAGAAAATACGTAATTACTGAAAATTCTGTTTGGCCCTGCAAAAACAGGCTGAAACCTCATAGAAATCTTGCTCTCTTCCAAATATTGTCCCTCTTAAAGTTGCAGTGGGGAAGAAGAGCTTTCCCCAATTCACCAAGGTCCCTTCTAATTAAAACTTTCCTTAAAGAAGCAGAACTCTGGCTGCCATCTGCTTTGGATGAGGAAGCCTCGTAATTCATTTACAGAAATGCCATAAGTGATAGTGAGCACAGTGTCCGCAGCCAGAGCTGAGCGCCAGGGCTGGAGAAGCCCAGAATCAGGGGCAGGAGCCAGGCCTCAGCTTGATCTCCCCACCCAGGGCAGTGGGTGATACTATTTCAGTCCGTCTTCAAATGACTTGGGTTCTAATCCTACCTCTTCCACTCCCAAGGAGAGGCTGGGGCAGGTCACTCCGCTTTTCCAAGCCTCTGTTCTTTTATCTTTGAAGTGGGAGGGAGAACTCCTGCCTCTCAGGGCTATCTGAAGATTGGTTAAAGCCTGGGTGCAGAGGGCTTTGTGCAGTGCTCCACACTGGCACCGCTTCCTTGCTGGCCTCTTCCTCCCTGCATTGGCAACACTTAGGCTAGCACTTACCACGTAGGGACTGAGGAAGGGGCTCTCCCTAAATGGTGGTCAGGCCGTCTCCCATCCCTCCTGGAATGGGGTGGAATGTGAGTGATCCTGAACGGTGACATGGTACAAAAGCTAGTTTTTTGACTTCTAGTGTCACTAAATGGCCACAGTTAGGATCTGGGGCCTGATATACTTTGGAGGAGAGCCCAGGGGCCAGGCTTTTAGTCCTTGATTCTCAGCTTTGTTTCTGCCTTGACTCAGACTGACGTGGTAGCTGACGTTCACGGGCATCATGCACTCCTAGGATCTTTAAGGGTGATGTCCTGGACTTGATTCCATCAGGTTCCACTTAAGGCGTGTGAGGCAGTGAAAGGAGCCTGGGTGGATTTTGACATCATTTTCTTTTTAGCTTATTTATTGCGCTCTGAGTCTCCTATCACAGTGGTCACCATTTGAAAGTGTCCAGCATGGTGGTTTTTAGTCTTTTCACGGACAGGCGTAACCATGACCAACTAACTGTCTGGTACCAGAACATTCCTTACGCCAAAAAAGAAGCCTTGTACCCATTAGTCTCCCCTGGTTCCACCTTTTCCCCCAGCCCTTACAGCCACTCATGTATTTGCTCTCCCTGTGGATTTGTGTCCCTGGACATAAGTAGATGGAGTATCCCACAGAATCTGTAGCCTTCGGGGTCTGGCTTCTTCCGCTCAGCATCACCTTTTCAAGGGCAGGTGTCAGGACGTTACTCCTTTCCGTGGCTGGACAATACCCCGTCACGTGGACGGACCGCATTGTGCTCCCCCAGTCATCAGTGGATGGACATTTGGGTCGTTTCTGCTCTGGCTCTTGCGAATAAGCTGCCACGAACATTCACATACAGGTTTTTGTGGGGACATATGTTTTTAATTCTCATAACGGCCGCCTCCGAGAGGAACTGCTGGGTCATATGGTAACTCCATGTCGAACTTTTGAACAACTGCCAGGCTCTTTTCTAAAGTGACTGCGCCATTTTACGTTCCTACCAGCTATGTATTCTTGACTTCTGTTTCTTCCTTTTTTTTTTTTTTAAAGTCAGTCATTCTCTCAAAAAGTCTATCATTCACCCACACTGGCGCTTCACAACTATTTTTAGTAACACATCCTTTTTGCCATCCCTCCCAGCGCCGCACTGGTCAGTGTCAGGTCACCGTGCCGAGAACCACTGAACGTAGGGCTTTGGTCCCCTTAGAAGAGGAAACGTTTTTTTCTTAGAGTCTGAAACGAAGAGCGCCAGGCAGCTCGTGGGGCAGAGGTCTGTGCTAGGGAAGAAATTCTGCTTTATGACCTCGTTCCTGTCCATCAACGCAGGTCCACTCTGGGAATTTTGCTTTTTTCCTGGAGTCTGTGGGCAAGTTCCGGATTGAGCACCTTCGTGGCTGGTGCCTCCTTTGGTGGCTCTGCCTCGAGGGTCCTCTCTCTCGCTCTCCCCCGCCCCCATATCAAGAGGCAGGAGATCAGAAACGTTCACAAGCTAGATGGGAGTAATCGTCCACCATGTCTACCAAATCATCAGAAAATACACTGCAAATACCGTTCTCTCAATGATACCTCAGTAAAGCTGAAGAAAAAGAATTAAAAAGATGCAGATGAAAAGCTCTGCCCTGTGCCTGGGTCCGAAAGTGAAGCCACATGCTGCTCCCCTGGGAGCCGTTGGTAGACACTGGGTCCCCCAGGCGGAGGGCACTGTGCCTGCCACACCCAGGGCCTCTCCCTTCCAGAAGCCTGTCCTAGAAGCTGAAGGTCGGGAGGCTGGGAGACGGAGAGTGGCGACTAACCCTCTGTCTTTCCCCGCGCTCTGCCTGCAGAGAAGAGAAACAGTGGGAACGCAGTACGGAGCGCCATGAAGTCCGAGGAACAGAAGCTCAAAGACGCCAGGAGGGGTCCCCTGGCACCTTTTCCAAACCAAAAATCCGAAGCAGCAGAACCTCCAAAAACTCCGACCTCCTCTTGTGATCCTGCCATCGCCGCCATCGCCAAGCAAGCCCTGAAAAAGCCCGTCAAGGGCAAACAGGCCCCGCGGAAGAAGTAAGTGCCCCCTGGAGGCAGCGCAGGGTGCGGCTTCGGCCCCAGACCTGGCTCAGGTGCCAGCTGGGGGAGCAGGTCCCCCACCAGCCTCTGTGTCATCCGGGCCCAGGTGCTGTGAGACACCCCCCCCACCAGGGACATCGTTACCTGGTTGAGTCCAGAGCTCAGGAGCCCCTGTGCCCCCTGACACCGAGAGCAGGCAGCCTGTCTCGAGCTCCAAGGCCCCCTTGGGTGGGTGAGCCTGGTGACCACAGGCCCCTGGGGACAGAGATGTTGAAGTGACATCATCGCCAAGGAGCCACCTCTGGGGCTGAGCATGGTTTCAGCGTGCCCTTGTTTTCTCCTCTGCCCTTCCCACCCCAGAGCTCAAGGGAAGACCCAGCAGAATCGCAAACTCACGGATTTCTACCCAGTGCGGAGGAGCTCCAGGAAGAGCAAAGCCGAGCTGCAGGTAGCACACAGCACTTGCCCCCTGGCTGGCGGAGGGGCGGGGGTGGGGGCCCCGGTGGGGGCCTGGGCGGGGGCCGGGGCACTGCAGGTGGGAGGGGAACAGGACAGGGGCAGGACTGCAGCGGTCTCCCGGGCCACCTCCTGGGGGCGGGCACCCTCCTAGCGGTCGGGGTCCCCGGGAGGCCTGGGTGAGGCGCTTCCGTGGAGGAACCCCATCCGCTGTAGCGCGCCCCGGCGGTCCGGCGTTGCGGGGACAGCGTCCTTCCCAGGACGCGGTGGCAGGGCAGTCAGAGCGCGGGACCTCGGGGGAGGCCGCATGCTCTTCCTCAGGCTTGCCCGCGTGTTCACACGCTCCCGTGTCGTATCTCTGGGGTGTGGAGCGGGGCTCGGAAGCCATTTACGGGTTGTAGGACTCGGGCCAGTCACTTAACTGCTCTGTGCCTTGGTTGCCCTGTCTGTAAAATGGGATAACAAACCAGTATCTCGTAGGCGTGTTTTTGGGGGGATTCAGTGAGTTCACAGTCGAGGAACACTGGGAACCAGGCCTGGAGTCCTGGAGGCACTGGTTGACTTGTGGCCACCACTGCTTCCCCGCTGTCGTCACTTCCCGCAGCCCCTCTCCTCTCCCTCCCGGCTGTGGTCCGAGGATCGAGGATCGAGGATCGGATGGAGGAAGGCCGCCCAGACTGCAGGCCTCCGCCCGCTGTGTTTGTCCGTGGTTGGCAGTCGAGGTGTGGTCATTGCCAGTGTGTGGAGGCGACAGACCGTGGGCTGCTCTGCCCTGCGGCTCTCCACCCTCCGATGCCATCAAAGCCCCCTGGGGTGGAGGAGCAGGGCTGGGATTGCGGCCCCCACAGAGGGGTGGGGGAGTTCTGTGCCCATCGCCCCCTACCTCCAGCCTGCCTCCTTGAGGCCTTGTAGGTATCAGCATTTGAACCTGAACTAGACTCCATCAGCATTTTGTCAGTTAAAGCTGTAGCTACAGAGATGGCAATGTAGCATTCTCTTCCCCTGCTTATTTGAATCAATGAGGCTTCCTTTAAAATAAGTGAGAGAAGGGGTCCACCCCCACCCCCCCGCTTCACCCACCAGGGAGAAGCTTTGGCTTTATTTCTTTAGAAAGGCAGTGTCTTTCAGCCAAGAACAAGCGGTTATAAAATGTTTGCCTGCAGTGGGAGGCTGTGCGAGGTCACTCTTCAAGACAGCCCTGCAGAAGGCGAGGGTGTGTGCCAGGCCCAGAACGCAGCACAGCTCTCAGCTGCGATCGGGGCTGCGGTGCCCACACAGGGAGTGCTGGGGGTTCGCCGAGGCCTGCCATGGGCTGCAGAGGGAGGGCAGCTGAGTCTGCCTTTTTTTTTTTTTTTTTAAAGACTTTATTTATTTATTTTGACAGAGAAAGATCACAAGTAGACAGAGAGGCAGGCAGAGAGAGAGAGAGAAGCAGGCTCCCTGCTGAGCAGAGAGCCCGATGCGGGACTCGATCCCAGGACCCTGAGATCATGACCCGAGCCGAAGGCAGCAGCTTAACCCACTGAGCCACCCAGGCGCCCTGAGTCTGCCTTTTTAATAAAAAAAAAAAAGAAGGTCTTTTCTGGCTGGGGGAGGGCAGGCTGCCACAGGACGTGATGCAGGGCTGCGAAATGTGGCAGCAGCTGAGCAGAAGGGAACAGACGCTTGCTTCTCCGAAGCTTGGTCTGCAGCTAGGAAAGCTCGCCGTGTCACCAAAGAGCCAGTGGCGAGGAGAGCCGTGCTGTGCTCCCCCTTGTTTGGGTTTGCTCTGCCCAGTGAGCACCAGGGCCAGGTGGTTGCCGGCCAGGCGGGAAGGCGGCTGTTGGCTGGGGCGTGCGGCTGTGGCTGGCCAGGGCGGTGTCTTCTCTTGATGCCACAGGTAAAACTCGAGGGTGGGGCAGCTGGGCCTCGTCGGAGGGGTGAGGTCAGTCCCGACCTGCCTGCTCTTTGGGGCCCCAGAAACCAGGGTCCGGGCCCATGGGGCACGAGAGAGGGTTGGGGGTAGCCAGGGGAGAAACTAAAATGACGACTTTTGCAGATAATTGAGTCTGAAGACAGGCCAGAGCCAGGGCTCAAGAGGGTGGACACTGGGCCTTGGAGAGAAAACCCTGAACTGCTCGTTGCTTCGCCGTGGGGGCCCCTTAGTTGGCTGGCCTGCTTGTGGGTGGGGTGACAGCCTACGTGGGGGCAGTGCCCTGGCTTCCTCCTCCTCAGCCCAGTCCCAGGCCTGATGTGCAGAGCAGCCTCGACCTAATTCAGACCTCGCTTACCTCCCACTCCGTCTGCCTCCAGCTGCCCCCCATAGGCTACTGCCTGGGTTCTCGCTCGGAAGCCTGGAGCTGGTTCACGCGTGCTCCTGAGTGTGGAGCCTCCGGAATGGAGCTCAGACTGTGGCTCTGCCTTCAGGGCATCTAGCCCACTCCCAGTTCCTGGTGCCACATTCAGTCATGGCAGGAAAGCCCTCAGGTCACTTTCCAACACAGAGCTTACCTCGCTCCTCCCTGGTCTGGTCTCCTGTGCACGCTAATAATTTTTCCGCAGGGAGGTGCGTGTGGTAATGTTGCCGTTGCTTGAGGGCTTACTATGTGTCAGGCACCATTCTGGGGCAGGACCTCCCACGGCATGCAAGATCTGTACTCAGCTTATATTCAAGTGAGGAGTGATTCACAATTAAAAAAAAAAAAAACACCAAAGAACAAGATAATTTCAGATAGCCCTTGGACATTAATAAATCAGAGTAGTTTGAAGCTGGGTGAGGCTAAGGCTACAGTAGCTACAGTAGTCACGGAAGTTTCACTGAGGGGGCTGCCTTTTGAGCAGAGCTTGGAAGGGAGGACACAAGCCAGGTGAAAGGATTGGGAGAAATGGTGTTCCAGGCCGGGGTAGGGAGGATGTGCAAAGGCCCCCGAGGCAGGAACAAGCCTGGCCCTATAAGAGAGTCAGCCAGTGTGGCCAGAATGTGGGAGCAAGGGTGACTATGGCAGATGAGGTGGGGCTGGGACTCTGTGTAGCCTCACAGGCCATTGGAAGAATGGATTTTAACTCTGTTGCAGTGGGAAGGTATGGAAAAGCTTTTGCTTCTCTCTCTCCCTCCCTCTCTCTCTTCAAAAGATTTATTTATTCGTTTGAGAGAGGAAGGGGCACAGGGAGAGAGAGAGTATCTCAAGCAGACTCCCACTGAGTGCAGAGCCCAATGTGGGGCTTGATCTCACAGCCCTGAGATATGACCTAAGCTGAAACCAAGAGTTGGATGCTCAACAGAGTGCACCCCCGGGGGCCCCAAGGTTTTGCTTCTCTTTAAATAAACTCTTTTTTCTGGAATAATTTCAGATTTATAGAGGAGCTGCAAAGATAGTACAGAGTACTCCCATAGATCCTTTACTCAGTTTCCCCATCATTAACACCTTACATACACTGTCCTGGTAACATTTGTCACAGTGAACCAACATTGGCCCATTACTATTCAGTAAACTTCCTGGAAGGCTTTAAGCAGGGAAATGACATTTTTATTTTATTTTCAATTATATATGTATTTGAGAATGAGTGAGAGAGCACATGAGTCGGGGGAGGGGCAGAGAGAGGGGGGCCTTTGGTGGGGCTTGCTCCCAGGACCCTGGGATCATGACCTGAGCTGAAGGCAGATGCTTAACTGACTGAGCCACCCAGGTGCCCCGTATTTTATTTTATTTTTTAAAGATTGATTTATTTGAGAGAGAGAGCAAGTGAGAGTGGCAGGGGGAAGGGAAGAGAGAGAGAATCTCAAGCAGACTCCCCGCAGAGCACTGAACCCGATGGTGGGGCTCCATCCCATAACCCCAAACAAGAGATTGTGACCTGAGCCAAAACCAAGAGTCAGATGCTTAACCAACTGAGCCGCCCAGGCGCCTCTTTTGTAGCGCATCCTTTTACAAGATGGCTCTGGCTGCTGTGTGGGGAGCAGAGTGAGGGGGGTGGTCAGGGTAGGCGCCAGGACCCCGGGGAGGTGGCTGCGGCTTGGCTGGAGGGTGGCCGTGGAAGAGCTGGGACGTGGGCTGGATGCAGGGGTGTGTAGTGTGGCTCTTGCGCTGGGTCTGTAAACCCGGTGTCCCCATCCTGCCACGTGGAGAGGGCCCGGAAAAGTCCCATGTGCGCTGCCAGCCGGGGCCATTGGTTGGGCCAGGTCTGCTCAGCGGTGGGTGGACGTCCCCCGCCTGTGCGCCCCTCTGTGGTGCCCAGAAGAGGGCCCCGGCTTCTGCTTGCTTTCTGTGTGGCTCCCCGTGCCTCCCCAAGTCCCGGGCACAGACAGAGCATGGGACTTGGATCTGGGAGGGAGGTGGTGGTCCTGAGGGGCCAGTGAGGCCAGGAGAGTACACTCCTGTTGGACTTCTTTGTTTAGGGTGGTACTGCCTCTTGGGGATGGGAGGCCCTGTTCTCAGCCGTGGCCGTGGCTTCGTGGAGACCCAGGTCCAATTTCTAAAGCAAGGCGCCTGCGGGGGCTGTCAGACAGGAGGGATGTGGTGTACACCCACTCCTTCGAGGACACAGCCTCTCGTCTGCCCTGGCTGATGGTGTACGGAGTTCTGTCCTGATTTTACACGTCGGCAGTTTGGATAGTCTAAACGACACTGCACGTGCCAAATAGTACAGAGCCCCTGACCCAGTCTGCAGTCGGGCCACTGCCTTGTACCCGCCTTCCCCCACCCCGCCCTGGTTCACTTGACCCCCAGGTGGCAAACCATCCACAACAGATGGCGGTGAGAAACGGATGAGGCTGTGGGGGCGCGGGCATCTTGGGAGACTGCTGTCACGGAGGCCAGCCCTGAGTGACCCGTGGGTGGTCCAGGCTGCCCAGAGTGGCCCAGAAGAGAATACTGACATGCTGCTTTTTTTCTTCCCTCCGCCCAGTCTGAAGAAAGGAAAAGAATAGACGAGTTGATTGAAAGTGGGAAGGAAGAAGGAATGAAGGTAAGAGGCAGCAGGGCCTACTGCTTGGAGGCTGAGGCTGGTGGGTCCCTCCCCTCCCCGGCCCCTGCTTCTCAGCTCCCAGCGGCCAGCAGGCTGCCCTAGCCCCGTAACAGTCACCGCAACTGGTCAGAGTCTTAGGTTGTCAAGGGGCCAGATGCTAAATTTGTTCAAGGAACGTCTCAGGAAGGAAACGTTAATGGCCTTTATATGGGAAATGTTACCCAATGAAACTTTTTTAAATTGCGATAAAATACGTATAACATAAAACGTACCAGTTTAACCCATTTAAAGTGTACAATTCAGTGTCATTAAGTACATTCACAGCGTTGTGCAACCATCACTCTTGTCTAGTTCCAGAACTTTCTCATCCTCCCGGATGGAAACCCTGTATCCAGTAGCCATCACTCCTCACTCCCCCAGCCCCGGCCACCACTAATGTGTCTGTGTTTGTGGGTTTGGCTGTTCTGGACATTTCATATGAATGGAGTCACAGAGTAGATGGCCTGTCGTATCTGGCTTTCTCTCATTTAGCATGAGGCCCGGTCAGACTAACACATTTTTCCTAAACTCTGTTTTCCTGGGAAATGACACGGCCCAGGAAATTTCCTTTTCTTCTCCTGTACTGCACATACCTGGGTGGATGAGAAGGGCGGAGCCTGCGGTAGCCGCCAAGGGGTCTGGGCCACGCAAGCAGTCACCCTGCTCCCTATTTATAACTGAACGAGGAGAGGCACAGGAGGGTAAATTCCAGAAAAAAGGAGACACTTGGAAGACGGGGTCCTCCTGCTCCCCGGAAAAGGCCACGTGTGTGGATGTGAGTCCGGGTTTACCACTTCCCAGCCATGTGGCCTTGGATGTAGTTCTGCCTCTCTGAGCCTGTTTCCTCATCTACAAAATGGGGCAGCACCCATCCGGCAGATCTCTCCGGAGGCTCAGATGTAACAATGCTTTAAAAGGGCACAGGGGACCTTTTCGGGGTGATGGATTGTGGCGATGGTTGCACAGCGGCCTCTGGTTCATTATACCCGTCGTGCTGTGTCCCTAGTGATGGGGTCTAGGGCACACCTCAGCAAAGCTGTTGGAAGAAGGTGGGGCAGGCCCTGTGCAGCCGCCCCCCGCCGCGGCGTCAGGCAGCAGCGCTCTCCTCCACAGATTGACCTCATCGACGGCAAGGGCAGGGGAGTGATCGCCACCAAGCAGTTCTCCCGGGGCGAGTTTGTGGTCGAGTACCACGGGGACCTCATCGAGATCACCGACGCCAAGAAGCGGGAGGCTCTGTATGCCCAGGACCCATCCACAGGCTGCTACATGTACTATTTTCAGTATCTGAGCAAAACCTACTGGTAAGTCGGCGGCCTGGCAGCCAGGACAGCCCTCGGGGCCGGGAGCCACAGGGGCACCCTGCTTCCTCCTCTGGCTACTACTTGTTTCGCTCTTGCTATTTTTTTTTTCTGCCCAAAGCCGCGAAGCTGTTCTCCCCCACTTGCCATTTTAACATTCGGGATTGGGGCCATTCTGGCATTCGTGGCGTTGGGCCAGAGCGGCTCTAGAAATCACTGGTTCTCCTTTTCCCATATGGCCGGTGCACTCGATTTTTTGTTTTGTTTCAGGCTCTGTGTTTCTGAGCAGTTTTAGGTTCCCGGTAAAATGGGGCGGAAGGTGCGGAGAGTTCCCGACGCTCCCTGCCTTCTCACCCACACCGCCTCCCCCACTACCTGCGGAGTCGATTTTCATTCATTTATTTATGATGCACCTGCCCCCCCCCCCCCCCCCCTCACAAGGAGCCTTTTGCGTTCCTGTCTCCTCCCACCCTTCCCCTACCCCCGCCCCAGTGCCTCCTGGGCTCTTAAAGATGTTTTTTTCATTCGAATTGCTTTCCCCAAAACATGGCTATAAATCGACATCCCACCAGAGGCGAGCGCTGGCTGGGACAGGGAGCGAAAGCCTCTTTATCAATGTAGTCCTCTGTTGCCCTCCCACCCTCCCGCCAGCGTGGATGCGACTCGAGAGACAAATCGCCTGGGAAGACTGATCAATCATAGCAAATGCGGTAACTGCCAGACCAAACTGCACGACATCGACGGCGTGCCTCACCTCATCCTCATCGCCTCCCGCGACATCAAGGCCGGGGAGGAGCTCCTGTATGACTATGGGGACCGCAGCCGGGCTTCCATCGAAGCGTACCCCTGGCTGAAGCATTAACCTCCCTGCCCGCCCCCCTTCTTCTTCCATGGACAAAGTGCCCTCAAAGGGAATTGATTTTTTTTTTTACACACTTAATCTTAGCAGATTACTTCAGATGTTTTTAAAAAGTATATTAAGATGCCTTTTCACTGTAGTATTTAAATATCTGTTACAGGTTTCCAAGGTGGACTTGAACAGATGGCCTTATATTACCAAAACTTTTATATTCTAGTTGTTTTTGTACCTTTTTTGCATACAAGTCACACGTTCGTGCTTCCCGTGCATGCAGTCAAAGACGCAGCACAGGTCGTAGAGGAAAGAGTGAACATGAACTCGGAAGCTGGGTGACTCCCGCCTCCCACCGAAGAGCCAGGACTCTCCTCCCCACACCCCCACCGGCCATGGGCGGGTGACGCCGCCTCCCTGGCCTGGCCGGGGTGTTCCCAAGCTCTTGTTTTCCTGACGTCTGGACAGGCGCACATGGAAGTGTATGAATATTTTTTAAAAAAGGTTTCGCAGTAAGCTAGTCTTCCCCTCTGCTTTCTCGAAAGCTTACTGACCCTGTGGCCCCCGGGCGCGGGCCAGGCCTAGGTTTACTCTTCCACAGGCTGCCGCTTTTCTGGGCACCTCAAAGCATCAGGGCGGGTAATCAGAGTAGATGTGGGCAGGGAAAAGCGTTGCTTGCTCACCCTGCTGGGGCAGGGTTTCCCAAAACTGGGTTAATTCTTTATAGAAATGTGAACACTGAATTTATTTTAAAAAAATAATAATAATAAAAAGTAAAAAAATGTAAAAAAGACAAAAAAAAGAAAAAAACCACAGAAAACAACTTACATGTATATAGGTCTTGAAGTGAGTGAAGTGGCTGCGTTTTTCTTCTTTCTTTCCTTCTTTTTTCTTTTTTTTTTTTGGTTTGTTTTTTTTTTGGGGGGGTTTTGTAGAGGAGATTTGAGATGGTACTCTATTCTAATCAAAAATAAAAGTTTTGTAGCGGGACCAGAAATTACTTACCCATTACCCCCCCCCCCCCCTCCCCCGCTCCCAATGGGTTGAAAGTTCCTAGACCTGCTGTCAGGCTTTCTGATTGTCAGACCACCTGGTGTCCTTCCTGCAAAAATGAAGATGCAGCCATGAACCAAAGGGGGAGCCCGCAGACCCTGAAATGCAGGGCCCCCGCCCCAGCTGCTGGTAGCAGTGGAGTGGGCAGGCCCGGCAGCCCAGGATCAAGGCTAAGGGTCAAGTTTTCACCTTGACTGTGACAGGAGGGGTAGGTAGCTTCCTCCTCCCTCCTGAAGGGGGACCTATTCTCACTCTGTTAACTTGCAGTCCAGGGGGCCATGGCTGTGGATCCATGACCTGGGGTCTCCTGGCCTCCCCTGGTCCCAGGTAAATGTGAATGGAGACAGGTATGAGAGCCTGTCCTCAACCTTGATGCCCCCCCACCCCTGCCCCCTGGCCTCACCACGGTGCTACCTAAGAAAGTCTTCCCCCCACCCCCACCCCCACATTTGCCTGGTCAGTGGTCAGAGAATTGGACGAGGATCCGACAGAGTGTGTAAATGTGAGATAAAATGTCTTGGTTGTACCTGTTTGTGGTTTAGCTTTGTATTTAAAAAAAAAAAAAAAAAGGAAAGGAAATAACTTGAAAATTATTTGTCATCATAAAAATGAAACAAAAATTAAAATATTTATTGCCAGGCAAGGCCACCTGTGTGTCTTTCTGTTTTTTACATGGTGGAGAGAGAGGATTGGATTTTCAGCCTTATTTTACAAAAGGGTTACACAGCAGGGGCACCCAGCTGGCTCAGTCGGTAGGGCATACAACTCTTGATATGGGGGTTGCAGGTTTAAGCCCCATGTTGGGTGCAGAGGTTACTTAAAATCTTTAAAAAGAAAAGGGTGGGGGTTATAGGACATTGGTGAATGCCCTCCTAGGAGAACATTCTGTTACTGGTACAATGGGGGGTCATAGGTGCCAGCGACGATCAAAAGCCAATGCATGTTGAATCCTCCCTTAGAACGACGTCTGGCACCATCGTGTTTGCCCGTCTTGTGTGGGAAGCGCCCCCTACCAGTCCACGTCTCCGTTCCCACCACGTGCCCCACCAGCCACCGCACTCGAGGCGCATGGGGACAGCAGATAGAGTCCCTGGCTGACAAGTGGAAGATTGGATCCCAGCAGCAGCTGCGTCTGCCGGCCTGTCACCTTGCACAAATCCCTTTCCTTTTCCAGAGCTCGACCACATGGGAACAGCCTCTGCCCCACTGACATGCAGGGGTGTCCTAAGGATTCAGCCGTCATGGATGACTCCGTCTTCACCTTGGAGAGAATAGGGTGGCCTGGTGGCCTAGTGCACTTGGCCCTGGAACAGCCAGCTGTGTGACGCTGGCCAGGTGACGGCTCTGTGCGTGTCACTTCCCTCGGCAACATGGAGCAGAGCTGGTGCACGCACATGGGGGACTGCGTTACAGGAGTTAGTACGGGGAAAACATGTGGAGCACGCCCTCAGGCATCATGTTTGCTGTCAGGATTGAAACTTGGCTTTGCTTCAGGACGCCTGGGTGGCTCAGTTGGTTAAGTGTCTGGTGAAGTGTCTGACTTTTGATTTCGGCTCAGGTCATGATCTGAGGGTCCAGGGTTTGAGCCCCGCATTGGGCTCCCTGCTCAGCAGAAAGTCTTTTTCTCCCTCTATTCCTACCCCCACCCCCCGCTTGTGCTCTCTCCCAAATAAATAGATAAAATCTTAAAAAAAAAGAAAGGAAGGAAGGAACTTTGCCTGGGACTGATCGCAAAGAGCCTCCAAGCTCTGATATTTAGCGGCTGTATTTACTTATTTTTTTTTTAAGAGTTTGTTTATTTATTTGACAGAGAGAGATCACAAGTAGCAGAGAGGCAGGCAGAGAGAGAGGAGGAAGCAGGCCCCCTGCTGAGCAGAGAGCCCGATGTGGGGCTCCATCCAAGGACCCTGGGATCATGACCTGAGCCGAAGCCAGAAGCTTAACCCACTGAGCCACCCAGGCGCCCTGACTTACTCATTTTTTAAAGATGATCGCTACAGCAACCACTTCTTGTGCCTTGTGAAACCTGACTTGGAAATCCACTTCTCAGCCAGTTCCTCCGGGTGCTGGGTTTGGCGGAGGAAGCCTGTCGCATGGAAGGAGCTCTAGCACATTCCATGGTCACACGGGGCCCCAGCTCCAGGAGAAACGCTCCTGGGACTTACCTTCTAGAATTCCGACAGCCCAGTGTCTGATCTGATCAAGAGCTGCTAAAATCTGAGCGTTCTTTATTGTCCTTTTTTAAAAGTCAGTCTCTCCCTGGATACACGGGAACCAGGGCTGTTTTAACTTGACATTTCTCTTGGAGTAGGGCTTTCTGGCCTTATCTAGCTCCACGAGGGAGAAAGAGGCAGCTGAGCGTTTATACAGGGGGATCCCCCAGGTCCGGGAGGGCAGGTGTTATGTATAAATGGCTTATGGACAGCAACACATAATGATCTGTCTGCTTCCAGACTTGCTGGTTGTCCTACAGCCCGGAGACAAGATGGAAACCAAAGCAAGACTGGCTCAGGGATAGGGAAGTGGGCTGCCGTTGCTGGGGCTGTAGGATGTAAGGCTGGTGCCTCGGGGATGGACTTTCTATGTCATTCCCAGGAGCTGAGTCTGTTCTGCACTCCTGTAAGGGACATAGCACTCCGCCCCGCCCCCCACCACTCACACACATTCTGTTCTGTGGTCTCGCGGCCCCTGTGGGAGGTCTGCCCAGCCATGATCTGGGGTCAGAAATCGGGAGCCGCTGACTGAAGGCTCTGGACTGGCCTCTGCGGGGCCTGTGTTTCTTGGGAGGCAGACAGGGGGAAGCCCGGGCTATGGAGTTCACCTCTGGGTTTGGGTCCAACTTCTACCCCTTTGGAGCTTGGACCCTGGATGAAACTTTCAGCCCCACTGTGCTGTGGACACCTTGGGTGTCCACAGGAATGATGACACCCATCCCACGGAGGTACGGCAAGGCCATAGGCAAAAGGTCCTCCAAGTGATGTAGGCAAGACATGCATTCATTAACATCAATGCTTTTTGGAGAAGAGGGACACGTTGGATGCTGTAGGTAGGAACCCAGGACTTAGAATCAGCCCGCCTGTGCGTCTGGGGCAGCCACTTCCTAGCTCCGTGACTTCATGCACTTTCATCTCTCCGAGTTTCACTTTCTGAATCTGTACACCAGTGGGTGAGTGCTGGTCCCCATCTCCCCAAGCTGTTCCACACAGACGGTGGAACATTCAGGAAGCCAGGGCCAGTCACTAGCATGACCAGCTCACAGGATATGTTCAGCAGGTCCGTTCATTTCTTTGCAAAGTGCAGCCATCCGTTCTCTCCAGACTATTTTGCTGAATCCTAAATGCATTCCCCTCCCCCAACATTTTAATATCTTTGAAGTCAGGACGAGCCTTAAAATCCATAGCATCTTAATGTTATAATTTGTCCCCTTTTCCTCGCCCAATTTGTTGAAAAGACTGTCTTTTTGCCATTGTATATTTTTGCCTCCTTCATCATGGATTGATGGACCATGTAAGTGTGAGTTTATTTCTGGGCTCTCTTCTGTTCTGTTGATCTGTGCTGGTACCAGGTGACTGTTCTGATCACTGTAGCTTGGTGGTCTATCTTGAAACCTAGGATTGTGATACCGCCAGCTTTGTTCTTCTTTCTCAAGATGGTCTGGTTATTTGGCCGGGGTGGGGGGCGGGCTTGGGTGGTGCAGTCAATTGAGCATCCGACTCTTGGTTTCAGCTCAGGTCGTGATCACCCGGTTGTGGGATCAAGCCCCATGTCAAGATCTATACTCGATGCAGAGTCTGCTTAAGATTCTCTCTCTCCCTCTCCCTTTGTCCCTCCCCACCATGCTCGCTCTTTCTCTCTCCCTCTCTAAAATAAATAAATCAATCTTTAAAAAAAAGATGCTTTGGTTAGTTGGGAACTTTTGTAAAAAAAAAAAAATAGTAATAATAATAATAGGGGTACCTGGGTGGCTCAGTCGGTTAAGCACCTGACTCTTGATTTCGGCTCAGGTCATGATCTCAGGGTTGTGGGATCGAGCCCCACATTCGAGCTCCATCTTCAGTGGGGAGTCTTCTTGGGATTTCCTCCCTCTCCCTCTGCCCCTACCCCTGCTCATCCTTTCTTTCTCAAATACATAAATAAATCTTTAAAAAATAATAATAAGGGATGCCTGGGTGGTTCAGTTAGTTAAGCATCTGCTTTCAGCTCAGGTCATGATTCCAGGGTCCTGGGATCAAGCCCCACTTCAGGCTCTTTGATCAGTGGGGAGTCTGCTTCCCCCTCTGCCTGCCCCTCCCTCTGCTTGTGATTTCATTGTCTCCCTCTCTGTCAAGTAAATAAAATCTTTAATAATAATAATAATAATTTGCAGCTTTTTTCCCCCTCTCATAGCAACACAAAATCCTGGTGCATCACACAGAGTCACTGAAATAAATATACACCAGCATATAAATGTGCAAAATACACACACCCAGTTCACAGATTTGGAAACCGAGACTCTGAAAGGTTAAAGCACCTTATACAAGGTCACATAACTCCAGACACCACTCTAAAACACTCAGAGAAAGTATAAAAGTTATTTCACTTTAATACAAAATCATGTAAAGAAATGTTAGCAAAATCAAATGTTCACTAAGTATCCGTGAAATCATCCCTGGAATGTTGATACCATTTTTTCCTGGATTCTCTCCTCCTCATTCCCTTTGGGCTCAGGAAATTTGCTGCTGCTAAAGACCCAGGTCATCTGTGAGACCAGACAAGCAGAACGCACATCTGCACGCCAGAGGCCCCTCCCAGCAGCTGGCGTGCAGCAGGAAGTGGGCCTCGTTTTGCTTTCCTTCTGCTGTCTTGATTTCTTTGTGCCGCTTCCCCGGCCCTAGCCAAGCCTTCAGGGGTGTCCAGCTCTGTGGCCTGGGGAAAAAGTGATCACGAGAGAGCCTCACCTCCTTCCTCCTTGGTGGCTTTCAGGGAAAACAGGTGAGCAAGTGCAGTGAGTATGCGTGGCACTGAGAGATGAGTTTGGAAGTCTTGGTGCATCACCTTCTTGAGTCCAAGAACCTCACAATCGTGCCTTTCGGTCTACATCTGCTTCCCCGATCGGAAAGAGAACCTGGGTGTAGAGAGAGAAGGGTACAGACAGAATGAAGCAGGGAGTGCAGAACCCTGCAGAATTGGGGACAGGCTCTTGCAGGCCACTGACTCAAAGACTTGCTCAGGGCTCAGGGATGGGGCAGGCACTGTTCTGGGGGTTTCCATCTACCAGCTCATTTCACACTCATAACTCCTCAATGAAGTCAGTGCCCTCAATATCCCTATTTTATAGATTAGCCAACTGAGGTCCTTCAAGGTTCAGTAACAGGCCCAGGGTCACACAGTAAGTTGCGGAACCAGGAGTTGGACCCAGAATCCACTTATGCACGGGGCTATGCGGAAAAATGGTGTCTGAGCCTTTTTTTTTTTTTCTTAATTTTAGGAGGTTTTATTGTGGAGGAAGCATCCACGTTACCTACAATTATAAAACAGATCTTCGCAGTGAATAAAGATCGGCATGTAAATTCTTGGAGAAAACCTAGATATCCCCCAAGACCTGATTACCAAATGTTCAGTGTTTCTCCCTGTCCTATGCAAAGTTTTGAAAAGGAAGAAATCTCTCTGGGGTTGATCACAAAGTTTAGTCTGCAGCTGTGAGAAAGACCCAGAGCTGGCTGGAGGGTTGGAAAGCCAGTGACAGGGAAAGGGGCTGGTGCTTCTTGTTGGAGGCAAAGCCCCCGAGCACCGAGTGAGGTTAGCAGCTCTGCCCACAATGGCTGGGGCGGGCCCTGGACTAGTGTTGGGATCCAGGCATCAGGGCTCAGCTGTCCTCCCCTCAGCCTGTACATATCCCCCCCACCCTCCTGTTCCCTGTCTCAGGAAGTGACATCACCCCCGCCTCGTCATTCATGCCAGGACCCCGGGAGTTGTTCTCAGCTCCTCCCCCCATCTGCTATATGTTAGTCATCCTGCTCCAAATATGTTCCTAATCCCAACACTCCTCATCTCCTGCACTGCCACCACCCCCAGTCCAAGTCACCATGATGATGAGCACTATGGCCCTCCTGCCGCCCCCTGCAATCCACTCAGACAACAGCCAGAATGACCGTGTTGCTCTACAGAGCTAAGTCATTTCTCACCTCACACCCCTCCGTGGCTCCCCACTGCCCTCAGGATAAAGCCCAAAACCCTTCTTAGCACGACCTACTTCCTCAGAAAGCCATTCATTCATTCGTCCTATTTTAGCTATTCATTCATTCATTCATTCAATTAATAAGCTCATCTGTCCATGAAATTGTGGCCTCATGCTCATTAGACACATGACCTCAGGCTAGCGTGTGCACAGAACAAACAGCTTATTTTTGCTGTATCAGGCTCAAGCTCTAAGGGGCCCTAAGGGGTGGGGGTGGTGTACGGATGCCCCGGCTCCCTCCCCACCAGGCCTGGTCTTACTAGTTGCTGTGTCCCTCTGCTGACCCCCCCCTTCCCTTTCCCTCATAGGTCCCGCACTCCCTTTGCCATGCTGGGCTGCTTCTCTATCCCTTGCTGGTTCCCTTAACCCTGCTCACATCTGTAAGCTGTCCCTTCTTTAAAGCTTTTCAGTCACTCCCTTTAAGTGTGCTATTTGTTTCTTGCCAGGACTCTGGGAAGAGTCCCTCCCACACCCCCCATCGCTCATCCACATTAAGTGCCTGGCCCCCACAGGCATTTTTTGTTAAAGATTTTATTCATTTATTTGAGAGAGAAAGAGCATGAGAGGAGAGAGGTCAGTGGAAGTAGCAGACTCCCTGCCGAGCAACGAGCCCGCCACGGGACTCGATCCCGATCCCGGGACTCCAGGATCATGACCTGAGCCGAAGGCAGCCGCTTAGCCAGCTGAGCCACCCAGGCGCCCCTCCCATAGGCATTTTAAAAAAATATTTTATTTATTTATTTGACAGAGAGAACACAAGCAGGGGGAGCGGCAGGCAGAGGGAGAGGGAGAAGCAGGGCTCCGCTGTCTCAGGATGCTGGGATCCTCAGATGAAGGCAGGCACTTAAACACTGAGGCACCCAGCACACCCCTCAACCCGTCCCACCCCCCCAGGCATTTGAGGTTCCTGACCGAGGTGCTTCTCAGTTCTGTCCGAGGAGTCAGGGGCTGGAACTTGTCACCAGGACAGACATTCCCAGAGCGGCCAAGGCAAACGGGCTGTTTGCGTCATGGAGCAAGAGGGAAAGGCGCACCTCATTGTACTGACACTTGTTGGCTGAGAAGGCGTGTCTCAAAGTGTAAGCCAAGGGTTCTCTACGTCAGAGTTACCCGGGAAATTTATCAGAAATCCAGATTTCTGGGCTTCATCCTGGATTTGACTTCTGAGAATCTGAATTTTATTTTATCTTATTTTATTTTTTTTAAGATTTTGTTTATTTATTTGACAGAGAAAGAGATCACAAGTAGGCAGAGAGAGAGAGAGGAGGAAGCAGGCTCCCTTCCAAGCAGAGAGCCTGATGCGGGGCTCAAGCCCAGGACCCTGAGGTCATGACCTGAGCCAAAGGCAGAGGCTTAACCCACTGAACCACCCAGGTGCCCAAGAATCTGAATTTTATTTTTATTTTTATTTCTTTTTAAGATTTTATTTATTTATTTGACAGGCAGAGATCACAGGTAGGCAGAGAGGCAGGCGGGGGGGTGGTGGGAGCAGGCTCCCCACGGAACAGAAAGCCCGATGTGAGGCTCGATCCCAGGGTCCTGGGCTGAGCTGAAGGCAGAGGCTTTAACCACTGAGACACCTAGGCGCCCCGAGAATCTGAATTTTAAACAAGACCCACATTCTGGGCACCTGGGTGGCTCAGTGGGTTAAAGCCTCTGCCTTCAGCTCAGGTCACGATCCCAGGGTCCTGGGATCGAGCCCCACATCGGGCTTTCTGCTCTGTGGGGAGCCTGCTTCCTCCTCCTCTCTCTCTCTGCCTGCCTCTCTGCCTACTTGTGATCTCTGTCTGTCAGATAAATAAAAAAATTTAAAAAAAAAGACCCCACATTCTATGGTTTGAGCCTTAGCACCCGAAGAAATGAGGGATTAACAAGGGGGCATAAACACGAAGGACGTATTCAAAGGAAATCACGTTATGTGTCCCAACGATGGGAGACACAAGGTCCCCTAAAGTTGGAAGTAAGAGCGGGTCAGTCCCTTAGTCAATTAAGGCTCTGCCTTCAGCAGGAGTCATGATCCCAGAGTCCTGGGATCAAGCCCCGCATTGGGCTACCCGCATAGCCTCCTCTCTCTCCCTCTGCCCTTCCCCCAACTTGTGCTATTTCTCTATCTTTCAAATAAATAAATAAAATCTTAAAAAAAATAAAAGTTGGAGGTAAGAGAGGTAATGAATCAGCACCCCTGCCCCCTTTTTAAAGTAATCTCCACACTCAACATGGGTCTCTAACTCATGACCCCGAGATCAAGAGTCACGTGTTCCTCCAACTGAGCCAAGCCCCCATGAATCCCCCTTAAACTCTAATAATTCTTGTTGTTTTTGTAGTATTATTCTATCACAGGGAGGCAGTAGTGTAGAATCTGGACTTCTCGGGTTCAAATCCCGACTTTACTCTTTACCATCTGGGTGACCTCCGGCAAATTACTTTGCCCCCTAGTATCTGTTTCTCCACCTGCAGAATGGAGATGTGGCCGCTCCTACGTCCCAGGGTCACCGTGAAGGGTCTATAAATTAATATAGGTCAAGTGCTTAGATTACTGCCTCACAGATCTCATGATAGTCCATCCCCGAATTTTCCTATCAGCCGTAGCACCACCAACCAGGACGTCCCCACCCGGGGTAGCTGGCCAGCCTCCTCGGGCCTCCACTCCTTCCCATGGCAGTGAGTTAGTGGCAACGGAGCAGCAACTAACTCACAGCTTCCTTATGATTGTCTTCTCCTCCTTGTTACTGCTGGCCTTGCTGGTCCTGGCGACAAGGGCGTCTTTTTCTCTTCTCCCTCCTGGGCCTTCTCTTGGTGGAATCAGACCACTGGGGAAAAGGGATGAATAAAAGGATTGTTTTATTGCAGACCTGTCTGTGCTGCTCTGAAAGTAAAGGGTCTTAATAATAATAATAATTATATTAGTATCATTGAAAGTTAGCATCAGAGAGATTCTGCTTCTTCCCATGTTGATACCTCTTCTTTCTTTCTTTCTCTTGTCTAAATGCATTGGCTAGTACTTCAAGCTTCTCCACTTTCTAGGAATATGGCCACATATCAGTTCTCTACCTTAAGCCTTGATTTTTCTCATCAATAAAATGAGGATACTAAGAGGGACGTCGGGATGGCTCAGTCAGTTAAGTGTCTGCCTTTAGCTCAGGTCATGATCTTGGGGTCCTGGGATCGAGGACCACCTTGGGCTCCTGGCTGAGGAGTCTGCTTCTGCCTCTCCCTCTGCCCCTCCCCTCCCACTTATTCAAATAAATAAATAAAATCTTTTTTAAATTAAACAAATAAATTAAGTAAAATAAAAATAAAAGTATAATAAGTAAAGTAAAATAAAATAAAGTAAAATAAAATAAAAGTAAAATAAAAGCTATAGTAAGTCAGATGGTAACAAGAGTTAAATTTGTATTGATTGATAAGTTATTGATATAAGTTATTGATAGCTATTGAGGTCAGCTGACTTAAAGATGACCAGAGCATTCCCCCGGACTTGATGTACAGAAGCTGGAAGAAAGCTGTTCTCTCTCATCTGTCCAGCTGGGACTTCCAGCAGCCACATTTCCTAAGATTCCTAGAAGGTGTGTCTATAACACAAGACAATGAGGCCAACACGGAGAAGCAAGGAGGAAAGAAAGAGGACCTACCTGCAGGTTTTTTTCTTTATTTCTGCAAGCAGTCGCACGATCCCTCCCAGCTATGTGGGTTAATAAATTCCCTTTTGTACCTGAGCTAGTTTGAATTGGATTTCTGTCACTTGCAACCAAAAGAAAGCTGACCACAGCGCAATGTAGCAGTGTACGAAATACTTCATACATTGCTTATTAACTGCACTTAGGTCTCTTGCTGTGGCATCTGCTGGTTTATTTATACCTGTGGTGTTTCCCCTTCCTACAGACCGAATCAGGTCTCCCAGAATCCATGTATTGAAGCCCCAAGCCCCAATGTAATGGTATTTAGAGATGGGGCCTTTGGGAGACAATTAAGTTTGGATGAGGTCAAGAGGGTAGGGGCCCCATGGTTGGATTAGAGCCCTTGTAAGAGGACATGTCTGAGGGCTTTCTCTCTTCGGTGTGTGCAAGAAGCCACAAAGAGGGGCGCCTGGGTGGCTCAGTGGGTTAAAACCTCTCTGCCTTCGACTCAGGTCATGATCTCAGGGTCCTGGGATCAAGCCCCACATTGGGCTCCCTGCTCACTGGGGAGCCTGCTTCCCTTCTTCTCTCTCTGCCTGCGTCTCTGCCTACTTGTGATCTCTGTCAAGTAAATAAATAAAATCTTAAAAAAAAAAAAAAAGAGTTTGAGACACCAGGCTCCATCCTTCTCTCTCCTTTGCAAAGAGGGAGCTCTTATTATTTAATATTATTATTTACATATTTATTATAGTATTAATGCATCATTAATTTATTATTAATAACCCCCCTTTTCTATTATCTGTTGTTACATAAACCCTAAGCCACAGTGATTTTAAACAAGGAAGATCTATGACTTCCCATGGTGACTCCATTTCTTATGGTTGGCTTGGTGGGTCATCTGGAGGCTGGGCACAGCTGGGACCGTCTGCTGGGGCACCTCTGTTCTTTGTGTGACGTCTCCATGGTACTACCTTGAGCTTGCTCACAATACTGTGATCTCAAGCATTCCACGAGGACCAAAATGGGAGCTGCAACAGGCCTCCCCTAACCTCAGAAACCAAACAGCATCGCTTCCACAACATTCCATTGGTCAAAGCAAGTCACCGGGCTGCCCAGACTCATGAAGAAAGAAAAATAAGACTCTACCTCTTGAGGGGGTAGAAAAGGCTCACTGCAAAAGGCATGCAGGATGGGAAAAACTATGGCCATCTTCGGAAGCAGGCTACCACGTCCGCCCCAAGGAAAAACCACCACTGGTATGACCTTGGACCTCGAAACTGATGCAGTTGCTAGGAGACTACCTCAGATGACATGCTGGTTTTTCCAGAATACAGGACCCAAGTGAGTAAACAGAATCCTGCCATCAGCTGTCCTCTACCAGATGGGAAGTACATGGCTGCTGCTCTCCGGGAATTCAAAACTGGAAAGAAAGCATGTCGCTCTATTTGCTACCAAGCTGCTCAAACCCCATTTCAGCCGATCCTGTCCTTAACTACCTGTGTCTGAAGCACTTATTCGATGAGAGGAAGACAGGTCTTTCCATTAACATGGTTCCAACCTCAGCAGAAGGAAGGCGATTAAATTCCTGTTGGCAGAACTTAGCCCTTTCAGATTTGGCTTGCTAGAATATTTTTACGTACTGCTCCTCCTTCAGGGATCCTACGTTGAATGATTTATTTTTTCAATATTTAATTTATTTATTTGAGAGATAGAGACAGAGAGAGAGCCTGAGTCGGGGGGGAGGGGCAGAGGGAGAGGCCGACGTCCGGCTGAGCAGGGAGCCCGACCTGGGGCTCCCGAGATCACGACCTGAGTGAAGGCAGATGCTTCACTGACTGAGCCCACCACAGGGTGCCCCTGAGTCAGCGTATTTCTTCCTTCTAAACTTTCAGAGTCCAAACATGGCATGATAACCAAATGCACAGGCTCTGATATCAGGCTGTCTGAGGTCACATCTCACCATTGCCACCATCAGCTATGGGACTTCAAGCAGGTGACCTGACCTTCATGAACCATAGAACACCTTGGAGATGACATTACCTTAGCTCACCTTGCTGTGAGCACTAGCGGAAATGATGCTTGCAATACAATGGGCAGAGTGCCTGGCATGCAGGGTGCGGGGACAAACATTAGCTGGCCCCGAGTTTTTATTCTCCTGGGCTTTCCTTCTTCTGTCTCTAAGGGAATCTGCTTTGTTTAACTCAACAGTTTCCTGGAATTATTCGACCACATAGCCCCCTTTCTTTTTCTTTTCTTCCTTCCTTCCGAGTCCCCTTTTCGAGAAGCACTTACATGAAAGGAAACATTTTGGGGAACAGGGTGCAAATGGACACAGCAAAGTGCAAACCCAATAGGTCAACAGCTTCCTATTTCCTCTCTTGCTGGTGCTACAACCTATTCCCTACACTTGTTATTGTGATTTTTTTTTTAGGATTTTATTTTATTTTATTTTATTTTTTTAAGATTTTATTTATTTATTTGACAGACAGAGATCACAAGTAGGCAGAAGCAGGCAGAGAGAGAGGGGGAAGCAGGCTCCCCGCTGAGCAGAGAGCCCTATGTGGGGCTCGATCCCAGGACCCTGAGATCATGACCTGAGCTGAAGGCAGGCGCTTAACTAAGGAGTCACCCAAGGGCTCCTTCCCCCATTTTTTAAAAAGTAGGCTCCACACCCATTGAGGGGGCTTGATTTCAGGACCGCGAGATCAAGACTTGCATGTTCTATCAACAGAGCCAGCCAGGTGCCCCTCACGTTTGACCTTTCAAAACACTAAATCGGGGGCGCCTGGGTGGTCCAGTCGGTAGAGCTTCTGACTCGTAATCTCAGGGTAGTAAGTTCAAGCCCCACACTGGGCATGGAGCTTCCTTAAAAAAAATAAATAAGTAAACAAAAAATAAACACAAACAAAGCAAGCAGCAAACCAGATCTTATCATTTCCTTGATTAAAACTTTCCAGTGACTCCTCACTACCCTTACAATAAAAGTAGAATCCTTCCCAGGGCTCACTAGGCACACCTCTCTCATTGTCTACCTGTGCTCCAGCTTCCACCATGCTGGGTCTCTCAAAATGAAGACGGTGGTTCCCCGCTCAGGGTCTTAGGGCTTCTCACTCCTCTCTTGCCCTATCGATCTTTCCATAGTTAGCTGCTTCTTGTCATTCGCCTCACAGGAATCTTCACTGACTACCCCATGTAAAACAGGCCCCTCTTAAAGCCTCTGCCTTTGGCTCAGGTCATGATCTCAGGGTTCTGGGATCGAGTCCCGCATCCGGCTCTCTGCTCAGCGGGGAGCCTGCTTCCTCCTCTCTCTCTGCCTGCCTCTGCCTACTTATGATCTCTGTCAAATAAATAAATAAACAAAATCTTTAAAAAAATGAAAATAAAAATAAAACAGGCCCCTCCTCCAGCCCCCAGCCCTTTGCTGCCATATGTCACCTTGGTTTTTTTGTTTTGTTTAGAGAAGGAGAGAGACAGAAAAAGAGGAGGGGGGAGGGGCAGAAGGAGAGGGAGAGAGAGCATCTCAAGCAGGCTGCACACCAGCAAGGAGTGTGACACAGGGCCTGCTCCCACAAGCCCGAGATGATGACCTGAGCCAAAATGAGATGATGACCGGATGCCAAACCGACTGCGGCCCCCCAGGCGCCCCGTCACCTTGGTTTCCAGTCTTTGGAGCACTTACCACCACTACCCTGCATGTCCATCTCAGACTTCCTTGTCACTTGCCTGTCTTCCCCCTAGACTAGCACGGACTGCCTCTGTTTCATTCACTGCTACAGCCCGGGGCCAGGAACAGGGCCTGGCACCAAGCAGGTCTCCATAAACTGGCCGCGCGAACGGAGGGACAAAGAGCGTGTCAAGGAGCCGCGGGCAGGGCCGGCCCGGCGGTGCGGGGTGCCCGGGGCAGCCCAGCCCCACCTCTTGTAGCACTGCAGCTCCTCCTGCACCACCAGCAGCTGGGACTTGAGCTTGTTGCGCTCCTGGAGCACATCCCGCAGCTCCTGGAGAGTGAAGCGGGGTCGGTTGGGGTCTGTCAGGTCAACCACCATTTTGTCTGGTCCCAGGTCTACCTGTAAGGAAAGACATTGGCGAATGGTAAAGAAGCAAGAGTTCTAAGTACCATTTTCCAAAGAAAAGAACCAGGGCTCCTTGGGGGAATGGCCGATGCCAGGGCTGGACCAGGGAAACCGCAAGATGAACCTGGAATGTTCCAGGGATGTAGGGATGGAGGCGTATCAGAACGACAGTCTAAAGGAGCTCCCACCGGCCAGACTGAGAACAAGCTGAGTATCGGAATGAATAATCACAATGACCCTTCGAATAAAAAGAGAATTCAGGAGTTCATACTTAAAATTTAAAAATTTAAATTAATTAATGGGAATGTGATGGTTAATTTTTTGTGTCTGCTTGGCTGGGCTAAAGACTGCCCGGCTAGCTGGTTAAACATTATTTCATGGTGTGTCTATGAAGGTGTCTCTGGAAGACATGAGCATTTGGACCGATGCACTGAGAAGAGCAGATGGCCCTCCCTGCTGGGTGGGCGGGCATCATCCAATCCACTGAGGGCCTGAATAGAACAAAAGGAGGAATGAGGGTAAATTCTGAGCTCTGTCTGTTGATGTGGGACATCCTCCTTCTTGGGCCCTCAGACTTTGACACTCCTGGACCTTGGGCTTTTGGTCCCAGGCTGGGACTTACCCTGCTGGCCCCCCCGCCCCAGTTAAGACTTCTTGGTTCTCTAGCTTGCAGACTGAAGGCTGTCTCAGCCTCCATACATGTATGAACCAAGGCCTCAAATATCTCTCCTCTTCATATAGATAGCTGTATCCACTATTGGTTCTGTTTCTCTGGAGAACTCTGACTACAACAGGGAAAGAAGAGGGGAATCTGTGCTTTACAGCAGAAGACCAATTAATGCATGTAGAAGATGAGAGAGTGGCACAATCATCCTTTTGGGGTGCCTGGCTAGCTCAGTTCGTAGCTTGGAGTTGTGGGTTTAAGCCCCATGTTCGGTGTAGAGATGACTTAAAAATAAAATCTCTATCAGGAAAAAAAATTGTTTTTTAACCAACTTTGTAATGATTGATTCAGGGAAAACTAATGAATGGATCTAAAAACTTTTAGGTAAAAGCCTGTCGGGGAACAGAATATTTTCCAGTTTTGAAGTATTTTCCCGCAAGTAATTATGAATTACAAAGAGGAATAAAGGCCCCTATACAGTGCAGAAATCTTGCAGACACCACATTAACCAAGGGCTACAAGTTGACATCACAATAATGACCAACGAAGACAAGTGCCTCCTGATAGTAAGGACTATGACACAGCATCGCTTCAGGGCTGTTCCTGCTAAACGCGTATCACTTGGATCCACCCATGACACCTCAGAACAAACCCAAATCGAAGGACACTCTACCAACCAATCCATCATCTTCAAAAATCTCAAGGTCATAAAAAGACAAGGAAAGCTGAGGAACTCCTCCTCAGGTGACTGAAGAGAAGTGTCAACCAAAGGTACTGTGTAACCTGGGACTGGGTCCTGCCCCAGAAAAAGGATGCCGTAAAGGACATTATTGTGCATTTTGAATAGGGGTAATATATTAGGTCTTTGTCTCCTGTCACTTTTTCCCTCTAAGTTCAGTCATTTACTTGCGGCTATGCAATAGTATGTCTTATAGGATACTCACTGAAGTATTCAGGGTAAAGGACCCTAATTTTTTGTTTGTTTGTTTGTTTAAATATTTTATTTATTTATTTGACAGAGAGAGAGAGCACAAGCTGGGGAATGGCAGGGAGAAGGAGAAACGGGCTCCTGGCTAAGCAAGGAGCCAGATGCAGGGCTCGATCTCAGGACCCTCAGATCATGACCTGAGCCAAAGGCAGACGCTCAACCAACTGAGCCACCCACGTGCCCCGGACCCTAATCGTTTACTAATCCTGCAACTTACATAATGTGTGCTCAGATCATTGAGGAAAACTAGTAGTGAAAATATAATATAGACACATACTGTTTCTGTATATGCATACATACATACCCATATATGTGTTTTGTGTGCATATATATATACTTTGGTGTGTATCTTCTAAGACATACTACACACTACACACACACAAAACGGAAGACAACACCTGAATCCCGGTGAAAGGTGTACAGGTGTTCATTGTGCTTTTCCTGAAACTCTCCCATGGGTTTGAAATGTTTTCTAACTAAAATTTAGCAACTGTTTAAAAACAACCTACATGTCCACGAACAGTAGCCCAGTTAAGGAAAAACTAAGGCAGAACCACACCGGAATGTTGTGCAGCTGACAGAGAGAAGGCGGCACAGAATAAAGAGATAGTAGTAACGGTGAGCACATTCCTGCTATCAGACTGACCGGGATCAGGGTGTTTGAACACTCCCGGGCTCCGGCACTGATTGCGGGAGGCGTGGGACTCCTTGGCCTCCGTGAAGTGTAATTTAACATTACATGTTATCTGAATTTCAGATGGTGCTTCCCTTTGCTCCAGTGCCTCCATTTCCTCAAGGCACTCTCCCTCAGGAGCCAAATGGTTTCAGTGTTGCATGTGCTAAGAGTAAATCGTCAGAACATAAACATCTTTGATGGGAGACTGGTTAAAGCAGAGAATCGTAACCTTTTTTGTGCCACGGACCCTTTTGGCAGCCTGGGAAAGCCCAGGCAGCCCTCCTCCAAACAATGTGTTAAAATGTATAAAATGAAAGGCACAAAATTATAAGGAGACCAACTAAGAAGACATAACATTCATCAAAATCTTTTAAAAACAAATTCATGATTAATATACCTGCCTCTTTATTAAGTAAAGTGAGCTAGATGCAGGTCTGGTGAAATACTGAACAAAAACGAAACTTTGAGATGTGAACGACACCGTAATGGGACATGAAAATATCTGTGATTTCCATCGGTGATCGTCACAGGCATTGCTAATATTACTGTAGTTTGTTGTCTATATTCACAGGTGGAGAAAGTGACACATTTCAGCTGGAAGTTAATGAAATGAAAATATAATTTTTTTTCCCATGCAAGGGCATGGACCTCTTGGATTAGAATCAATGATTCCCTTGGGCATCCAAGAACTTCAGATTAAGAACCCTCAGCTGAACAACTGATAATACCATCCAATGGAAGTTTTCCTCATTAAAAGACGAGGAAGCTCTTTCTGTCCTGCTTTAATTCACCTTTCATGGTATGTTAAGTGAAAATACACAAAAGGCAGAAATGGGTATATGTTATCATACCATTTGTGTAAAAAGTGGAGACATATTTTCATATCTGCTTCTGTTTCCATGAAGTATCTCTGGAAGGATACATAAGAAACTGATCATTTGGGGTGCCTGGGTGGCTCAGTGGGTTAAGCCGCTGCCTTCGGCTCAGGTCATGATCTCGGGGTCCTGGGATCGAGCCCCGCATTGGGCTCTCTGCTCAGCAGGGAGCCTGCTTCCTCCTCTCTCTCTGCCTGCCTCTCTGCCTGCTTGTGATCTCTCTCTGTCAAATAAATAAAAAAATCTTTAAAAAAAAAAAAAAAAGAAACTGATCATTTACATTTTTTCCAGGGAGAGCAAGTGGGCCCCTGGGGGTGGAAAGAAGTGGGGAGGTCGATTTTTCAAGGCAAATGCCTTTGCACCTTTTGAATTTGGAACTTAAATTTCTTTTAAAAAGAGGGGCACCTGGGTGGCTCAGTCGGTTGGGTGTCTGCCTTCGGCTCAGGTCATGATCCCGGGGTCCTGGGATGGAGCCCTGCGTTGGGCTCCCTGCTCAGCAGGAAGTCTGCTCTCTGCCCTCTCCCTCTGCCCCTTCCCCTGACTCATGCTGTCTCTCTCTCTCTCTCTCTCAAATAAATAAATTTAAAAATCTTTTTTTTTTTTTTTTTTTTTTAAAGGAAGGAAAGGGACGCCTGAGTGGCTCAAGTCAGTTGGGTATCCAACTCTTGTTTTTGGTTCAGGTCATGATCTCATGGTCATGAGACGGAGCCCCGGTTGGGCTCCGTGGTCAGCATGGAGTCTGCTTGGGATTCTCTCTCTCCCTCTGCCCCTTTGCCCACTCATGACCCCTCTTTCTCTCTCAAAATAGACAAATAAATAAAATCTTAAAAAAGAAAGGAAACAAAAATACTTCACACCCATTCGAGTGGCTACTGTAAACAGACAAAACAGAATAGAATGAATGGTGGTACGGAGGTAGGAAAGTTGGAATTCTTGGGTACTGCTGGCGGGGATGTAAAATGGTACACTTACTATGGAAAACCACATGGCAGAGCCTTGAGAAATTAAAAATAGAATTATCCTGGGGCGCCTGGGTGGCTCAGTGGGTTAAGCCGCTGCCTTCGGCTCAGGTCAT
>NW_022631052.1:10435116-10595773 GCF_010015895.1 Lontra canadensis
GGCTCAGTGGGTTAAGCCGCTGCCTTCGGCTCAGGTCATGATCTCGGAGTCCTGGGATCGAGCCCCGCATCGGGCTCTCTGCTCAGCAGGGAGCCTGCTTCCTCCTCTCTCTCTGCCTGCCTCTCTGCCTGCTTGTAATCTCTCTCTCTGTCAAATAAATAAATAAAATCTTTAAAAAAAAAAAAAAAAGAATTATCCTAGGATCCAACAATTCCACTTCTAACTATACACCCCAAAGCATTGAAAGCAGGGACTTGACGAGATCTGTATACACCCATTTTTTTTTTTAAAGACTTGTTTATTTTTTGGGAGAGAGAAAAAGAGCGGTGCTTGCAAGCAGGGGGAGGGCCAGAGGGAGAGAGAGAGAATCCTCAAGCAGACTCTCTACTGAGTAGGGAGCACAGCTCAGGCCTGGATGCCAGAACCCAGGATCGTGACTTGAGCCTAAGTCAAGAGTTGGATGCTGAACAGACTTGAGCCACCTGGGAACCCCAGTATACAGCCATGTTCACGGCCACATTACTCACACTAACCAAAAGGCGGAAGCAACCCAGGTGTCCATTGACAGGTGAATGGATAAACCAAGATCCACACAATGGAATACTATCCAGCCCCTAAAAGGAGGGAAATTCTGATACACACCACAATGTGGATGAACCCTGAAGACATTATGTTAAATGAAATAAGCCAATGACAGAAGGGCAAATACCATATAATTCTACTTATATGAAGCTCCTGGAAGAGGCAAGTTCACGGAGATAGAACATGGACAGGGGTGGGGGAGTACGGAGCTGGTGTTTACTGGGGACAGGGTTTTGGTTTTGCAAGATGAAAAGAATTTGGGCAGGAATGGAGAGGGATGATTGCACAACCAGGTGAGTGTACTTAATGACACTTAAGTGTGCACTTAAAAATGGCTGGGGTGGTAAATTTTATATGTACTTTACCGCAATTAAAAATAAATTAAAAATTAAAAAACCCCGAAAAAAACCAGTAAGTGTATTTTTACAAACTGCCTAGTGGTGCTAAACAAATTCATTCTCTCTGCTCCTTTCCCCACCCCTGTTCCTAACACTGCGGTTTGGGAGGAAAATGCCATCTCACTGCAGGCTTATAAAGCCTGTCCGCTGTGCCCCACACAGGAAATCACCCAGGTCCAGAGCACGCAGTACACGGTCCGTGGTGCGGGTCCCTCTATATCCTCATTCCTGGGCTTGGAGGTGGCAGGGATGAGCTCAGAACGTGAGCGGAGCCGTCCTGAGCAAGTCACTTAACTTCTCCCGAGTCTCAAAAGCCAGGCTATGCATCACAATACTCAACTATCTCTTATGATGGACAGTAAAGTAGAAATGTATACAAGCACAGTCGTCACGGGGACAAACTAACCTAGAATAACTACCAGGGAAGTGACCAGAAACCTTCACTCTTTTCCCTGTAAATGTCAGCAACCCTGTTGCTCTTGCCCTTTCTTGGAACGCTTCTCAGTTTGTGATCTTGTACTGCACTTCTGGAGGCAGGGTACCTTACTTCTCCCATTAGATGGGAGCTCTGGGAGGGCAGAGTCCCCGTCTAATTTACCTCTGTGGCCCCAGGGTCCAGCACGGAGCAATCATTCATCAAATGTCATTCCAACAAACAAGGTTGAATGTCTGTATGCCGTGTGCAGTGGTGAAGACTGGCATCTCTGAGTTCAAATCCTGCCTGTACCTCTTACTTTCAGTAATCCTCTGGTAAATTACTTAACTGTCCTATTCCTCTGTTTCTGTAAAATGGGTATACTGATAGTAAGAGGACTAAATGAGATAGTCAACTTAGAACAGCTTTTTTTTTTTTTTAAGTATGGCTGGAGAGCCATTAGTAATTCATATTGATTTAATCAATTGTAACAAGAATTTAAAATAGAATAGGCAAGTAAAAGGATGCCTGGGTGTCTCAGTCGGTTAAACGTCTGCTTTCAGCTCAGGTCATGATCCCAGGGTCCTGGGATGGAGCCCCAGGTCTGGCTACCTGCTCAGCGGGGAGCCTGCTTCTCCCTCTGCCTGCTGCTCCCCCCTGCTTGTGTGCTCATGCACACACACTCTCTCTCTAACAAACAAATAAGTAAAACCTTAAAAAAAAAAAAAGAAGAGGCAAGTGTGATTGTGCATCATATTTAATAAGGGTGAGTTAAGATCAATTGTTTCTTAAAACTTTTGTTTCATCAATATTGGAAAGTGATATAACGGGTAATTTTGTCAAATGGAGGCATAACATACATGTACTAACCTTGAGATTATCGCCTGATGATTTTTTAAAAAATATCTTTTCACTTCGTTCTTTGTTTTAATTAGTTATTTGCCAAAACCAAGAGTCTTGCACTTAACGGACTGAGCCACCCAGGCACTTCTTGATGATTTTCAACATAGGTACACACCCATGTAATCACACCCAGATAAGCTCCCTCTGAACCCCCCCTCCCAAATGGGGCTACCATCAATCTGTCTTCTATAAATAGAGATAATTTTGCCTGTTCTTGAATTTCGCATAAATATATAGTAGGCTCCCTTTTGTGCCTGGATCCTGTGCCTTAGTGTAATGTCTGTGAGATTCATGCACACGCTTGTGTGTGTTAGCAGTCCAGTCTTTTTCACTGCTGCGTAGTACTCCACTGTGGGATCACACTATTTTAAAATCCATTCTTCGGTTGCACTTGTTCTAGTTTGGCACAATTCTGAATAAAGGTGCTCAGAACATTCTTACGGCCATCTTTTGGTGGTCCTGCTGAATCAAAAACTCCTGGGGCCAGAGCCATATTTAATCATATTGATTAAATCAATATGAATTACTAATGGCTCTCCAGCCATACTTTTAAAAAAAAAAAAAAGCTGTTCTAAGTTGACTATCTCATTTAGTCCTCTTACTATCAGTATACCCATTTTACAGAAACAGAGGAATAGGACAGTTAAGTAAACACTCCTGGTGGTTTCGGGGCGGAGAGCCTCGGCGCTAGGTCAAGTCGAAAAGGCCGGAAGCCCCTGATTCAGAGCAAACTCAGCACAGGGCCCAGCACCTAGCAAGCACTCGATAAATGTAACTGTGAGAACGTTTCTCATCTGAGAACTGGATGCTCCCCTCCCACGCTGCCCACCCGCACTCACCTCCCGGCCGGCCGCCGAGCCCTCCGTCCGCAGCCCCTCCACCTCCTTCCTGAGGTTGTCCCTCTCCATCCTCAGCTCCTCCACCGTCAGGTTACCCTCATTCACCAGCGTCTCCAGCATCTCCAGGACGCGGACGATCTTGAACTGCAGCTGTGTCACCCGGGGGTCGCTGCCCAGGGCCATCAGCTCTCGGCCCATCACGTAGGAGATGTCATACACGTCCTCGGCGGTCAGCTGGAAGGGGCTCTTGCCCAAAGCCCCCTCGGGCCCAGCCTCGTCCCCTTCCCCCTCCTCTTCTTCCTCCTCCTCTCGCAAAGGGGGCTCCTCCATGGCCACCCAGACCCCCGCGGTCACAGGAGCTGCTTTCTCAGAAACCCCAAACTTCTAACTTCCTCCCCGCGCAGAAAACTTTCCGCCGGGCTGAGACCCTGCCTGCCCCGGGCCGGGGGATGGCCCAGGAGCGGCCAATCAGCGCAGCCGAGGGGTGGGCCCGGGGCAGAAAGGCCGCGCTCCCGGGCTTCCAGGCCCAGCCGCGGGGTGCACCGGCCTCGCTGAGGACATTGCAGGGGGCCGGCCCCCAGGATGTGGTTTGGGGCACGAGAAGACAACAGAAAGGGAGGACAGCCGACAAGAGGAACGGAGAGATTAAGGGGTGACCGCGATTGTCCCCGGGTGGGAGGTGTTGCCAACCGGGTGGGGGAGGGGCGGCCACCTGAGCCCCGCCCTTGGTGACAGCCGCCGCCGCCGCCGGGTTTCCACGGAGACGGGGGCGGAGTTTCCACCGCGAGTCTGGGAAAGAGGGTAAAAAGCACACAACTTTTTCCTTTCTATGCTCAAGCTTTTCAGCCATAGAATTTGCATTCTACGTGGAGGAAGATCCGGGTCTCTGTTTGGGGGGTATTTTCAGAAGGCTGCGGTAAAACAGAGGACAGCTGTTAGTGTCTGCGCGTGGGAGTCAAGAGACCTGGGTTGCGCAGAACTCCCGGGCCCACCGTCGCCGGGATCTGTGGCATTTGACTTTCAATAAAATGGAGAGTCCCTGGGCTGTGCGCTCTGCGGATTCCTGGGCTCCGCCCCGGACTCGGCGTGGCTGCCTTGGCAAAATTAACCCACAATTTCCTGCTCAGTGAATAACAGCTCCTCCGCGGTAACGTTGCTGGAGGACCGTATTAAGATAAGGTCATGAGACCATGCGTGTGACGAAAGTACTAAGGAAACGCTCAGAAAAATGTGAGCGGGTCATTCTGTCCTCCAGCAAACATTCGACTTGTGTGTGGGGCACACGTGGCACGTGGGCTGGGCTGGAAGAAATAGGAAACAAGACAAAAACCACGCTCTGCTTTGAAAATTAGAAAGTATTCTGTGGATAGGGTATTAGTAAGACTATGGGCAGGGTGGATTACAAAACGAGTTATTTTAGGTTTGATTAGAAATTTGTAATAGTCACAGGCAGAAACTTTAGCAATGGAGCTTCTCTTTTTTTCCCAAGAGTATACTGCTGCTTTCTTTGTGGTAAAGGGACTCGAGTTTCTCTACTCTGAGGTTCTAGCAGACCAATGTTGAGTGGCCAAGGAGGAAATGAACAAAAAGCAAAGCAAGCAAACAAAACAGACACTATTTTCAGAGGGTACAATGTTCTAATGATCAAAACCAGGCTTCTGGGCAAGAGGTCAGTAACCCATAAATCACAATTGTAACTACACCCAGTGATTAAGTGAAATAAAATGTTGGGCTTGCCAGAAATATAATATGGTATATCCACACAGTGGAATATTACATTACCATAGAAAGGAATGAAGGAGGGACACCTGGGTGGCTCAGTCAGTTAAGGGTCTGCCTTCAGCTACGGTCCTTGTCCCAGGTTCCTGGGATCAAGACCAGCATCAGGCTCCCTGGCCCACAGAAGACCTGCTGCTCCCTCTCCCTCTCCCCTTGCTTGTGCTCCCTCTCCTGCTGTGTCTCTGTCAAATAAGTAAAATCTTAAAAAAAAAAAAAATGGGGGCACCTGGGTGGCTCAGTGGGTTAAGTCTCTGCCTTCGGCTCGGGTCATGATCTCAGGATTCAGGCTCTCTGCTCAGCGGGGAGCCTGCTTCCCTGCCTCTCTGCCTGCTTGTGATCTCTCTCTCTCTGTGTCTAATAGATAAATAAAATCTTAAAAAAAAATGGAATGAAGGAATAGGATAGAGTGCTCAGAAATAAACCCTTGCAAATATGGTAAAATAATTTTCAACAAGGATGTCAAGACCATTCTTTGTGGAAAGGACAGTCTTTTCAACAAATGTTAGAAAAATTGGATACCCACATGTAAATGTGAGAAGGTGGACCCTTGCCTTACACCATATAGAAAAATTAACTCAAAATAGATCTAAAACAAAAAGCTATAAAACTTTTAGAAAAAAACATAGGAGGAAAGCTTTATGTCACTGGATTTAGCAATGATTTCTTCAAAAGCACAGGCAACAAAGGAAAAAAAATAGATAAACGGGACTACATCAACATTTAAAACTTGTACATCCAAGGGGAGCCTGGGTGGCTCAGTGGGTTAAGCCTCTACCTTCAGCTCAGGTCATGATCTCGGGGTCCTGGGATCAGGCTCTCTGCTTGGTGGGGAGTCTGCTTTCCCCTTTTTCTCTCTCTGCCTGCTGCTCTGCTTACTTGTGATATCTCTATTTCTCTGTGTGTCAAATAAATAAATAAAATTAAAAAAAAAAACAACTTTTAAAAACTTGTGCATCCAAAAACACAATTAGCAGAGTGAAAAGGCACCCTACAGAATGAGTGAATATATTTGCAAGTCATATGCAATAAGGGGTTAATAACCAGAATGAATATACATATAAATATTATGAGAGAATATACATATAAATATTATGTATATTATATATACATATATACACATGTATCTCCTACAATGCAATGATTAAAAAATAAAACTAAATAACCTGATTAAGAAATAGGCAAAGTAAAAATAGATCCAAAATCCTTAGCAAGATACTAGTAAACAGAAATTAGCACTACAGAAAAACTATGTATCATGACCAAGTAAGGTTTATTCCAGGGTTGCAAGGCTGGTTCAGAAAAGACAATCAGTGTAATCTGCCATATTAACAGGTTAAAGATTATACACACACACACACACACACACACACACACACCAAACAGCTCAAGGCTGCAGGATACAAGATCAATATACAAAAACCAGTTGTGGCCTGCCTGAGTGGTTTACTTGGTTAAATGGCTGCCTTTGGCTCAGATTGTGATCTTGGGGTCCTGGGATCTAGCCCTGCATCAGGGTCCCTGATCTGTGGGGAGTCTGCTTCTCCCTCTGCCCTTCCTCTCGTTCATCCTCTTTCTCTCTCTCAAATTAATAAAATCTTTAAAAAGCTACCTGCAGGGACGCCTGGGTGACTCAGTTGGTTAAGCGGCTGCCTTCAGCTCAGGTCATGATCCCAGCGTCCTGGGATCGAGTCCCACATCGGGCTCCTTGCTCGGCGGGGAGCCTGCTTCTCTCTCTGCCTCTGCCTGCCATTCTGTCTGCCTGTGCTCGCTCTCTTTCCCTCTCTCTCTGACAAATAAATAAAATCTTAAAAAAAAAAACTTAAAAAAAAAAAAAAAATAAAATAATAAAAAATAAAAAGCTACTTGCATTCTATACATTCGCAAGAAATAATCTGAAAATGAAATTAAGAAAATAGTTCCACTTAAAAGGACATCGAAAAGTATAAATACTTAGAAATAAATGGAACAAAAGAAGAACAAGACTTGCCCACTGAAAACTACAAAATATCATTGAGAGGAATTAAGATGTAAATAAATGGGAAGACACCACGTTTTCAAAAATTGTAATAGTATGGTTAAGATGGCAATATTCTCCATCTTACATTTCCAGTTGATCTACAGATCAGCACAATCCCTATTAAGATCTGTGTACAAGGGGCGCCTGGGTGGCTCAGAGGGTTAAGCCTCTGCCTTGGGCTCAGGTCATGATCTCAGTGTCCTGGGATCGAGCCCTGCATTAGGCTCTCTGCTCAGTGGGGAGCCTGCTTCCCCCCTCTCTCTGGCTGCATCTCTGCCTACTTGTGATCTCTCTCTCTGTGTTAAATAAATAAAATCTTAAAAAAAAAAAAAGATCTGTGCACAAAACCGTTAATAGAGCAGGCCCAGGAATACTATCATTTCAAAATCCTGCTTCCAAGCTTGGCCCTTGCTAGGATCTGGGAATTTGTGTTTGGGGAGGGTTCCACCACCCCAACTGATAGGAGTAGCTCAATGTGTCTAAATTGTTTATGCAAACAACATAGCTTACCAGCTTTCCTCCTGGGAATATGGAATTTTGCTATGCAGTAGGCAGAAGGTGTCTGCATGACAAGCTCCCTTAAAAACCTTTGGCGCAGTCTCTAATGAGCTTCTCTCATAGATAACATTTCACAGACGTCATAACTCGTTACTGGGAAGTAATCCTAAGTCAAACCGGTCACAAAAGACCTTCTATTGTATGATACTTTCTCTAGGAGATGTCCAGAACAGGCAAATCCACAGAAGAGCACCTACTACATGTGAAGTCTGGAGTGTTGGAGTCAACTGGGCTGTTCAATCAGGCAGTCTTTGAGTTGAACCTCTGAGTTGAACCTCACCATTGCTACTTGTAAGTTTGAGCAAGTTCCCTAATCTCTCCAAATCCCCATTTCCTCAGTGTAAACTAGGAAAAGTAAAAGTATTTCCCAAGAATGGTGTGAAGGTTAGATGAGATAATGCATGAAAATTACCTGTTGTGGATGTTGTCTATTTTTGGCTATTATAATGAAGTGTTAATAATCTTAACTTTTAGATCCCTCATAGAATTCAACAATCTGTTGGTAGCTAATTACGGCCCTTCTCTCTCCATTGAGAAATTATGAAAACAATTATGAGTTACAAATTTAGCTCAGGTTCTTAACCTGCTCTCTGCAGACCGCCAGCATTGGGATCACCTGAGGACTTTTCAGCAATTCGAATTCTTGACCCACTGAATCAGAGACTTTGGGAATGAGCCCTAGTGATCTGCGTTTCCACAGCCCTCCAGGTAATTCTTTTTTTTTTTTTTTTTTAACTATTTATTTATTTATTTGAGAGAGAGAAAGACAGGGAGAGCATGAGCCGGGAGGCACAGAAGGAGAGGGAGCCCTCTCCATCCCAAGACCCTGGGATCACGACCAGAGCTGAAGGCAGACAATTAACCCAATTAACTGACTGAGCCACCCAGGCACCCTGCCCTCCAGGTAATTCTAATGCGTGCTCAAGTTTGAAAAACAGTAAGTGAAAGCACAGTGTTCAAAGGGGTGGGTTGAGACCAGACCACAAGTGTTCAAATTGTGATTGACTCTGCCACTTGTAAGCTGTGTGAAGTTAGGCAGGTAAATTGTGCCTTTACTCTGGCACATTACGCCAGCTGTAATATGGGGTAATGATACAATCTGGTTTGTGAGATTGTTGGGAAGTGCCTATTATTATTTTAAAAGATTTGATTGATTGATTGATTGATTGATTTAGTGCAAGCGGGAGGAGGGTCAGAGGGAGAGGGAAAAAGAGAACAGACTCCGTGTGGAGCACAGAGCCCAAAGCAGGCTCCATCTCACATCTGGAGACCGTGACCTGAGCCAAAATCAAGAGTCGGACACTCAACTGACTGAGCCACCCAGCTGTCCCTATGTTGGCTATCATTACTATTATTATAAGCTACTATTATCACCCAAATATGAATTATAAGCAATTTCCCAAGTTCATATAATTATTGGGGAACAAGATATGGAAAGCTGGATTATCAATGTAGAATATGTTCACAACAAAACTTTTTAAAGTCCCAAGATATACCATTATACAAAGTTTTAAGAAGAATTTCAAAATACTCTTGCTCTGAGACTTAAGACTATGTCCGCAGCTGCACTACCCCCCTCCACAGCTGCCTTTGAGTAGAAACCAAAGTGACTGGGGCACCTGTGTGGCTCAGTGGGTTAAAGCCTCTGCCTTCGGCTCAGGTCATGATCCCAGAGTCCTGGGATCGAGCCCCATATTGGGCTCTCTGCTCTGCAGGGAGCCTGCTTCCTGCTCTCTCTCTCTGCCTGCCTCTCTGCCTACTTGTGATCTGTCAAATGGATAAATAAAATCTTAAAAAAAAAAAAAAAGAAAGAAACCAAAGTGACTGCAAAAGGTCATAAGTTCTGCCTTATGGTTAAACAGAGGAAAAAGTGATGTGGAAAACAAAAGTAGTGCTGGGCCACACTTAATAAAAAATCAGCTATAAATGTTTGCGGGCTAATGTCCACCAATAGGAAAGTTCCGATAGCAGCCCCTGGCTGGCTCAGTCGGAAAAGCGTGCACCTTTTGATCTCAAGGTCATGAGTTTGAACCTCACTTTGGAGATAAAGGTCACTTAAGTTAATAAAACTTAAAAAAAAAAAAAGTTCTATTAGCATATACCTGTGGTCCTGTTAATGTCGTTTTGGCATGTAGGTGAGAGCTGAAGGCCAAGAAAGAATTCTTGAGACGTCTTTGGTGCAAAAAGGTGATTTTATTAACGCAGGGGTATAGGACCCGTGGACTGAAAGAGCTGCTGTCCCCAGATTGTGAGAAGCAGTTGATTATATACTCTGGAGTTGGGGGAGGTAAGGAAAAGGGATGTTTTCAGAAGAATTTTTGTTTGCAGGGCACCTGGGTGGCTCAGTGGGTTAAGCCTCTGCCTTCGGCTCAGGTCATGGTCTCGGGGTTCTGGGATCCAGCCCCACATCAGGCTCTCTGCACACTGGGAACACTGCTTCCCCCTCTCTCTCTGCCTGCCTCTCTGCCTACTTGTGATCTCTGTCTGTCGAATAAATAAATAAAAATCTTAAAAAAAAGAAAAATTTTTGTTTGCTACAAGAGGACGACCTACAAGATATTGGAGACCTTCTTCATTGTCAGGTTAAGGTTGTTTTTCCCTCCAGTAAAGCATAACATTAAGATGGGTGGGAGTTTCCTTCTGGAAGTTAGGTTTTTAATTTTTTTTTCTTTATATATATATTTTTTTTATTTATTTATTTGACAGACAGAGATCACAAGTAGGCAGAGAGGCAGGCAGAGAGAGAGCAGGAAGCAGGTTCCCCGCCGAGCAGAGAGCCCGACTCGGGGCTCGATCCCAGGACCCCGGGATCATGACCTGAGCCGAAGGCAGAGGCTTTAACCCACTGAGCCACCCAGGTGCCCCTGGAAGTTAGGTTTTTGATAAGAATGTTTTGTTTTTTTTTCTTGTAAATCACAAAGACATTTTGTAAACTGACAAGACTTGTCAGTGTCTTGCAGGACTGTGATCTCTGTTAGTCAACCACTTGTTTTTCCTTCCCTTAGCTTTAGGGCAGCCAGGAGTACCTGAGAAATGTCACACACGGCCCACCTGGGAGTGAGGGGCTGGAGGAGGTTGTGGGGTGTCAGCTTGTTTTTTGTCTTCAGCTTGCCTTCTGCATCCTCATCACGGTTTTGGTGAGAGGAAGCAGAGTAGGTCTTATGCCCCTCCTGAATACCTGTGGCACCATTTATTTCCCGAGTGGTACACTCAGTATGGCTTTCTTCATGTTCTCCACATTATTTTCAGGTCTTTTTACCCTTAAATCTTATACTGAAACAGCAAAGATTTTGGAGATTTTCCAGTTTAGCTTAAATGCTTGAAATCCTGGGTCAGTGACTTCATCTCTAGGAGTTGAAGGCCTTTAGAAAACAACTGGTTGCAGGAAGGGTGGTACCCAGGGCACTAGTTTTGAATCTGTTTGCATAAGAGCATACTTTTTTGTTTTGTTTTGTTTTGTTTTTAGTTGGGTTTTTTTTTTTTTTTTTAAGATTTTATTTCTTATTTGATAGAGAGAGAAGCAGCAGGGAGAGGGCAAAGCAGGCTTCCCACTGAGCAGGAAGCCCGATGTGGGGCTCCATCCCAGGACCCTGGGATCGTGACCTGAAATGAAGGCAGATGCTTAATGACTGAACCACCTGGGTGCCCCACATTTTTTGTTTTGTTTTTAAACTTAGGTGAGATGTTTATTCACGGTGGTGAGTGGATGAAGAAGCATTAAAGGAAATTTTGGCAGATGGGAATACCATCCTCCACCCCATCCTCCAGGCCAGCTCCTGCAGCCTGGAATGTGAAAATACACTCCTCGAAGAGTTGTTGAGACAACGAAATGAACCTAGCCCAGTGCCTGGCAGGTTTGCTTTAAGATTCTAGAAGTGTGCAACTTCCACAGATATTTCAAACTTGCTTGGTTCGTAAGGTGTTCTGTTATTATTTTTAATTATAATTAACCCTTGAACAACACAGGGGTTAGGGGTGTCGCTCCCCTGCACAGTTAGAAATGCACGTATAACTTTTGACTCCCCTAAAACTTAACTAACAGCCTACTGCTGACCAAAAGCCTTACCAATAATATGAACAATTGACTAACACAGATTTTGTAAGTTATATATATTATATACTGTATTCTTACAATAAAGTAAGCTAGAGAAAATAAAATGTGATTCAGAGGATCATAAGGACAATACATTTATAGGACTGTCCTGTACTTACCAAAATAAATCCAGGTGGACCCACAGAGTTTAAATCCGTGTTATTCAAGGGCTGGCTGTCTCTAGACCTGGCCATCAGGGAGATGCCTTTCAGATGACCCTTCGAGAAGCCAAGAAGCATATGAAAAGATACTCAACATCACTAATTAGAGAAAATCAAATCAAACCCCAAGGAGGTAACACCCCGCACAGCCATTAGGATGGCTATAATTAAAACAACAACAAAACCCAGAAAGTGACAAGTGTTGGAGAGGATGCAGAGAATTGGAGCCCTTGTCCTTTACTGATGGGAATGCAGAATGGTGCAGCTGATGTGGAAAACAGTATGGCGGTTCCTCAGAAAACTAAAAATAGAATAACCATACGATCCACAGTTCCACTTTCGGGTATATATCCGAAAGAATTGAAAGCAGGATCTGGAAGAGATATTCGTACACCCATGTTCATAGCAGCATCACTGACTTCTAGCAGAAAGGGGGAAGCAACCCAAATGTTCCATCAGCAGGTGAATGGAGAAGCAAAATGTGGTTTACCCATACAGTGGAATGACTTTCTGACAATTGCTACAACACGTACGAACCTGAGAACATGATGCTGAATGAAAGAAGCCAACCGCAAAACACAGATGTTCTACGATGCCACTCACGTGAGGTGGCCAGCGTACTCAAACTCATAGAGACAGAAAGCAAAACCGTGGTTACCAGGGGCAGGGGGGTTGGGGAGTTTTACTTAATGGAGACAGAGATTCCATTTTGCAAGATAAGAAAGTTTTAGTCGTTGGTTGCATAGCAGTATGAATATACTTTAACACCACAGAACTGGACACGTAGAAACTAGAAGGTAATTCGATTTCAGTGGTAAATTTTATGTTTTGTTTGTTTGACCATAGTTTTTTAAAAAATATTTTATTTATTCATTTGACAGAGAGAGATCACAAGTAGGCCGAGAGGCAGGCAGAGAGAGAGAGGGGGAAGGAGGCTCCCCGCTGAGCAGAGAGCACGACGAGGGGCTCGATTCCAGGACCCTGGGATCATGACCTGAGCCAAAGGCAGAGGCTTTAACCCACTGAGCCACCTTGGCGCCCCATGTTTGACCACAATTAACAATTAAAAAAAGAAAAAAAAGGAAAGAACTTGCTGGTCAGGGGGAAGGCTGTTGTTTGCTGCCAGCTCCCAGGTGTAGGACCTCTGAATTCTGAGCTGCATTGACATCGGGACACAATCCCCAGGGGTTCTCTGCAGATAACTGAGTACAGCAGGGAGACTAGGACCATGGCATTTGTGCCCAACATGAGACAACTCTAACGGGCAATCTGTTTTGGGACAACCCACCTTGTGGTCAAGTCTCCGCTGCTGTCTGAGGCTCGTGCTTCCTGCTGCTTTCCTATCCTTTCCCAGACACCAAACCTGCATCCTGATCTGAAGGCTTTCTCCGTGGGGTGCTGCTTCTTCCTTCCCTGTGACTCACAGGTGTATCTCCACTCATTCTCTTTGTGCCCCTAACTTGGTCTGACCCTCTGTTCATCGGAGGACCCAACTAACACAAGAAACATATGAATATAAGCTCATTGTGAAAAATGTTTAAATGTTACTTGGAGTGAGGGGCACCTGGGTGGCTCAGTGGGTTAAAGCCTCTGCCTTCCCCTCAGGTCATGATCCCAGGGTCCTGGGATCGAGCCCCACATCGGGCTCCCTGCTCAGCGGGAAACCTGCTTCTCCCTCTCTCACTTCCCCTGTTGTGTTCCCTCTCTTGCTGTGTCTCTCTCTGTCGAATAAATAAATAAAATCTTAAAAATAAAATTAGCTTCATTGGTTTCTTTTCACTTTTTTAATGTGGTTACTATAAAATTTAAGGTGACATATGCGGCTGACATTCTTTCTATGGGACAACACTGTTCTGCACCCATGTAGTCTGACAAAACTTTCTACAGTGATGGAAATGTTCTGTGTCTACACCATCCAATATGTGAGCCACTAGCTACCACCCCTGTTGAGCACTTGAAATCCGGCTCATCCAACTGGGAAGCTGAGTTTTTAAACTTTAATTAATTAAGTCAGGGGCACCCGGGTGGCTCAGTCGGTTAAGCATCTGACTCTTGATTTTGGCTCAGGTCGTGATCTCAGGATTCTGACCTCAGGGTCACGTTGAGCCCTGGGTCAGTCTTTGCGTGGAGCATGGAGCCTGCTCAAGATTCTCTCTCTCCCTCTGCCCTTCTCTCCCCTCCCCCATGCTCACTCTCTCTCAAAAACAATTTTTTTAACTTAATTAAGTTGAACTTTATATAGCCAGTGGCAAGTGGCTAGAGGCTACCGTACTGACAGTAGCCGTACCTCTCGCACACATATTTACACTTGACTGAGGCATGAACACATTACACCTTGTATGTTCACGTGCACAAATCTTAGATGCACATCTTCTTAAAAATTTTTAAAATTCAATTTAAATTGTGTTATTGGTTTTGGAGGTAGAATTCAGTGATTCATTAGTTGTGCTCATTACATCTCATGCCCTCCTTAATGCCCAGCACCCAGTTACCCCATCCCCTCCCCTCGCTCCCCTCCAGCAACCCTCAGTCTGTTTCCTAGACTTAAGAGTCTCTTATGGTCTGCCTCCCTCTCTGTTTTCGTGTTACTTGATTTTTCCTTCCCTTCCTCTATGTTCATGTGTTTTCTTTCTTAGATTCCACATATGGGTGAAATCATGAGTCACTCGTCTTCTCTGACTGACTTATTTCATTGAGCATAATACCCTCTAGTTCCTTTCAGGTCGTTGCAAGTGGCAAGGTTTCATTCTTTTTGATGGCTGAGTAATATTCCATTATATATGTTCCATACATATCACATCTTTTTATATATAGTATATGCAAAATATAAATAAAATATAAAATACATATGTATACATATAAAATATAGTATATATACACATATATATGTGTGTGCACACACAAACACACATCTTTATCCATTCATATGTTAATAGACATCTGGGTTTTTTCCATAGTTTGACTATTGTGGACTTTGCTGCTGTAAGCATTGGGGTGCATGTGCCCCTTCAAATCACTATGTTTATATTCTTTGGATAAGTACCTAGTAGTGTGTGCAATTACTGGGTCATAGGATAGCTCTATATTTAACATTTTGAGGAAACTCCATACTGTTTTGCAGAGCAGCTGCACCATTAGATGTACATCTTGATGAATTTTTCATAAACGTGTAACTCTATAACCACCATCAAGATAAGATATAAAACATTCCCACTACTCCAGGAGGCCCCCTTATGCCCTATCCCCATCAGTAACACCCTCTTCCACAGGAAACCTCTATTTTGATCCTTATCATCATCACAAGTTAGTTCTGCTTATCCTAGAATTTCCCATAAGTGAAAATGTTTAGTCTGTATTTCTTTGAGTCCAGCTTTTTTGTTCATCATTATATCTGAGAGATTCAAGCACATTGTAGGATGTTGTAGAAGATCAAGACAGACATATACATACGTATCTCAGAAATTCTTAATTCAAGGACAATTTATTTGAGAGAGAGAGAGAGAGAGAGAGACAAAGTATGAGCTGTGAGGAGGGGCAGAGGGAGAGGAAGACTCCCCACTAATGAGGGAGCCCAACTTGGGGCTGGATCCCAGGATCCTGAGACCATGACCTGAGCCAAAGGCAGACACCCAACCAACTGAGCCACGCGGACGCCCCAATTTTGGTTTATAATCTAACACTATTTTATCTGCTTTGGTCATTGGGAGCCTTCAGGGGGCTCCCATGGGCCCGTGACATCATCATCACTGGTGAGTGTTTTGTTTTGAGCAGTTCCTTCCTTCCTGGCACTACACACTGCTCCAAGCTCATCTTGTATGTTTCTCGCCCCAGCGTTAGACTTGCCATTTCTCCAAGAAGCACCAGCTACTTTTATTGGAGATTACTAGAAACCAAGATCTGGATGATAATTTGTGCTCACTGCTACTGGGGTGTGCATATATATTTAACAACATTTTTCCTGTTCTTGTAAAAGACACATACAAATTTACCATTTTAACTATTCTTAAGCGTGCAGTGCAGTGCCATTCAAAATGTTGGGTAACTCATCACCTCCAGAACATGCTCATTCTCCCTATACCCATTAAACACTAAAGTTAAACCCACCAACATTCTACTCTCTCTCTCTCTGTGGATGTAACTACTCTAGGTTCTTCATACAAATGGAATCATACAATATTTGTATGATTCCTTTTGTACCAGCTTATTTCACTTAGCGTAATGTCTTCCAGGTTAATCCATGTTATTGCAAAGATCAGAATTTCCTTCCTTTTAAGGCTCAATAGTATTCTATTGCATCTACACATAGACCACACACACACACACTTTTTTTAACCACACTTATGCATTTTAAACACAATTTTAAACATAAGTATTATTCATTTTTACTCAGTAATACATTTTTATTAATATATTTTAAGAAAATGTACTATGAAGAAAGCTACATTTACCTACATAATAAAGACTCAGTGAAGACTAGGTAACAGTAAGACATCCTTAGTAATTAGAATTATATTTACCTTCTAAGGCTAAGATTAGAGTGAAAATGACATCATTTGCAGGAATCATCCACTTGTAAGGATTGATCTTAAAATGAGTGGCTGAAGAAAACCACAAGACACCCGGCATCAAATTTAAGCATGATTGTATCAACAAATTTCAAGTTGTAAGATAACCAAGTTGTGATCTACCCAAATAGAAACATCTGTCAAAAAAAGGAAACATGGGGCCCCTGGGTGGCTCAGTGGGTTAAAGCCTCTGCCTTCAGCTCAGGTCATGATCCCAGGGTCCTGGGATCAAGCCCCGCCTCGGGCTCTCTGCTCGGCGGGGAGCCTGCTTCCCTCTCTCTCTGCCTGCCTCTCTGCCTATTTGCTATCTGTCTGTCAAATAAATAAAATCTTAAAAAAAAAAGGAAACATAATATAATCAGAATACATACATCTATCTGTTTTACAAATATTTATTGATCACATGGTTCTCTCCTCCTTCCCACACAATGTGGGCTTCTGAACTGTGACTCTAATGGCAGGGGACTTTCATTATGCCTCAAGAATCATATGGCATAGGATTGGAGCAGTACATACAGAAGCCTGGGTCACCGTAATTAGCTTGCAAATGGAAGAAGAGAAAGAGAAGCAACTTCTGGAAACAAGCCAAGTTTTTTTTTTTTTTTTTAAAGTAGTCTACACACCCAGCATGGAGCCCAATGCAGGCCTTGAACTCATGATCCTGAGATCAAGACCTAAGCTGAGATCAAGAATCTGATGCTTAACCAACTGAGCCACCCAGGCACTCCTAGAAAGAGTATTTTATATAGCATCAGAAGCTTAATACCAAAATTAATAATGCCATACAGAACTGTAGTCCAGATTTTTTTTAAGACTTTTTTTTTTAAAGATTTTATTTATTTATTTGACACAGAGAGAAACACAGTGAGAGAGGGAACACAAGCAGAGAGAGAGGGAGAAGCAGGCTTCCCGCCGAGCAGACACCCCAATGCGGGGCTTGATCCCAGGACCCTGAGTTCAGGACCCAAGCCGAAGGCAGATGCTTAACGACTGAGCCACCCAGGCGCCCCTTAAGACTTGATTTTTTAAAAAAATTTATTTAATTCAGATGGGATGGGGAGGGACAGAGGGAGAAGGCAAGAGAAAAATCTCAAGCACATCAAGGCTCTTAGCATAGAGCCTGACTTGGGGCTCGATCCCAGGATCCTGAGGTCATGACCTGAATTGAAATCAAGAGTCAGACACTTAACTGACTCAGCCTCAAGCACCCCTTAAGAGCTTATTTTTAAGTAATCTCTACACCCAACATGGGGCTCAGAACCTATGACCCTGAGATCATGCTTGACTGTGCCAGCCAGTCACCCCCTGTAGTCCAAAATGAAGGATGTTTTCTATTTTGTCAAACAACTAATTAAAGAGATTGGACAATGGTAGATAACTTTTACTGTGATTTCAAATTGCACTGGAGGTGGGGTTGTTGATATTGTGAAGCTAGGAGGCTTGTGTAAAAAAAAATTATCTAGTTCAACTTGGGAGGAAGTATTTCTCGAGGTACAATGAGAGCTATCAGCAACAGCAGACACCCCCTTGTTCTGCCAACTGGCAGTGCTGTTTGATAGTCTAGGACTACTGAAGCAGGGGAGTGCAGTTATAATTGTTAAGTTTTGTAAGGACTGAAGCAGTATAGTAGGATAATTCTTCTAGGATATTTGTTAGATTACACAGGGTAGTTTCATGATAAGCAAATTCTTCCCAGGGGGCCAACATGCCTATGGCCAGACCAATTCTAGCAATCATCATACCTAAAGCCCTTTTGGTTCTATGAGGGACTGTGGGGTGTGTGGGCAAGAAGATAGACAGATGGGTTTTTACGAATCCTAGCATGCATTGTCTAGTGACCCAGGCATTGTCAATGCATTTGAAGGGTAGGGTTTGGCTAGTTATTTTTCCATAGGGGTTTGCCAATATGGGGAGATAATTAAGGGGGCTGCTGTGGGAGCACAGCAAGATTGATTTGCTCCTGTTTTATTGTCCAGGGTGGTGCTACTGAAGTTGGGAAGAAGAGTTGGCACAGAAGGAAGATAGAAGTCCTGCAATGTAAGGTTTATCGAGGTCACAGGAAGGCTAAAACCTAGCATTGGTTTGATTAGAGCAAAAGCTCTTCCAAGAATTCCAATGACAGGGCTTTTTATGAATCATTCCCCTGGAGATTAGTGGACCCAAGCATTGATAGTAAGTTTTAGGGTTCATCTTTGGCTCTGGGATGACGGGGCAGAGAGCAGTAGCATTAGGAGAGGTGGATGAGATATAGCTGCAGCTTGATGGATGATAGCAAAAGGTGAGACTTACATCTGTAGAGACCACACTAGGTTCCAGGTGGACATATCTTACACAAGAAATCAAATTATGGGCATGAAGAATGTCAAAACAGGGAAAGGAGGTTAAAGAAAATGGGGTTAGGGTACTTCTGGGGTGGAGGAGCAAGGGTATTGGATTAGAGTCATTGCACGTGATTTTAATCTGCGAGACAATGTTTATTGTGCGGAGAGGAGTGAAGAGGGAGCATTTTGTATTTGGTTGGAGTGTCTGTCGTGACACACGCAGAAGTTCTTAAGGGGGGTCTCCTGGGCTATGGCTTGGGACAGCTTAACAACAGAGCTGCTTTTCCTTTCAATCCTCTTTGATGGAACATAGTAGTAGAATATTCTTAATTGGTTTTTCATCTTGAATGTGCATAGGAATTGAGAACAAAGGGTAGAGACTCAGGGAACCTAGGTGGCTCAGTCAGTTAAGTGGGCTCCGGTCATGATCTCAGGGTCCTGGGATCAAGCCCAGTGTCGGGCTCCCTGCTCAGCAGGAGCCTGCTTCTTCTCCCTCTACCTCCACTGTTCCCCCTGCTTGTGCTCTCCCTCTCTTTCTCTCTCTCTCTCAAGTAAATTGAAATAAAAATAAAATAAAATAAAAACAAAAACAAAACTTAAAAAAAAAGGGTAGAGACTATAGGGTGTTAGGTCTTATTATTTTTAAAAGTATGTTATTTTTTAAAATAATCTCTATACCCAACATGGGGCTCGAATTCATGACCCCAAGATTGAGTGCACATCTACTGACTGAGCCAGTCAGGTGCCCTGGTGTCAAGTCTTATTAAAGCTTAAAGGTCGGGGCACCTGGGTGGCTCAGTGGGTTAAGCCTCTGTCTTTGGCTCAGGTCATGATCTCAGGGTCCTCGGATCCAGACCCGTGTCGGGCTCTCTGCTCGGCAGGGAGCCTGCTTCTCTCTCTCTGCCTGCCTCTCTGCCTCCTTGACTAACAGATGAATGAAATCTTTAAAAAAAAAAAAATAGCCTAAAGGAAAGTAAAGGAAGTTTTCGGTTAAGAAGTCCTACCGAGGGAGCAGGCAGAGGTCATGAATGACTTCAGGCCAATACTGGGTGGTGGAAAAGAGACAAAAGGAAAAAAATGAGAATTCAAGTAAAAGGAAGGTTCTGGGTCTGGTCTGGAATCTTGAGTATCAACTGCTGGCTGTGGACCTTGTCTACTTCCGTTCTGGGTCTCTAAAAGGGAGTGACTCTCCAGTCATTTTCAGGATGTGGAGCCTTTTTAAATGAGAAACATGAATCCGTGCATGAACCAGACCCTTGTAGCTTTGCTGCACATAAAAGGGTTAACAATACCGAAGTCCTTTCCTTTCAGTCTGTAATGAATCTTTAAGTTTATATGTCTTCCAGTATATCATACACACACACACACACACACTCACTCATATATATATATATAGAGAGAGAGAGAGAGAGAGAGAGAGAGAGGTCACTTGCCCTCACTTTGTTTCAAGGAGACATTCTCCTGTACAGAATATATATGAAAGGCCAAACTTATTAAAGATTCATTCTACTTTGTGTCCCCCAGGAGAAGAAGAAAATACAACCTCAAGAGGATATATATCCTCCTGATATACATATATAGGGTCAAGGTACCCTAATTGGGAATGATTTTTTTTTTCTAATAGGTTTTAGCCACTGCTTTTGCTGTTGCTTGCCTGCAAAGAAACGCCTCCGTTCCATGAGAAAACATACAGATCGTTACCACAGGGGAAGCTGGATGAAATCAATTTGCCAGATGTTAAAAGACCCGTGGGGAAGAGGAACTTGACGTAACGCAGCGTGATATGGTTTCCCAGGATTGTGCAAGGAGCAAATTGGACATTTTGAAATATTAGTTGGGCAACAGTTGAAGACGGCTTCCAATAGCATTGTTGGGCCCATAGGACCATTTAATTGTGCCCCAATGTGTCACACAGATGAACATTTGTAAATCAGAAGTTTGAAGCGTCACATCTTTGGTGGCTTGGGTACCGTAACGATTGCTCTTGGCTTTAAGGGTATCAAGTTTGAAATGGACTTTGAACTTTTATAAGAGCTAAGCTGGAGGGAAGGAGAATGGAGTCAAGCAATTTTAATAAGTTTTGGAGTTTTTTTAAAAAAGATTTTATTTTTAAGTAATCTCTACACCCAACATGGGGCTCAAACCTATTACCCCAAAATCAAGAGTCCCATGCTCTACCGACTGAGCCAGCCTGGTGCCCCTAAGTCCAGATGGAAGCTCTGCTTCCAGAGCTTACCAAAACCAGGGATGACCCCAAAAGCATATCTGCTATCTGTATAGATGATGAGAGTTTTTACTATCAATTGGCTCTTTTTAGAGCATGTAATTCAGCTTGTTGGGCCACATGAAACTTGGATAAAGATTCTGCTTCCATAATTTTTTCAGTGGATACTAGACTATACTGCATTGTATTTTTCTTGATCATTTTTTAAGATTGTATTTATTTGAGAGAGAAAGAGAGTGCATGAGGCAGGAGGAGGGGCAGAGAGAGAGGGAGGAAGCAGGCTCCCCCCGCTGAGCAGGGAGCCTGACATGGCGCTAGATCCCAGGACCCTGGATCATGACCTGAGCCAAAGGCAGATGCTTAACCGACTGAGTCATCCAGGTGGCACCTGATCATCTTTTAATATAAGATCAGGGGTGCCTGAGTGGCTCAGTGGTTAAGTCTCTGTCTTCGGCTCAGGTAGTGATCCCAGGATCCTGGAATCGAGCCCCACTTCGGGCTCTCTGCTCAGCGGGGAGGCTGCTTCCCTCCTCTCTCTCTGCCTGTCTCTGTGTCTACTTGTGATCTCTGTCAAATAAATAAATAAAATCTTAAAAAAAAATAATATAAGATCAATGAGTCAGTAAACCAAATAAAATCTGTATTTGAGAAGGGAATTTCACAAAAGTCTAATTGAGGGGTAAGGAATGAGTCAGTTACAAGGATGAAATTGTAAAAACTCAGTTGAGTTTTGAGGGGTAAGGGAAATAAGGTAGCAGGATTGACAGGACAGTGAGAGGCTGAAATGTTTGGAGAGGAAGGAAACTGTGGTTCAAATTTTGTAAGTCAGCTGGCAGATAGGTGCTGGGTGTGGTGGGAGTCTAAGTTGTTTTAACTGGATGTGGAACTACTATCTGTAGGAGAGAAACCAGTATTAGTTTTTGGTGGCAGTAATGAGTATAGAGGCAGGTTGCTAGGACATGGTATATGGGAGATGAATGTTTGGCCACGGTCTCTAACTGAAGACTATAATATCCTATGTGGTGTTGCAGGCCTCCAAGCCTTTGGGGAAGGATTCCCAGATGAACAAGAAGGAAGGGCAGTTGGCAGTTAGGATGTCCTAGCATCGTGGAAAAGACGAGCTGTTTTTTAATTTTTAAAGATACAAAGGTAGGTTGCCTGCCTTGCTCAGTTGATGAATGTGTGATCTCGAATGGTGAGTTCGAGCCCCTTACTGGGTGTAGAGATTATTTAAATAAATACATACACTTAAAAAAAAAGATACAAAGTCATCTTGGGCCTCTTGAGGACATGGGATCGATCAGGCTTGCAGTGGAAGGCAATGTAAGGGTTGAGCTGTGATGAAATAATTGGGAATCCAAAGGCGACAATACCCTGCAAGACCCAGAAACCCTATAATTGTCTTTTAGTCTGGGGTTGAGGGGCCTGGGTGAAGGTAGTAATTTGTCTGGTTCTATTTTTAGCCCATCCAGCAAAAGGTGGCCTAGGAATTTGACGGAAGCAGAGCAGAGTTGTAATTTATGTTTAAATCGTTGTGTTCTTTGCTGGCTAATTGTTTGAGAAGGCATTTAGTTAGCATCAGTGGGACAAGCCTTTAGGGTGGGAGAACATGGTAATAAATTGTCTATATATTGTAAAGCATAGATAAGCCAGGGAAATCAAGAGCTTTTCAGTCAGCAAATAGGAAGGACTTTCAGCATATTCCTGGGGTAGGACTATCCAAGTGTATTGTTGATTATACCATGCAAAAGTAAAAAGATACTGATTTCGGGGGCTGATAGGGATGCTGAAGAAGGCACTGCACAAGACAATGACAGAAAAAGTGGTAGTTTCAGCTGGTATGTTAGAGGAGGGTGTGGGAGTCAGGAACAATAGGGGTACAGGGTGTGACTGTATTGGTAATTGCCCTAAGGTCTTGAACAAAATGCTTTCCTCTATTTTGGGGCTTTTTAACTGGAAAAATGGGGGTTATACAAGGATTAGTAGTGGGAATGATCAATCCTTTGTTGATAAAGTCTTATAAATAGGAGTTATTCTTTTAATGGCCATAGGGCTTAAAGGGTATTACTTAATATTGGGTAAGTCCTTTAATGGATCAATTTGAATAGTTATTGGGGGAGTCAAGATTATGTGTCCTATACTGGTAGAAGAGGTTGCCCACAATTGGTCAGGGAGCACATTTAGGAACCGGGTTCGGGGGGAGAGGGGCGGGGGGTTGGAGGAGGGGTGAGGGTCAGGGCAGTGGACTGACTAGGGGGAAGTACTGGGCAGATCAGTTAGGAATTCTGAAGAGTGAGAAGGCAAATGTAACAGCACTTCATTTTTTTTAGTCATAGGAAATATAGGCCTGGTAAGCCTGCAAAAAATTTCTTCCTAACAAAAGTGCTGGAGGGTGATGTGCCCGGTTGGCTCAGTTGGTAGAGTAGTGACTCTTGATCTTAGGGTCCTGAGTTTGAACCCCACATTGGGTATGGAGTCTACTTAAAAAATAAAAGAAAGTGTTGGCGATGAGGGTACCATTTTGTTTTGCCTTGTTGAGTGCCAAGAGTGAACTCGGGGTTGAGATAATGGGACAGTTGGTGGCTGATTAGTGACCCTGATCATGGTTAAGTGCTTTTGTATTCTTGAGGCAGGGGACTAGAAAATAGATAGGGGGTTGAGGATTGAAGGAATTGCTCCAGTGTCTATAAGAATAAAACGTCTCGGAGGTGCCTGGGTGGGTCAGCATCCGACTCATGATATTCATTTAGATTGCAATCTTGGGGTGGTAGGACTGGGCTCAGTCTGTCTGTCCTTCCCCCACTGCTCCTCCCCCCGGCTCACACTCTCTCTCTGAAATAAATTAATCAAGTTAAATCGTAAAAAAAAAAGAATAAAACCATCTTCATTCTGAATTGTTATGGGAGTTTCTTCATTGGGGTTTGCTAGGAGAAAGGGGAAAAAAAATCCCCATTTTGTCCTTGGAACATCTCTAATCTGATAGAGGAATTGGTTTTGAGATTTGTGTTTTTGTTTTTTTGAGAGAGAGATAGAGTGCACACTTGTATACACGTGTGAATGGGGTTGTGGGGCGGGCGGCATGTGCAGAGGGAGAGGGAGAAAAGAATCCTAAGCAGGCTCTATGTCCAGCATGGAGCCAGACTCAGGTCTTGATCTCAGGACCCTGAGATCATAACCTGCGCCAAATTCAAGAGTCAGATGCTTAACTGACTGCAGCTCCCAGGAGCCCCATGGTTTTTTTTATCTTTTGGAGCCATCTTTTATATTTCAAGCATTCCTTTTTGAAAGGTCCAGGGTTGTTTGTTTGCTTGTTTTGCTTTGTTTACAATTCTTTTAAGTAGGCTCCATGCCCAGTGTGGGGCTTGAACTCATGACCCTGAGATCAAGAGTGGCTCACCCTACTGACTGAGCCAACCCAGTACCCCTGAAATGTCCAGGTTTTTGCAAAAGAAACAGGTTTTATCAGTTGAGTCAAATGTTTTAACTTATGACATGGATTTGGAGTTTGCCATTTGTAGAGCCATAAGGTTAGCCATTAATTCTTTAAAAAAATTTTTTTTAAGTTGGGGTGCCTGGTTGGATCAGTGGGTTGAGCCGCTGCCTTCGGCTCAGGTCGTGGTTTCGGGGTCCTGGGATTGAGCCCTGCATCTGCTGAGCAGAGAGCCTGCTTCCCCCGCCCCCCCCCCGCCTGCCTCTCTGCCTACTTGTGATCTCTCTCTCTCTGTCAAATAAATAAATAAAATCTAAAAAAATTTTTTTTAAGTTAAGAAAATGTTTTAATTTTTAAAAATTTATTTTGTTATTAGCTGATCATCTTTGCCAATCATGCTAGATCATGAGGAGTTTGGTCTGCTGGTCAGGGTCGTGTTGTCTGACCAGAGTTGAGACTGAATAAAGGAGGTCCTCTAGAAAGTTGGATTAAAACAATTTGATCCTTTATCCAATCTAAGGGTTCCAGAATTTTGGACAAACACTTTTTTGAATTGTAAAACAAGTTCTTCCTTTTTTTGTTTTGTACTGCCTTCTAATTTATTTGAGGTGCCCACATATGGAGAATCATTTTGACTAAATTTGCAGCTGTATTAGAAGTTTTTTTCTAGGGCCTCATTATGGGGAAGTTCAAAATCCTGTATGGGGTCTTCCTTCCCAGCTTTATTCATCCATTCTTGGTCCTGTATAGGTCCAACAAGCATGCATACTAGTTGGTAAAGGTCAGAAGGGTCTGGATTATGGGCACTGATAGTCCAAATTAGTTGTCAGGTGAACTCTTTTGAATTTTCTTTTGGGTTAGGAAAGTCTTTTGCAATATTAAGTTCTGTTTAGGACCAGCATATAACAGAAAAAGTAGAAAGCATGCAGTGGGGGACGGAGAACTAGAAATGGAAGATGTGGAATAATTTTTGATTCAGTGTTGAGTTGTTCTAATTGTTTTCATCTTTGACTTTTGAGTTTTTTTCTTTTACAGTGGCTATCACTGAGTCGTTTCTTTTGAGGGCTTATAACCACCAACTGAAACAGGCTTCCACTGATTTCGTGAAGTATGATAGCTTCCCCTTTCCAACTGTGTTCTTAAATATACCAGTTTAGGGATGTCAAAGGTGCCCCAACAAGGCCAGTGACGTTTTAAATGATATTTAGTGATCTGAACCCAGGTTGAGGAAGCTTCCTGGCCATGGGTTTTTATTTTTGTGTTTTGTTTTTTTAAGATTTTATTTATCTGTTTAGAGAGCCAGTGAGCACGAGCGGTGGGGGGCAGAGGGAGCGGGAGAGTAGCAGACCCCCACTGAACAAGGAGCCTGGGGCAGCGTTCCAGCTCACAACCCTGAGATCAGGACCTGAGCAGAAACCAGATCATTAGCCACCCCCGTGCCCACGGGCCGGGCCATAGTTTTTATCTGTACAGTCAGCAGGCTGATCATCAAAAGCTGTTTCTGAGAGACTGGTACCCATTCTGTATTGGAGGAACCCTTCCCTGAAGGGCTAACAGTTCTGAAACGAGGAATTCTCCCCCCAGAAAGTCTCAGAGTGCCAGACTGGCTCAGTCCGTGGAGCATGAGACGCTTGATCTCAGGGTCCTGAGTTCGAGCCTCATCTTGGGTATACAGAGTATTTAAAAATAAAATCTTAAAGCGGGGGGAGGGGGGAAGGAAAGAAAGAAAAGTCTCCTGAGCTCTACCGAGGTGGGGAACCCACCCCGACCGCCCATTATAGGAGCTGCCCTAAGAGAGGCGACACGGGGCTGCGGTGCTCACTTGGGCAGGTCCAGACGTCCGCAGGAGGTGCTTAGGTTGTTGCACACTTTTTCCGCCGCTGCTCCACACTGTTAAGGGAAAACCTCTGGAGCGAGCCTATGAGCGAGGAAAAAGGAGACAACTCTTTATTGAGGTTTGCAAAGGGCGAAGCACCATCCAACTCAGTTGGTGTGCCCGACCCTGGAGGGGTTTTTAAAGCTTGTTTACCCCAGCGAGGGAAAAATTTCAGCTGGTATGGGTTTGCCCACCTATCAGTTGCCCTCTTTTGCTCAAGGCTGAGAGACGGAGGGAACCTTCCAGGGGTTCAAACCTCAGCATGTTTATCATGATTCCGAGAGGGGCTGCTCGTCGGAGAACTCCACAAAATGGTGGCTGATGCAAGATGGAGTCAGGGTTGTCAACCCTTTCCTAACCCTTTTTCTTCTTCAGTTGGAACCAGCACACGCATTCTCTGAAGACACCAGGACATAATCCGATTCCCAAAGTGAGTCTTGAGAGTTGACAGTCCCGCCGCGTGGACAGATCCCTTCGCTACGGAGGGCGAATCTGCTCCTCCCAGGCGACTAACCGCACATTCGATAGTCTTTCAACTTAATCGTCCAATTAAGCAATTTCTGTCGTCGTGCAAAAAATTAGAAAAACGGAAAACTCCTTCTCTTCGGCGATGATATACCCTCGAGGCTCAATACACGTGGATTAAGTTTCTCAAAAGTAAAAAAAAAAAAGAAAAAAGAAAAAAAAATACACACTGCTCGTGGCGAATCTGCTTCTTCCAATATAAAGGTCCATTCGGGCAAGCGCGAGGAATCTCCCGGCGCTTCGAGTCGGTGGAGTCCGCTGGCTTCGGTGCCAAGGGAAGTCGGAGCCTTGCTGAGGTGAGTGGGAGCGGCCTGGCGGCAGTAGGGCCCACTCCGACGGGAAGGACGAGGGAATTCGACCCGGACCTTGCGTCCACTCGTGGAGGGGCCGCCATGTTGAAGCCTGGCAAAGTCGGGGGAGCCCTTTTAGGGTTGTGTTGCGGAAAGCGGGGGCGATAGCTCGGGTGGAAGAAGAGCCCCTTCTCCCACTTAGAGGGTGAGAGATTGGGGGCTTTGGCGGGGTGGGGCATCCTCTAGGGCCAGCGGTCAGGACTGAGGTGCGGCGGGGCTACTGGGAGTATAGGCTTTCCCACCCAGACTTCCGCGTTCGCGGCCGCGGCCCCACTGCGCATGCGCGGGAGGGCTCCGTGGGTCCCGCCTCAGTTTTGTTTCCCTCCTGGATGCAAAGCGCGGGAATATTCTAAACTCGGGGGATTTAGAAAGGGGAAGCACACTTTTCCACGCTTCGTTGGACGGTTTCATAATAACTAATCCGCATAATGATTTCTAACTATAAAGCACCTTCACGGACACTGTCCTGTCTAATCTTCACCATAACCTAGTGTAGTGGCACGTAGCTACGTTTTTCAGAGGATTTAAACTTTGGACGGACTAGGTCTTAACCCTGGTGTTCTGTCTCAAGATCTCGTGTTCTTGTTCCCTTTCCACTCTTTTGTCTTTAATGATTAATTTCCCCATCTATCTTCGTCCCCCACCATTCATCGCTCGCATCTCATTTGAGATTTATGAATGTTTATGAAATGGTGACATTTACCTAACAATCCAAAGAAACTGGAAATCTCAACATAATGCAGCAGAAGAGGGGATACTCCCAGGAAGATGGATGAGAAACCGTGAAGCTTGCTGCTCTCCTGGCGCTTGGTTTTAGTTTTCTTCCTTTCCTCACCTCTCCTCCCCTCCCTTCCTTTCTTTTTCATGCCACTTAGTTTTGTTTTTTTTTTTTAAGATTTTATTTATTTGAGAGAGAGAAAACTAGCTGGGGGGTAAGGTAAGCAGATGCAGACTCCTCACTGAGCAGGGACCCCCGTGTGGGGCTCCATCCCTGGTCCCTGAGAGGGTGACCTAAGCTGAAGGCAGACACTTAATGGGCTTAGCTACCCAGGCACCCTGGCATTTAGTAATGATAGAAGTATACCCATGAAGGAGAAAGAAAATTCAGACTATCCCTTTGTAATTCTCTTCAGATTTTAATTTGAAGAACGATGTGGGATACAAAGGCAGAAGAAAAATTATTAAATTTCCTTCCTATCTACAACCCTCTGACAAGTCCTGGAAACAGGCAACGTGACATTCCTCTAGGGACCCAGCTGCCTTGATGCTGATACTTTGCTAAGGGCAAAAGGCAATCTCAGCGCAAACCCCAGGATCCTGTGAGTCTACTTTAACATATAAAAATTCCTTTGGAAACTCCCTTTATCTCTGTCCCCTCAAGATCCGTGTTGGCAATCATCCCCCAAGCATATGACCCACCGATATACATCAAGGGTCTCATGACTAAGGTTTTATTAGACAGTAATACATGACCTTTTCCCAAAAATAGCCAGCCCCTTGAAGGTCCTGGAAATCTTGGTTCCAAAATTCCTAGAGACTTACACGATCCCTAACCCCCTCCCAACTTGAAAGTTGGGAGGGTGCAGTTCTTTCTGCCCTCAGGTCCTGTCCCCGTGCTTTAAAAAAACCACCTTTTTGCACTGAAATGTCTCAAGAATTCTTTCTTGACTGTAGGCTTTGAACCCTAATGTCTTTCATACATTAAAGAATTCTTAAGGCTTTGAACGGGAGTTCAATGGAGAATAATATCAGTTTTATTTGATGGATCTTTTATGACCTTTCTTCTTGGTTGGGGAAGGGATTCTTCCTCAGCCTCAAAAACACAGAATCCTCTTGTTTTATTGTTGTTGTTTTTGTTATCCCCACCTTCAAAGTTTTCTATTTTATGACAGCCATCTAAGGAAATACTAAGAGCTCAAGTCCAGCTCTGGAGCGGTAAAAGCCCTTGAATGTAACTCCCTGGCAAAGCTACTTCTTGGCCTTGTGATTTGGGGCAAAAGAAAGCTTTTTGTGTGTCTCTGTCTCACCTGAAATGGCACTAATAGTAGAACCTATGTTCTGATAGTGTTGCGAGGGGAGGGGAATTAAGTGCTTAGCGTGGTGCCTGGCACCTCCTAAATCTTCGATACAAGTTAACTCTAATAAGTATGGTCCGTGTGTGTGTGTGTGTGTGTGTGTGTGTGTGTCTGTCTGTCTGTCTGCAGCCCTGTGATGGAGGATAGGGAGTGTGGTCTAGAACGGTAGGGCCAGTAGAATGGAATTGTTAAGAGACTAGAGCAGGGAGAGAGTCAAACAATGTAGTGCTCTCTCTTACTTTCTTTCTTTTTTTCATATGGAGAAGTTCCAGCCACAAGAGAGAGGAGAGACAATGAGTTAGAGGCAACCCCCAGAGGGACTGAAATCCTCTCATCTCGCCACTCCAGCTGTTTTTTTTTTTTTTTTATCCTTTTACGGATAAGGATACCAGAGCCGCCTTCTCCAAAGTTGCTCGTGATGATGATGGGCATATATACCCTCCTTTTATACTGTGGTGGCAGACGGTATAAGGTGGTTTTGCCTCTCAGTTTGTAGTCTTCATCAGGAAGTGTCCTAGAAGGGAGATAAAGCAAAGCATACACTAGACTAAAGAGTATTTGCTGTGCGTTCGGGGAAAATGTGCTTGGTATTACAAAAGAGGTGCCCTGAACTATGGGACAGATGAACTTGCTTCCTGCAGAAGAGGTTGGAAGCTGGGCTTGGAAGGACCAATAGAGTTTCCGTAAGTGGAGATGTGGAAAGGAAGATACTGTTCCCAGGAGAGGAAATTGCACAGAGAAGGACCTGGAGCTGGGGAATAGGGCGCATTTAAGGAATGAGGAGCAATCCTGGATAAAAGAGATCTTGCAGTGGGATGTGGTGAAACAATAAGTGACAGTCAGAGGTCTTGAGTGCAGTGCCATTGATTTTGGATTTTATTCTGTGTTTGGTCTTTTTACTGGGAAAATAATCCCATAGTGCACCCTCCCTCCATGACCCATCAAACGAAGAAAAAGAAAAGTAAAAAGATCCCTGAGGAAAATACAAGTAAGAGGGGGAAAATGATAGATATTTTAATAAATATTATGGAAAGATATTATGAATGAGATTACTCTATAAATTTGACAGAGCCCTCGTGTGTTTGTTTATAAAAGCCAGCTCTGCACCCAACATGGGGCTGGAATTCATGATCCCTAGATCAGGGGTCACATGCTCTGCTCATTGAGCTGGCCAAGCACCTGGAGTCCTGGTTTTAAGGTAACGAATCTCAGTTATGGCTCTAAAGTTTTACAGAGGCGGTCACGTGAGCAGTAGCAGTGTCTGAAATGTTGGCAAGCTGTATTATTCCAGCAAATTCACCAGAATGTGTATCAGTTACCATGTCAGCAGCCTCTCCTCTCAACTTAAACTTTCCCATCCTCTTAAAAAAAGAATTCTGGGGCACCTGGGTGGCTCAGTGGGTTAAAGCCTCTGCCTTCGGCTCAGGTCACGATCCCAGAGTCCTGGGATTGAGCCCCGCATCGGGCTCCCTGCTAAGTGGGGAGCCTGGTTTCCCCTGGCCCCATCTACCTCTCTGCCTACTTGTGATCTGTCAAATAAATAAATAAAATCTTTAAAAAAAAATTCTCCTGTATTAGAATGAATCACAGTTTCAGTATGCTTGCGGGGCTAAAGTTACCTTTGCAATCAGTTCCCAGGCCTTCAGGCATGAACAGATTATCAGCCAGGGGCTTGGGAAGAAAGCCCATGTTGCTTTTGAACCGGAGCCGGTTGCTGCCAGGTTGCTGTAATTTCGGCTTTGCTGCCTGTTGCAAAATACCACATCCAAAGCACCATTTTCCCTTGTAGTTTGTGTTTTACCAACAGTCCTTCCCTTTCTTATCTTTTAAGGACGCATACCAAAACATTCACAGAAGAGCATGTAGGATCTAGAATTTCTTTCAGAGTCATCTAGGAGTGGGGATGCAAGTGAGGCACAGATGAAGTAAGACTGGCCACGTGTTGGTCAGAGTCAGGTGACGAGTTTGTGGAGGGCTATGCCATTCTGTATGTGGGTACATGTTTGAAATACTTGACAGTAAAGGGCTTTTAAATACACCATTTTTGGGGGCGCCTGGGTGGCTCAGTGGGTTAAGCCTCTGCCTTCAGCTCAGGTCATGATCTCAGGGTCCTGGGATCAAGCCCCGCAGCGGGCTCTCTGCTCAGTGGGGAGCCTGCTTCTCCCTTTCTCTCTGCCTCTCTCTCTGTCTACTTGTGATCCCTCTCTCTCTGTCAAATAAAATCTTTAAAAAAATAAAAAATAAAAACACCATTTTTCATAGCCGTTCCCAGACTGGTTTTCCTATGATCATTTTAGTCTGAAAGGCGAGCCTGGATTTTGATCTGCGTTGCCACGTTGTAATGTAGTTGGTGAGTGTCCTGACGTGACTAAATTGGATGGTACACGGATGGTTCAAACTCAAGCACGTTGCCCTTTGCTTCTTCCTGGGATGGAGTGTGGGCCAGCGGGTGACCACGTCTTGGAGCCCCACTGTCTGGCTTTGATACTGTTCCATCCACTCTGTGACTGGGAGGCCTCTGGCTCTGGGTCCCGCTTCCTTCCCTACTGAAGGAGGGAGTAACAGTATCTACTTCCTGGGGTTGTTTGTTGTAAGGGTGAAATGAGTAGGTCACAGTAGGTGCTCCATAAAGGCTTGCTGTGATTCCTCCTAGAACATGAACGACTGGATGCCCATTGCCAAGGAGTATGACCCACTTAAAGCAGGCAGCATCGACGGTACGGATGAAGACCCACACGATCGCGCCGTCTGGAGGGCAATGTTGGCTCGATACACCCCCAACAAAGGCGTCACAGGAGACCCCCTCCTCACCCTGTTTGTGGCAAGACTAAACTTGCAGACCAAGGAGGAGAAGTTGAAGGAAGTATTTTCCCGCTATGGGGACATTCGGCGGCTTAGGCTGGTGAGGGACTTGGTCACGGGCTTTTCCAAGGGCTATGCCTTCATCGAATACAAGGAGGAGCGTTCTCTGATCAAAGCCTACCGGGATGCGGACGGCCTGGTTATTGACCAGCACGAGATATTTGTTGACTACGAGCTGGAAAGGACCCTCAAAGGCTGGATCCCTCGGCGACTTGGAGGAGGTCTAGGAGGGAAAAAGGAATCTGGGCAACTAAGGTTTGGGGGGCGTGATCGGCCTTTCCGAAAACCCATTAATTTGCCGATTGTTAAAAATGACCAATACAGAGAGGGAAAAAGGGAAAAACGGGAGCGATCTCGGTCTCGAGAAAGACACTGGGACTCTCGGACAAGGGACCGAGACCACGACCGTGGCCGGGAGAGGAGATGGCAGGACAGAGAGCCAGCCAGGGTGTGGCCAGAAAGTGACTGGGAGAGAGAGAGGGACTTCAGAGATGACAGAGCCAAGGGGAGGGAGAAGAGGGACCGAAGTAAATAGAGGCTCACAACCACCACCAGAACCCAGACGAAGACACAGCATAAACAGAAGCATAGAGAGATCTGTGTTGCTTTTATACAGTGTGTATGTCCAGTGCTTGAATAAAACTTGCTGATGGTGATGGAGTCTGGAGTAAGTTTTCTTTCCAATATGGAACTGCGGTTTAAGCTGGACATGCTGGTATTATGAAATTTCATCTTGTTGTTCCCGGGACCCATTATTTAATAAACCTGAGAAACAGTTTTGTCCTCACCAGCACTATACAGAAGGGCATGTGGCAGTGGAGAATTCTCTCTTAATTTGGCATTAGAGAATTTGTTTTTGTGACTTTTTCTCCTTTCTGTTGGAATTGACCGTTTTGGGGGCTTGGCAAAAAGATGACCAAAAATCATTTGCATTGCTTTCAGACTCCTGGGAACACAAATCGGGTCAGAGTACATTGTATCTTTTCCATCTTTATGTCTAATAGCGTAAAGGCTTGCCGAGCTGAAGTAAAGAAGGGAAAGAAAAGTGAAGTCAGGGAGAGTGTCCTGAACTGCGTAGCAAAGTCTGTGAGCTGTGGCCTAGGTCAGCAGTCAGCTACTCTTCAACAAATGTAATTCCATTCTGGAGGTAAATGCTGACTGCCTTTTTCTCTTCCCTGTTTTGGGCAGGGAGGCTGGCATTTAAAATGAAAAACCCAAGTTGCAAGCCTCTGGGGCTCTGGTTTGTGAAGCTCCATAGGGAGCATGATGGTTAAGCTTTTGCCTTTGGCTCGGGTCAGGATCCCAGGGTCTTGGGATCGAGCTGGCATAGGGCTCCTGGCTCAGCAGGGACCCTGCTTCTGCCTCTCCCCCTGCTCATGCTCTCTCTCTCTCTCTCTCTCTGTATCTGTCTGTCTCAAATGGATAGATAGAATCTTAAAAAAAAAAAAAAAAGTGAGCATGAAACAGAAGTGAAATCAATGAAAGGCTCTGTCTGGTTCTGATTGATTTGTCTTCTCCCTTTTGGACATCCAACCTCCCATCTGTTCGGGGGCTGGATATATTGACCTCAGTTTCTGAGGGCTTTGAAAACTACCATGCTCTTCACAGGACTTTCACAAAAGTGACACTTAGCATTTTTGTTTTACCAATGGCTGTATCTTTGAAAGCTCAGGTTCTTAAAATTCAAGAGGCTTCATGCAAAGTAAAGGACATCGTATCAAGACAACACATTCATGACTAGGTTTTTGCATTCCGAGTGTGAATCTCGTTGTTACGAAGGGAACCTGCTCTATCTTAAAAGTGTTATTGGGGGGCAACTGGGTGGCTCAATGGGTTGAGCCTCTGCCTTCAGCTCAGGTCATGATCTCAGGGTCCTGGGACGAGCCCCGCATCGGGCTCCCTGCTTAGCGTGGAGCCTGCTTCCCCCCCTCTCTCTGCCTGCCTCTCTGCCTACTTGTGATCTCTCTGTGTCAGATAAATAAAATCTAAAAAAAAAAAAAAAAAAAAGTGCCATTAGCCATTTGAACAGTTTTCAAAAAATAGACTCTTTCCTTTGTAAATTTCCAGTGCAGAATTTTACCATCTCCCACATCTCAAAAAACAGCTGTGCAGGAACACCCCTCTGATTTCACTCAGGTTTCACAAAGCGCTCCTATTACGGCACCAGAAGTATTTTATGGGCTAGAGTTGGGAGGTCCTTCAGCTAAAAGAGCAGTCCACATCAAGAAAGCATGTGTGGTGAGACAGCATCAGAAGAAAGAAATCCACTCACGGAGTTTATGCCGTCTGAGCCAGTTATCAACCCTGGGTACCAGAACATGGATGGATTAAACAAATACGCACACTCAGACCCCATCCTTGCCATTCAGGCTTCATCTTGTATGGGTCCTGATAACTAAACAAAACAAAAAAATTGGTAGAGGCCCCATAGCAGGGATCTTAGCAGTAGCCACGTGACAAAGGCATACACCCCTATCACCTAACAAGTAATTCTTCTAGTTTATTCTGCAGACTGACGTACATGTACGAAAGTGTGCGGTGCTGTTTTAGGCAGTAAAAGATCGGAAGGAAGCTCTCTGTCCATCGCTGGGGCCTGGGCAAATGTGAACAAATTACACATCCACATGGTAGACCAGGGATTCTTCCATCTTGCACGATTACATCTGGTGCTAGAAGATTCTTTGTTGTGGGGTGCTGTCCTGAGCATCGTAGGGCGTTTAGCAGAATCCCTGGAGCCTACACCCTGAATGACAGTAGCAGTCGTGACAACCAAAACACCAAAAATCAACTCCAGACATTGTCAAATGTCCCTGGGGGACACTGAGACCCACGTCTTAGTACTGATGTGGAGTCATCTCCAAGGTATTCTAAGAAAAGAAAGGTACGGAATAGCACATATATATAGTTTGCTGCCATTTATGTTAAAAAAAAATGAAAAAAATATATCTTGTTACATAACCGCATGTATATTTATAAGCTCTTTCAAGAAAGACACTCAAGAAACTGGCAACACCGGCTACTCCTGGGGAAAGGGCAACTAAAGGTGGCCAGGGGGAGGGGTTCCTTCCTCGCCTGCTTTTATACTCAGAATCAACTGATAAATCTCGTGGCCAATCAGGTTTGAGAACCACCGTGCAAAAGCCACATTATCCTGTCTGATCGTTATTTTCAGCAGTCTGGAAAGTTCCCATTGACTCTGTAAACCAACCTGATGGTTTCTTAGCAATGTGTAGACTGCAGACCCATCCAATGTACTTGTGTTCTGTTAGCAAATGTTACATCTCTCAGTCTGTCAGCACCCAGCCTGTGCCCTGGGTTCTCTGTGGGTAGGAGAAAGACAGTGCTATTTGGCCAAACCCCAGCTCACCAGATGCAGGCTTCTAGCTCTCTGTCTGCCACCCCAGCCCCATGAGTCAGCCCGACATGTGGTCCCCAAGCAATCGCTTCACCCACCATCCTCGCACTGGCGAGCCTCCCTCCTTCCCCCCAAGTCCTGTATCCCCTAGGCTCCTCCACCCCATTCCAAATCCGCTCCAGCACACTTGTCTTCTTTATAGGAGACCAAGTGTTTGATACATGGGAGGCTAAAAGGAAGAAAGAAGCCAAGGGGGGGAAAAATACAAATGAGAAATGAGAAAGGTTGTAATGTCTCATCCTTAGCAACTTTGGTTAGTACTGCATAACTCAGCTGATTCCAAGGCACTTGCTACATGCTCTAGGCAGTGTCAGTAACAAGGTGATTAAAGAGAACCCCTGGCTCTCTCTTGCAAGTCATCTCCAGTTTCTGGGCGGGACTGTCGTCCCTATTTTCCGTTGCTTCCCATCTAAGTGGGGCCAGCTCACCTGGTGACTTCAGAGGCCCCGCTTATCTGACAGACGCATCCTACCTATTATGCTACCACCATGACAACTTCCTGAATGATCTAATGAGAATCTACCACTTCCCTGCCTCCCACTCGAGCACAACAAATGTGTTAATAAAACCTCTACACACAGAATTTCATACAAAGCAAGTCAAACAGCAGTTACAGTGCATGTGATGTATTTGGCTTAAAGAAGCTTGTGTTACTGAAGTTAATGCAAAAGTCTGGCCTCTGCTCATGGTATTATTAAATATATATCCTAAGGGATCAGTCATCTATTATAAATGGTGAGAGCCCTGGGTATAAATAAACATATCTTTCGAGTTTGGTGTCAGTTTTTCAGTGTGCTTCCTCAAAGGAGACAGTCTGTTTGAGGGATCAGTTCTGAGGGTGTTTCTGAACCCAGAGGTGTGCAAGGTCGAGACACCTGGGGCTGTCAGGTTCCGCTGCGGGTGCTGGCGGGGGACAGTTCTGGTCCGAGGGGGTGGGGTGGGGGAGGCGGGGGCTGTGGTCACAGGTGCTGCAGGGCTTCCTGTCCTTGCTCCGTGTAACCATCATCGCGGTGGGAGTTGGCCCACTGGCCAAAGGACTCCTGGATGTGCACGTTCCTCTGCGCGTTGGCCAGACGCTTCTTGTCTCGGGAGAAGAAGCTAAACCTTTTTGGAAGAGAAAGAAAGAAATTAGAGCTGGGCCTCGGCTGTGCACTGTAGAGAGTTTTTGCCATGCCAGGACATAGAGCAGCAAATGTGGAAGGAAGCAAATCAATTCAAAGTGGGAAAGACAAAGTGGGGGCGTGGGTCAAAGTTATCTGAGAAAGCAGCAAGGTGATTCTGCCTGTCACTGTCCCCAAACCTGGGAGGTGACACAGTGTGAATGCGGCATGCACCTAGGTGACGTGTGATGTGTCTCCTCTCTTACTTAAGCACTGCTGACAGTCTCTTCCCATTACCGGTGGAAATAAACAACGACTAGAAACAGCCATCTGGAGTTTCTTTATCCTAATGATGCGGAGAAGGTAGTAACTGAAAGCCACAGAGTTTAAGAGGATCCTGACATAAAGAGACGAATGTTTTCAATTTAAGTTGTTACGTAACATGACTCAGGAAAGTACATATGCAGCACACCAAAGCCCGGATTTCGTGGATATTACTGCTAGAGAGGAGTCGGAAGTAGGTATTTTAGAAAAATGAGACAATTGAGAAATAAGTGAGAGTACACACGGTTCTGTCATTGGATCAACACTGTGACTATTGTATGCGAATGAAACTGGGGAAAACACCAACTGACAGTGTCAAAAACTGACTTAAGGGTGAAAGCCTTTAGAAGTTAGCACCAGAACTTGCTACATGGCAGCAGCTGATGTAGACAAAGAGGGCTTTTTAAAACAGCTCTGATTCCTGGGGCACCTGAGTGGCTCAGGTCATGATCTTAAGAATCGTGAGATCAAGCCCTGTGTTGGGCTCTGCTGGGCATAGAGCCTGTCCAAGATTCTGTCTCTCCCTCTCCTTCTGCCTGCCCGCCCCCACGCTCTCTAAAAAAAAAACAAAAAACAAAAAAAACCTGAAAATAAAACCAGCTATGACAACTGATCATTGATCAGAGTGAACCATCTGATGCCTCAAAGATGAAAGAAGAAATCGCAGGCATAAAGCTTATACACTGGCCCACGAAAAAACTTTTTTTTTTCTTTCTAAATTTTCCTTTAGGCTCCACACCCAATGTGGGGCTTGAACTCACAACCCTGAGATTCAGAGTCACGTGCTCAGGGCGCCTGTGGGGCTCAGTCAGTTAAGTGTCTGATTCTTGATCCAGTTTAGGTCACGATCTCAAGATCTTGAGAGATTCTCTCTCCCTCTGCCCGCCCCCTCCCTACCACCTTGCTCGCACTCCCTCTTAAAAAAAGGAGTCACACGCTATATGGACTGAGCCAGGCAGGACCCCGAAACTGGCCCACTTATTTTTTGAGAGCGAGAGAGAGAGAGAGAGAATCTTAAGCAGACCCCATGCCCAGCGTGGAACCCAATGTTGGGGCGCTCAGTCCCGTAACCCTGAGATCGCGACCTGAGCTGAGATCCAGAGTCGGCACATTCAGCCGACGAAGCCACCCAGGCGCCCCAACACTGGGGCCCATTGCAAACAAGGCCGGCTTTGGCTTGACCTCCACGAAGACCAGGACCAAACCTGAGGCAGCCCGCCTTGAATTTCCGCTCCTTTTGAATTTTGGTGTCTGACCTTGGCAGGAGAGATAATAGCTATGTCATGTTTCCCGGGGCAGGAAGGAACAGGGATGCACGGCCGAGAAACTAAAACTTCCCATCAACTCTTTTTAGTTCTCTCTGCTCACCTATTAGCCTTTTTTTTTTTTTTTTCTTCCCCTTTTAAGTGTTGTGGCCCATCCAGTTCCGTTTTGGGTGAAAATGATTTTACTCTTCTGCGGTTACTGGACCCTACGATCACCTCCTACAGGAATAAAGTGGTCTTTCTTCGAAAGCTGGGGCCAGCTGAGGATATCTGGAGAAATTCCCCCTCCCGGCTCAAGTGTCTTTTCTCTACAGCAGGCATGTACACTGATGAGCCAAGGCACAATGGTCCTCCTGGGTTACTTGCGAGCTCCAACCATGGTGTCATCGGGGCAGTCAGTGAGCCCAAAACACAGTGGCAACACATCACTGTTACTTTTCTCCTCTACCTGAGTCAAGCGAGAAAGCCACATGCCACTCCCTGTCCAAGGGGACACAGAGAGAAACAAAGCATGGGTCCCCTCCTCTGCTCTTCCTCTTTTAAGGACGGCCACGTGGCTTTCTGACGGCGGCTTGGCAAACAAAAGCGGTTTAGAAAGCTAGGGCGTGAAGGTCGGAAACACAGCGTTAGTGTCACTCAGGGGGTGGGGGTCACAGTGGGTGTTGACTACTGACCCGTCACTTAAAGGACCTTCTTTACTGCATCGTGGACAAGGTGGTTTTTAGAATGGTAACAGAAAGGAAAAAAAAAAAAGACAAAAAGAATTATCGGTGACAGGGCCGAGAACGCCACGGCTTTGCTCGTGCAGCTCGAGAGCCTCATGAGGGCACGTCTGAAATCACACTCGACACCCACTTCAGATGGGAACACGCAGGTGACGGCCATGCAGCTAAAGTGGCCAAGGAAGGCGGGCCAGCCTCAGCAGAGCCGCAGCACACATTGCAAAGGCACAGCTCCAAAAGAACCCACAAAAACCCAGTGCCTACAAGGGAAACAAGTCTTCGGATGGGCTGCAGGGTGGGGTCGTCTAAGATCAGTCCAGCTGCTACCATGGGCATTACGGCTGTAAAGATCCTGGTTAGAGAAGTACAGATAGACACAGAGAAGATAAAAACAGGGAGGCATGAAAAATAAACACACCGCACACGCAGACCGGCCGAAGGGTTTGCTTACAGGAGATGTCACGGGTGGAACTGTGTCCCCCTCCCCAAAACTCAAGGTGCAGGTCCTAACCCTCAGGAGCTCAGAAAGCAACTCTTTGGAGATAGGATCCTTGTAGAGGTGGCCCGTTAAGACAGTTATACTGGAGAAGAGTGGAGCTTTTTAAAAGGGGGAAATCTGGACAGAGACGCGCCCCCAGGAGGACCACAAGGTGAAGGTGAAGGCTGGGGTCCAGGCGATACTTCTGCATGCCGGCAAAGGCCGAAGGGGGCCAGTAAGGCCCCGAAGCTGGGAGAGGCACGAGCCCTTCTCCCTCACAGGCCTCACAAGGAACTGCCCCTGGCGACACCTGCGTCTGGGGTCCTCGCCTCCCGAGGTACCAGACAAAGCGTTTTGGCTTGTGGAAGCCCTGACTGCAGCGGCCCCGAGGGAAGACAGGGGTCGAGAGGCAGGCCTGGGGTCTGGAAGAAGGGGTCAAACCCACTGTGGGTTGGCGGTGACACCCGTGGGTGTCTTCCATTCCAGTGTATCTCCCCCGACTGCCACACGCTGCAGGCTGCAGGTCCCTGAAGAAGGCAGCCAGGGGCGTGCAGGAAAGATGATGAGGTGGCCCGGTGGGGCTGGGCAGGAGAACAGAGGCGGATAGCCTGCAGAAGCCACACCCCTGCGGAAGTCAGAGCTGACGGCGACTATGAAGGAGACGCTCCAGTCAAGCCACCAGAGCTGATTTTGAACAACTCTGATTTTTTTTTTTAGATGCTGGCTGGGAAGAGAGAGGCAGGACTGTCTCAGATGAGGCTGGGGGTTATCTGTGTTTGGCTTTACCGCTGACACACTTCACAGAGTAGCTGGGAGTTGGCATCTTGGCAGAACCCACACGGGTATCTTCTCATGGTGATGGAAGAGGGGATACCTTTTGTCAAACGAGTGGGCCCAATCCCCCAAGGCCAGGCTGTCAGGGGCTCCAAACCACACGGTTCTGCACCGACCTCTGCCAGGACCCCTTTTAGCCTAGCAGCAGCCCCGGAAGACACAGTCATCGTGCAGGATGGCCCCAGACCCAGGGTGACAGGTTTGTCTGCCTTCATCTGGGGTCTCATCAGGGGTCAGGCTGGTGCCCAGGGCCTTGGGACACCTGGAGGCTTCTGGCCGAGTGACTGTATGTGCTACTGGACGCACAGCCCCCTCCCTTCCCTATTCCAGGTGCCTCCCTGCAGCTACCCCGTGCTCTAGAGGGACAGCCCCTTCTGCGAAAAAAGGCTGACTTGTTTCGGTTGAACATTTATGTCCTGGATGTGGTGTAGCTGGTTTTACCTACTCCCTCCCCACTGACGATTTCTAGAAAACTCAATCCAAATGAAGTTGCGGCAGTGGCATTTCAGGTGGTGAAACGCGCGGCTGTGAGGGAGCTATTTCTGGGCTGAAGTGAGGAGGGCGGTGGGTAGGAGGACAGGGACAGAATGCACTGTTGCCACGACTGTCTGAGGCTTCGCGGCCGCCTACTCTGAAGGCCACCCTTGCTGGCGTGTGTGACCAGCTGTTCTGCTCCATAGCTTCTGTGGCTGTCCCTGTGTCCCCGCTGCCTGCCTCCCGGCTCTGCAGGAAGCTGCTGCCTGCGCGCGCGCGCGTGTGCGTGTGTGTGTGTGTGTGTGTGTGTGTGTGTGTGTGTCTGCAGGACTGTGGCCCAGAGAGGAGAGACGCAGGCCACACAAAGGGGGCGCTGGTGCCTGGTGGCCACGGGGGACAACGCTGGAGTCACTCCGCGCTCCCTCGTGACCTTCCCAGGACCCAGCTGCTGGGTCACAAGCTATTCTTGGACTGTGTTCTGGGTACAGTTTTGACTGGGGCAGGAGTGTCTGTTTCCCTTTACCAGTTCAGCCCAGAAACGTAGAGGCTGACGTCCTTGGCTCGTGGTGCACTTGCGAGATAAGGGAACTGGGAAGTCCGCCCGCAGCTGGTGACTTGGCGTGGGGTGAGGAAATGGGGGTGGGGCGGGAGGTGGAAGGCATGGGTTCAAATCCCGAACTTTGACCCTTCTCAATGGTCTGATCTAAAGGAACGCAGTGGGCTTCTCCGGGCCCATGATGCATCTGGGAAATGGGGTTAATCGTCCTAGCTCTGAGCTTCTGACGGGGTAGAAGATACCTTAGTTCAGGTGGTGTGAGCTGATGAAGCCCCTTCAAACCTCCATGGTAGTTATTGCTTACTTGTTGGTGGACGGGGGAAACTGGTCAAGGGCAGGAAAGCAGCTATGACCTCTACTAGAGAGGCCATGTGATTAACATTCCACAAAAGCAAGGCTGAAGGGACAAGTAGACCTCAAGGGGTGCCAGAGGGGTGAGGGATAGAAGAGGAGGAAGGCATGGAACCATCTGGAGAACCGCCATGCCCTGCCCCCGGCCCCCAGGGAAGATTCGTCCCTGCCCCTGGCTCTGGGCTCCTGGGCCGCACTGATGTGGCTCCCAGTCAGCAGCCGAGGTGGACAAAGGCAACCACTGTCCTGCCTGGGCTGGTCAAAAGCCTTTTGTGCCAGCCTGATCTTCCAGTCATCCTCTAGAAGCTGGGGTGGCCACGGGACTGGCCACCTGCACCCTCCGGATGGGGGGATCCTGCTCTCTCTCTCCCTCTCTCTCTGTTTCTCTTTCCCTGACTCTCCAATGCCAGCTGCTTCTCCTGCCAGGCTCAGAGCCCTAGGTCTTGCTGAGCAGACAGAGGCCACACTAAAGGAGAGAAGGGCCGAGCATCCTTTGTGGGACAATCCAGAAAGGAGGATTTGACACACAGCCTCTTCAGGTGTGGGTAGAAGAACCAGTGGGAAGAAGACGATTGCTGGCTAATTCTGATCACTTTCCTCTGGCTTTTTCCCAGTTTGGGATTTGCAAAAGCCAACTCTTAATTGCCTTTCTGTGGGGAAAGGGGGCTGGAGCAGAAAACCACAAAATCAGGACAGCCCGGCTTTGGAAGGCAGGCTTAGAAACGCATATGTCTTAGAAGTCCAGTCCTGGCAGTGGTGTGTGCAGCACACGTGAAGACACTAAAAAGACCGAAGAAAGTAGAAGCCTAAGGTGCTGTCTACTATGCTGCCACCCTCAGGGACAGCATCCACGAACACAGCCCACCTATAGGAAAACCAAGCCAGACATGGAGGGAATGAGGAAGAGGTCTGATGACAAGGCCTGGATCCAGCTGAGCCTGAAAGCCAGTCTGACCTGGGAATTTTGGGTTCCCTAGCCAACAGTTTTTCTTGAGTTACCTGAGTTGAATTTCAACTGCCAATTTTAGATTATTAACAGTATGTGGCCAAATGGTGTTGGGATTCAGAGGAAGCCCTTCTGGTTCCAAGCTTCACTCCTAGTAGTGCCGACCCCTAACCAGAACTGGGAACTCCACACAGAGATCGAAGACCAAGCAAACAAGCAACGTAGCTGGCAAGAGAGGCTGGGGAAGGAGCCACGTGTTCCTGGGCGCACTCTAGAGGGCAGCTACCCCCTCCCAAGAGGAGAGGCTCAGACAGTCACAAGGCTGCACACATTCTCCTTTGCCCTTCCCGTCACTTCACAGGGTCAGAGCTAGCCAAGAACTTCCCAATGTAATCGGTTTGCAAAGGTCGAGGCACCCAAGTAACATCCCAGTTGCTCTCCCCACACGCTCCTGGTGGCCTTCCAACCCACGCCACACGCTTCCACAAAGCTCCAGCCAGAGTTTGGGAGAAAGAGAGGCCTCTTCTGTAATAAGCCGTGGGTACAGCTGGAAAGCCAAGAGCCAGGAAGACCCTCCTGGGGGAGCTAACAAGGCTACAAGACAACAGTGGAGTGTGCGCACCCGGCAGAGTCTGAAACGTGGGCTGTGGGGCCGGGCTGCCTAGGTTTGAGCCCAGGCTCTACCTCTTAACAGCTCAATGTCCTTAGGGAGCTGCCTCAGTTTCCTTAACTATAAAATGGGGATGACAGGGCCTCTACCTCCCAGGAGTATTGTGGGGACTCGAGGATATGGTACTTGGCCCACAGCAGGCTCTGAGTAGACACTAGCCGCCCACACCAGAGGTTTTCACCCTTTATCTGAAGGCCTGCAGGGGTCAGCACACCAGAAACTGTATGCATAGCTGTATATGAGGCTCTTCCTCCCCAGGGAGAGGGTCCACAAACTCCGAATCTCATTTGGGTCTTTGAGAACCACTCAAGTAGCTTCAAGTCTGGTTGAAGGCAATTCTGAGTTCTTTCTTTCTTGTGTGTTCCCCACAGCAACCAAGGCCTGACTCTGCATGCATTATGTAGGAATAAATACTTCCATACGGAAGGGTGGGGAGTCATCACAAAAATGCACAGATGGGGTGGACCAAGGGCCATTCTAGACCTTTGCCGGCTGGGACTGCAGGCCCTTTGGGTGTGTGAAATCGCCCCCACCAGCCTTATTTGCTGCCCAGAGACACGCCCCACCTGATACACTCAAGCCCTGAGCCTCAGCCCCAGGCCCCACCCCCTTTCCATCCTCTCTGCCTGTGGACCCCCAGCTGGAACATAGCATTCAGGCGCAGAGATGAACTCAAAGTCAAGGGCTAAGGCCCCACGTGCTCCGTGGTTAAGCCTGTCTCAGCAGGAAGGGGTTAGTGACAAGCCTGGCCCTGGAGCAGGTGCCCAGATGTGAGAGAGCCCACGTGAACCACCAGGTCAGCTGTGCGCGAGCAACCCCGCACTCTCAAAGCGTATCACTTACAGTCGCTTGATTCCAGACTCAGGCTGGGGGGATATTCTCGGGTGGACGACCGCTGGAGGTTGGGGTATTCGATTTTCCTCTTCTATTTCTTCACTGGAAGGAGTTGAGAGGCGTGAGATAAGAGAGTCAAAAATTCTGCGAGAGCTGGAATATTCCAGAAGGGTATTGTCTGATGGTCTGGGTGGTTATACTGGGAATAGGGGGGACCCAGGAAGATGGCAAAAGTGGCCTGTACCCCAACAGTCTCTTTGCTTGGGGCACTGGCCTCTTAGCAATGGGCACGGCCAGCTAAAAGAAGGGGTCAGCCCTGAAGGCAGTGGACGTGGGTGCCTGTGGTCTCTTTGGCCCAGTTGGTCAAATGCGAAGAATTTCAGGAAAGGAACTCACATCTCAAAAAGGCAATTTTCAGTTTCCTTTGAGGAATCTAGCCACACAGAACTACTTCCTCTCTCCTTTCCTTACCAAATGCTGTCTCCATACCTTGTGGTTTCTTCCATCTGCAATATGACACCCACTCCTGAACATCTCCCATACCTGAACAGTATCCTATCCTTTAGAGAAAGCCCAGTTCAAAGGCCACCCCCTACACAAAGCCTTCCTGATTTCTACCCCACCCGAGAAGTGATCTTTCCCTTTGAACAGCCAGCGCACATAGTATCAGTAAAATTTTCTTATGTGCCAGGCATATAGGGGATTTTCAATAAAAATATGTGGCACTATATTTTCTGTGCCTCTCTTATTTTCCCTACTGGATCAGGGACCACTTCTGGTACATCTGTCCTCCCTTCTGGCTTTCCATTCAAGAAGTATTTGTTGCACATCTACTCCACACTAAGCCCCATTCTAAGACTAGGAAACCTAGCCACGAACAAGACAAATGTTTTCTGGTCTCCTGTTGTCATAGTCCGTTATGGAAACAGACAATAAAATATGTCCATAGAATCAAAGTAAGATGGTGAAGGGCCATGAAAAAAGTAAAGCCAAGGAAAGTGACGGTGGCTAGAACTGGGCACTCCTTTGCATGAGTAGTAATGGGGAGGGACAGCTCTCTGAGGAGGTGACCTCTGAACTGAACCCTGATGACCAGGGAATCAACCATGGGAAGAGCCAAGGGGAATGTATTCCCAGTAGCAGGATCAGCATATGCAAAGGTCCTGAGGTAGAAACAAGTGGGGACCGTTTTTTGTTTTTGTTTTTTTGTTTTGTTTTGTTTTGTTTTTAAAGTAGGGACTGTTTTTAAGAAACCCATAGAGGGGCAGTGTGTATGAAGCTGAACAAGCATGTGGCGGGCACATCCAAGGAACTGGATTTAACTTTTATTTTAGCTCACTGAAATGTGAGCAGCCACACAGCTAGTGGCTATGTCACCAAACCAGACAGTGCAGCTCTGATAAATGCAAGTTCACTGGCCGTGGGCTGAATGAACAAATACTTAGGCCGTACGGCTCTACCATCTCTGATCCGCAATTCTAAAATCCAAAAACCTCTAAAAATGAAATTTCATTTTTTGGTCCTTCATTTGGTGGCAGAATGTGACAGGAGCCCTCATGAGCCCGATTATCATGGCTGTTTGTCCCATTTAGTATGCACATTCGCATCTTCCTCTGCGAAAACATTATTAACGTGTGTGGTTTTGGGGAGCTGCCCCAGATGCTGGTGGTGTACGTTACGTATACAGTCTGTGGACTACTCCTTTCTAACCGTTGGGAAGTTCTGAATTATAAAATGCACCTGGGCCCCAGAGTTTCAGAAAGGGCTTGTGATTGTGGGTGTAAGTCCTTCAGAACAGACAGGGACCCCAGAATGGAGATGGGGGCAATCCTTGTCTTTCCAAGACCTCCTGCAGCCCCAAAAAAGCAGCCCGCCGGGGCGTGCCCGGGGCCGCTCACCTCTTGTAGTACGCCAGCTCCTCCTGCAACAGAAACACTTTGGACTTGAGTTCGTTCCTCTCGTGGAGCACGTCCCGCAGCTCCTGCAGTGTGAACCGGGGGCGGTTGGGGTCCTTGAGATCCATGGCCACCTTTTCCGCCTCCGAGACGCACTCCTCCCCGCCCGGCTCTGTCTGGAGGAGGCAGAGATGCCGCTAATGAATTCCTGGCGGCCGCCGGCGGCTCCCACTCCACATCCTGCCAGAGCCCGAATTTCCCACCCTCCCGGGGCCTTTGCAGCTATTTTAGGAACTTGCAGGCGGCCTGTGCTCACGTTCAGTGCAGTCAGCGTCCCTCTGGAGATGAAAGCCGGCGGCCACCTGTTCATTGTTCGCCTTCTCAATAGCTAGACCTGCCGTCCTGGCGCCTCCCCACCTGACTCAGGGTCTTATTACAAATAACATTAGAAGGAGCCCAAGGAGAAGAAACAGCACGACTCCAATGCTGCCACCCTCCCTCATCAATCTGCTTTCCTTTTCCCACATCCTCTCCTCACATTCTTACTAAGACCATTGCTAATAAGACCACTGCTAATTTGGCCAAAACTGTTAGAGCTTGTGCACAATTTTCTCTTCTTTTTCCACTGGGCATTAAGTCACATATGTTTTCCCATGTGTTACTGGCCTTCTGGTCAGGCCCTCAGCCTCCCCTGCTGTGTGCTGGAGGTCAGTGGAAGACAGGAGGGGGAGGGGCAGGGGAGATGGATCCTACCATGCTAAGTCACCTGCCTCAGGCCAGATCCAAACCCTGTCCTCCCTCTTTCTCACAGCAAGGGTTTTTGCTTCGGAAACAAAACTGTGGTAATATACACTCAACAGAGAACCGACCATTTAAAAATATACAATTCCGTGGCGTTTAGTACGTTCACAACGGTGTGCAATCACCATCTCTGTCTGGTTCTGGAACATTTTCATCCCCCCTCGAGGAAACTCCATACCCATTAACAGCCATTCCCTAATTCCCCACCCCCACCCCCACCCACCAGCCCCTGGTGGCCACCATCTGCGTTCTGTCTCTACGGATTTGCCTTTTCTGGACATTTCAAACAAATAGAATAGTACAGCATGTCTCCTTTTATGCCTGGGTTCTTTCAGTTTCCGTGTTTTCACGGTTCATCCACGCTGTAGCGACAGGGCTCTGTTCCTTTCGATGGCTGAATACTAGTCCCACGTATGGATACGCCACGTTTTGTTCATCCTTTGTCCTCTGATGGGCATTTGGGCCGTTTCCACTGTTTGGCTAGTGTGAATGGTGCTGCCACGAACACCCATGTATAAGGATTTGTCTGAACACCTGTTCCCAGTTCTTCCGGGTGGGTTCCCGGGGGTGGAGCTGCTGGGTCACGTGGTGACTGTATGTGTGACTCTGAGGAACCGCCAAACTGCCTCCCACCGCGGCCGCCCCACCTGTCACTCTGCCGGAAGCACAGGAGGGTTCCACCTTCTCCACATCCTCTCCATCACTTGTGGTTTATTTCCCCCCACATTCCTGACACCCTTGGACTGCCAGTATCCCATCATCCACCGGAAGGAGTGGACACAAGTTCAGGACAACAACGGGGATGCTCTGGAACAGGGGGAAATGGGCTTGACAAAGAGGACTTCTGCGGTGCCTGGGGGGCTCCGTCGGTTAAGCATCTGCCTTCGGCTCGGGTCATGATCCCAGGGTCCTGGGATCGAGCCCTGCATGGGGCTCCTTGCTCTGCAGGGAGACTGCTTCTCCCTCTCCCTCTGCCCCTCCCCCTGCTTGTACTCTCTCTCTCTAATAAATAAATAAAATCTTTAAAAAAGGAAGAAAGAAAGAAAGAAAAGAAAGAAAGAAATAGAGACCTTCCCTTACCCAAACCCTCAGAGCAGCACAGGGAGAAAGGCACTTGGAACCAGATGGTGACGCAAGGCCAGGCTGTTGAAGGACCCAGGAAGGCAGAGTTGAGATTCCTGTGTCCTGGGAGAGTCAGAACAGGCTGTTCTGGGAAAGGACACTTGAAAGGAGACACCACCCTCCAGAGCAGGTCAAGTGACAGAAGAGTCACCCAGCAGGCACAGGCCGGGGAAGGGGGTCTGACCAGGAGTCACACGGAGCAGCAGGCAGCAGGGGAGGCGTCTGGCTGCAGTAGAAAATGGACACTGGGCAGATATCCCCCTGCCCCAAGCTGTCTCTGAGCAAGGGAGTGGGGCCTCCTCCCTCTTGAGAAGTAGGGGAGGAAATGTTGGATGATTTGACTTCCCAAGATGCTACTGTAGGCATCTGCTGATGCCACACCTTCAGGGGGTGCTATGTGCTCAGGGTCCGTCTTCAGCGTCTGTCTCCTACAGAGCCACATGGCTGGATGGGGTCCTCTACCCAACATCGCACATGGCAAGCAGCTGGTATACAGCTGGCACTCACTAGCACCAGTTCCCTTCTCTTCGCCCAGGTGAACCGCAGAGCATCCCTGAAGGTCTATAATAAATATTCAATAAGTAAATGGCCATCTCAGTAAATATCAGATGTCTCAATAAACATTCAACATTCACTGCGCATCATCTCTGCGCCTCCTAGGCCCGGAGCTGGTGAGATGAATCAGGTGGGAGCGGAGGGAAGAGACACACAGAGGGAAACCTAGAGGGTCATGTGGCAAGAGAGGAGCAAGGACATCAAACTCTAACTGGGAAGGATCACAGAAGACGTTACTGCAGATCTGGTCTCTGTGCATGGGGTCTTGACGAATGCGTAGGAGTTTCCCAGGAAGTCTGGGGCCCTCCCTAACTCCTCCCCTTGACATTTTGTTTGGCCTTCACTGTGTTCTAAAACTCCCTGGAATTAGTTCCCAACAGTTTTATATTGGGAGATTTCACACTCAAGTTTGGGTCTTGGGCTTCCTTTTGGAAAGAATATTGGAAGATTGGGTCACACTGGATCTACATGCTAACGGGCAGGTCTTGTGTGACAACTGTTGCCTTTTACGTGTTCTTTCCATGTCTGGTCAGTCCCTACCCCCTTTTCCTTCCATGTCTGAACCCCACAGGCTCTGGCAGCCCAGGCCGTGGCCCCAAATCTCAGGCTCACCCACTCCCTCCGGACACAGCAGGTTCCCGCTCACCCCCACGGTTTGTGAGCACCCGAGACACCCAAGGGCTTCCTCAGGCCTGAGGTCTTTTTCTCTGGAGGAGGGATGGATGGCTCTTTCATCGGGGTAGCAACCCGATGCCCTCGAGCTTGGGGGATTCCCAGACAGGTTTGGAAACAAAGTCCCGACTTCTGGGACCACTGCCTGGAAATCCAGATGAGGGAAGCTTGGGGCTCCAGCTTTCCTGGAAGCAAGCAGGCATTAACGCAGCACCCTTGGATGGGGCTGCCCTGGGAGAGAGACTGAAAAAGCTCTTTCCAGCAGGGAAATCAGGCCCATCGGCAGTGGGTCTTCTAGGCTTACTCCACGAGGGACCTCGGAGGTGGCTGGGGGTTATCGAGGATTGTCTGCTGGTCCCTGGAGGCACTTTGGGTACAGAGGGAGATGACCTGAGGTCCCAGGTGCTCCCCAGGGAGGCCCAAGAGGCCAGCTGACAAGTCACCCGGACCAGAGTGGCCAAAGGGAGGCAACATCCTCCACCAGGGCCTGCGTCCTGAGGCCTGGCCTCCTGAGCCCACTCCCCCTCGGCCGGGGCACAGCACAACCACATGCTCCCGCAGCCCCTTGAACATACTTCTGAACAGCCCCTCGCCCAGCAAAGGGGAGAGTGACTGCGTCCTGGCCACCCCTGGTAACTCCTAGGCCACGACGCACACATTCAGCCAAAAAACCCGGCCTCACACACCAGCCATCAGGGCCCGTCTTATTTACAGCAACAAACACACACTTACTAAAATACCAGAATTTGTAAGGCAGAGAGGTCAAGTAGTAACTATTAATGTTAGTTTCCTGACTGATTTTATATGAAGTCCTTTAAACAGAGAGCCCACCATATCATTGTCTTAGGGGTTTCTATGTCTACCTGTGAAAGGCAGGAAGCTTCCAGTGAAAACATGAGGAGGGAGATGAGCGAGAAAACACACTGAGTAAAGAAGGTGTTCAAGGACCACATGTCGCACGACTCCGTTTCCCTAAAATGTCCACAACAGGCATATCCGTAGAGACAGAAAAATAGATTTCATGGTGGCCAGGGGCTGGGGGAGGCAGAGATGGGGAGTAGCTCTTCATGGGTACAGCGTTTCTTTTTGGGGTGATGGAAATGTTCTAGATGCTGGTGTTGGTTGTATGACAGAGTGAATATACTAAAACCTGTTATATTGTATACATTAAGTAGTTAAATTGTATCTCAATAACTATGTTATGAAGATACATCAGAAGCTTTGTTTACTGGACTGGAGTAATCAAGGCATGATGAGAATGGACTCCTCCCCAGTTCCGGATCCCTCCATAGCTCCCATCTCCTCTTACCAATCTCGGGCCAGGAGGAACCCACCACCCCAGGTGCACCTGCTCATTCTCCAGTCTGGCTCGTGTCCTTCCTCCTGTCTGGAGTGGCCCACCCCACAGTCTACCCCAGACCTCCTACCCATCCTGTAAGACTCAATGATTTGAAAACCTGCACCGCTCTCGCTTCCCATTGGGAATTCAGTGTGCCCTCCTCTGATCCCAGGCCCTCTATCCCAGCCACACTATTTGATCTACTGAACCAAAGTCAAGCTCATTCCCCTCACTTGTCAGATAGGAAACTGAGCATCAAAGTGATCCATGAACCACCGCACCCTGCGGCTTCCCTATGTGAGTGACAAGCATCTTGAACTCCACCTAGCTCTGAGGGAGGGAGTCCAACCCAGCAAAGGTGTCCTGAGTTTGGGAACAGACTCTGCAAAACAGCTCAGGGGGTTAGTTATAACTGCAAACTGACTTTTCTCCGTTTCTGTCCCACCCCCTGGTGCCAGCAAGAGAAACTGAAACGGACAGGCAGGTGGGCCAAGGAGGTGTGACATGTCTGTCCCTGCTGCTAAAGAGATCTGGAGCAGGGCTAGGAGTCTTGTGGCTGGGGCAGCGTCCTTAGGACCTGGGTTTGGACTGAGCCCTACCCGTCCAGGAGGAGACAGGCCTGAGCCCTCATGAGGCACGGGAGACCAGAAGGGGTACACCAAGGGAGTGGGGGTAACAGCGCCAAGCTTCGCCTAGTGGCTGTTTTTGGCATCTGCCTCATCCCCTTCATCCCACTGCCACAGATTTGGTCCAGCCCTCACCTTTCTTGCCTGGATTATCGCACGGGGCTCCCACAGCCATGTTTTGCCATCAGCTCCCTCCTTGTTCAAACTGTCCTCCATAAACTCAGAGCTGATGCCATTACTCCCCTGCTAAAGCCTGTGAGGGATCCACACTCCCCACTGCTCAGAGCTCTGTGTGTGGCATTCCCAGCACCGAAGACGACAACTGCTGTCTCTGTCTGCCCTGCATCTGTTTCTGTACTTCTTGGGGCTGAGTCCTGGCAGTTGTCCTCTGGAGAAACTCCCCTGACCCCACTTTCAGTGCATGCAGCATGGACAGGCACCACGAGAGGTAGCCATGGGACTTGGGACTGGACACTATGCATATTTTAGACTTTGAGCCACAGCGACTGGTTCTGTGACAGGATGAGGAGAGGGTTGCCTGAGACTTGCTGGGAATTTGGGAAAGAGGCAACTTCTTTTCACTGGGGTTGCAAAGCTGACAGAGTCCCAGGGGCCACTATATGGCATGGCCCACCTGAGAATACCACCAACACAGAGGAAAGCAAAGCTGAGACATCTTGAGAGCATCATTTGGTCACCTGGAACCAGCTATACCTGAAGCCAACTTTAACACAAAGCCTTTAGCTATAGAACCAAAAAATTTTTTTTTTTAATCCTTAAAGCCTTTTAATTTAGGTTTCTGTCATTTGGGCCAAAAACAAGCCCTAACCTCTCCCTTTTAAGACTTCTCTCCCTTACCTCCCTAACTGTATCCCAGGTTCCTCTGATTCAGAGAACCTAGACGTGTCTGGACTGAAAGATGCTTAATGACTGTGCTGACACTTGGGCCAACCTGATGGTGAGCTCAACTGTCTTACCTTCCCGACCTGTTACCCAGGAAACTAGCACAGTGTCTACAAACCAGAAACAGTCAGTAAATATTCGCTGGAAGAAAGAGTAAGCCCCAAGGTTTTCCCTAAGGGTCCACTATGCAGTCCTGAAGCAGAATAACCATCATCTTCATCCACCTATCAAAATCTTAGCATTGTGAACACTAACATCAAAGCGAAAGGGACAGCTCTTCCATGAAACTGCATGCCACCGCCTTCAGGTCCTATCCCTGTGTTGCTGGCACCCCCACCCCCAGGGGACACATCCATGGGAGAGACACCTCTAGCCCCCTGAGTCGCAGCCCTGGACCCATCTGGATTTTCGCTGCAACTGTGGTGTGGTCCTGGCCATGTGACGGGGCCCCACGTCAAGCACACACTGCATGTCTTCCCACGCGTGTCCTGAGCTCTGCTCTGTAAGTTCTGCCCAGGAATGTCAAGGCGTTAATGTCCCCGGGAGTCACCCTTAGTCAACTGGGGGCAGGTGCATGTGGATAAACATTCCAAGCCTTTCTCCTCCAGAAAGACGGTTCTGGGACATGGTCTTCTCAGAGGTCCCAGTAAGACTGAGCTCCCACCGCAGCCTCAATAACACACACTCAAATTCACTTTTCCTTCTTCCCTGTCTCACGCCTCAGATCTTTGGGATCACCGCCCACATAAACCTCCTGCCCATTTTCCTTTTCTCAAGTTCTGCTTTGAGGGAACCCAGACAAAGATAATCTCTTACTGCAAAGACAGTCCCCTTCCACCTTAAGTGCGACACCACTTGGAGGTGGCCAAGTCTGTCTCCCGCACTGGACTGTAAGCTCTTTGAAGCTCCATAGTCCCCAGCACAGTGCTCTCAGGTAGAAGACCAAACTCCACTCCGTGGCCTACCTGGCCTGCAGGAGTGGCACTTACCTATCTCTCTGACCTCACTCAGACCTTCTTTCTGCCCTTCATACTGCATACCAGCCACCTTAGCCTTCTTATCCTTCTTTGACTGCATTGCAATTTCTCCTGCCACAGGGCCTTTGCATGTGCCACTCCCCCACCTGGAACTCACTCTCCATTTACTTGTTTACTCTCATTCTTTTAGTCACCTCTTAGAAAAGCTTTTTTTGACTCCTCCAGACAATCATGGTAATAATAGGCAACACTTTAAATGAACTAACTCATTTAATTCTCATAATAATCTGGTGCTAAGTACTATTATCATCCCCATTTTAGACTCAAGGAAAATAGCCACAGAAAGGCTAAATAATTTATCCAAGGTCATGGAGGTAATAACAGGCTAGATCTGAACCGAAGCAGACCAGCTCTAGCATCCATGCAGTTAACCACACAACATAGCTCCTCCCAGGTTCCTCCCACTTTCCCCAAGTGTAATGGAGAAAACAAGGCAGCCTTGCCCACCATGAGCCAGCTTACAGACCTACCTTCCCATTTTCTTCAGTGGCTGGTTTCCCACTTACCTCGGGCTCCTCCTCTCCATTTTGGCTGAGTTCGCCCTGCAGCCTCTCTCGCAGCTTTCCAAGCTCTGCCCGCAGGCTGCCCATCTCCTGTTCCTTGGTTTGCAGATCTGCCTCTAGTTCCACCTTCTGTTCGATCAGAGCCTTCCCCTGGGCCTCTACCACTGTCACACGGTGGCGGAGGTCATGGTTGATCTTCATCAACCTGGTCTGCTGCTGCTGCAGCTGGAGAAAGAGGAAGGCCATTTATGGGGCTGCCACATACAGTAGCTCACGTTGTGCACTGCACAAGGGCAAATCCTCTACAGGCGTGCCATCATACCGGAGACATCCTGACTTGTTTGAAGTTTGTTCATATTCTTACAACTGTTGATGCCAGAGATGGACAATTTATATATTTACTATAATAATTTTATGACAGATGGAAGGTAAGTGTTTTGTCAGTATAGTATGATGATTTCCCAACAGATGGAAGTAACACGCCTTGAGAAAGGGGTGTCTTTCTAATTTAGGTGGAGACACTGTATGGGGTTCTGAAGCAGCCTGGACCACAATGGCCTACTCACACAGGGGCATAAAGGGGGTGATTTGGAGGAAGCCTCGGGGTCAGAACAAAGCCAGGCTGAGCCTCGGCACCTTCCCAGGGTGTGGGAGCAGCAGGTCACCGGCCAGTGCCATGATTCCTCCTACTGTGACCATGCAGACCCGGCTGAGGGTCCTCCCTGTGGCCTCAGCGTTGGAACTGCCGGGCCTCAGGCAGGACCCCTACTCCACAGAGCCCACAGCATGAGGGCAAGGGAGAGAAGGGGAACCGCCTGTGGGGAGGAGCCCGTCTCCCGTCATTATCTGCTGGCCGAGAGGGTGGACATGGGGTCGGGGCTCCTCACTTACAGCTTCCACATCCTCGTTCTTCAGACCGAGCTCCCTGTCCTTGGCGCGAATCTCGTCGCGCTGCTTGTCCACCACCTCCTTCAGCTTCTTCATCACTTGCCGCTCGCGCTCCGACATGCCTGTGGGGGGCGGGCGAGACCTGCTGATGAGCCCCTTCCCACCCCCGCCACCCTGGTCTGACCCACCCGCCCCTTCCTCTGGAGATGCCCCTGACCCCGGGCCTTCTCCATGCCCCATTCCGCCCCATTCCAGGCGCCCGCGTCCTGTCCCCTCTGTCCCCCGGGTCTCTCCAAACTCATCCCCACCTCAGGCCGCGGGGCCGGCACTTCCCTTCCTTCCAACATCCCCGGGGCTTGCTCTCCTCATTGTTCAGGCCTCAGTTCAACCGTCCCCTCCCCACAGAGGCCCTTCCTTCCCGGCCCCCTTAAATGAACCCTGCCCCCTTCCCCCGACTGCTACCTTCATGACATTTTTTACGACTACCGTCTCGTAGGTCTTATCATCCAACAAGACCATTCAGAGCAGAGGCTCTGAGCGCACACACCGGCTCTCCCATTTACGGCTGGTGTGGCTTCGGAGCAGCCTCTCTGTGCCTCAGTTTCCACATCTACAAGACGGGAGTAACAGTACCTACCCCATACGGCTGTTGTGAGGATGAATTTAGTGAGTGCACAGGAAGCACATGGAAGATGATGCCTGGCCCACAGCAGGAGTGGTTTCTGTTACTTAGTTGTTTATCGTGTGTGCCTCCTGCCCCTGGCCCCCAAGTACCTGTCGGCCAGGGGGCAGGGCCTTCACTGACCTATTCACTGTGTACTGCCTTGGCTAGCACAGTGCCTGGCACACAGTAGGTGCTTGCTGAGTGTGCCTGGCACACGGTAGGTGCTTATGAAGTGATCTGGTGAGTTAATGAACCGTGCTAGTTTCATGTGCCTGCTCTAACAAATGGCCAACCAAATCTGATAGCTTAGTGTACCAGAAATATATTTTCTCATAGTTCTGGAAGCCAGAAGTTTAAAATCAGTCCGAAGTCAAGATGTTGCCAGAGCTGTGCTCCCTCCAGAGGTTTTAGGGGAGAATGAGCCCCTTCCCTCTCTGTCTTCTGGCAGCTACTACCGTTCTTTGGCTTCGGGCCTTATCACTCCAGTCCCTGCCTCTGTGGTCCCATGGCCTCCTCCTCTTCTGTCTGTCAGACCTCTCTGTGGCTCCCTCTTAAAAGGACACTATGATGGCATTTAGGACCTGACTAATACAGGATAGCCTCCCCATCTCAAGATCTTAACCGACTGAGCCACCTAGGTGCCCCCACCTCAAGATCCCTTTTTTTTGGATTATTTATTTATTTATTCATTTATTTGACAGAGAGAGACACAGCGAGAGAGGGAACACAAGCAGGGAGAGTGGGAGAGGGAGAAGCAGGCTCCCCGCTGAGCATGGAGCCTGATGTGGGGCTCGATCCCAGGACCCTGGAATCATGACCTGAGCTGAAGGCAGATGCTTAATGACTGAGCTGCCCAAGCACCCCCCCCCAATCTCAAGATCTTAAATGAAAACACATCTGTAAGGATTTTAGCATACAAGGTAACATCCACAGGTTTGAGGGATTAGGACCGGATATTTTCGGGGACCGTTAGCCTCCTCCAGGCACTGGGGCAGACAGCTAATCCTTGCCTCCCAGGAGCACCGGGAACCACAGACTCACTTGGTTCTCCTGTGCTCGGGGGGCATATGCCGACGTAGCAGGCCTCTGAGAAGAGCTGCTCTGTGTGAGTCCTCGGCTGTTATCCCAAAACAACTCCCTCGTCCAAGGTGCTCCATCCCATCTGAATCTTTCCCCTCTCTTGTCCTGGACATCTCCAAGCAGGTGGTCACCACCAAGAACAAGCATTTGTGTGTCCAAAATGGTGTGTAATGTTGCCGGGACCACAAACGCAGATAGGACATGGGTCCCGCCCTTGAAGAGTCTGAGCCTTTGTGTGACAGGCACAAATCGGGATGTTCCAGAGGGCAGCTGTCCCACCCCACCCGTCCGTACACTAGGGCTGCCCACATGGGAGACACACCAGGCTGATGGAGCAGGGACTGACTCCCCCCCAGACACAGACTTTCCCAAAGCATAGCTTGTCCTGTTAACCCCACGAAGTACAAAGTGCTTTGTATCCTTGACCCTATTTCAGTGTCGTTTCCAGCCACTGGGAATGGGTATTATAACTGTTGGTTCCTAACATCAGTCCCATCTTACAGACATAGAAAACTGAGGCCCAGAGACAGACTTGTTCCAAGACGTACAGCCAAGTGCTATCAGAGCTGGGACTCCAACCCCAGTTTTTGGACTCTGAAGTCCCATGTCTTTTCCATGATGCCAAGCCACCCTCCCACTGCAGGACAAGACTCAGAGGCTCCACTAAGGGGACTAGAAGTATCATCATGGGGCAGACTCTAGTCCATACTTTCTCTGACAGGGCCACCTGCTTGGGGTACCCACACATCTTTGTGCACGTATACACACGCACACAGGCATACACAACCACGCACACACACGGTGTTTATGGAGCGTCTGCCGTGTACCTGACACTGGGCTAAGAGTCACTGGGGTGTGGATGGTCAACAGATACAACCCAATTTTGCTCTCACTAACCTACAGACACCAGACGGAGATGGTGTCATTAGAGACCATGGTAAGTGACACGGCAGATGCAGTGGGGCCTGAGAGCACCACAAGGGGACCTGCTGTAGACTGTGGGAGCAGAAAATCCCCATGCAAGAGCCTTTACACTGAAACCTGAAGGACTCAGGGGTGGGCAGGTGACGAGGACAAACATCACAGGCTAGCCCAAGCACGTACAAAGGCCCTGGGGGCAGAGACTGCGCATCTGGAGAGCTGAAGGGCAACACTGGTGGCTAAAGCTAGTGGCCACAGCACAGTGGGCAAGGGGAGGTTGAAGCTTGAGCTGCGAGCAAGCTTAGACCACGTGGGGACTCAATGGCCAGGAAGGGGGTTGGAGTTTCGCCTAAAGGGGCAATAAGAGCTTCACAAGCAGGAGGAAGGTCAGGCCAAGGAGACCAGGCAGGGGGAGCCAGAGAAGAAAGGTTGCAGAGGGCAGGTGTGCACTATTCAAATGAGACAGGCCAGAGGGAAAGGAATTATAATGAAGACACTGATGGTTTGATGGGGAGGCTCCAGAGTCAGAGAAAGATGAGCATGGCACACAGCTTATGGCTTCTGAAGCAACATCAACCCCTTGGAGCCCTCCCTTGTTCACCTGCGCGTTTTCTACCTTCCTACCTCTCCAACAAGGCTGTGCAAAGTGCAGACGGAACTCACACAAGCCCATGAAACAGAATTCTTCCCGACGGGCAGGCCTGGAACCAAGACCACCACTCAGCTTCCTCCTTGACCTGCCAAGGGGCCAGGGCAGGGTGGGGTGCGTCCTGAGCAATGCGGCCGAGAGATGCAGAGATGCCAGGGTGGGCTGGGGGTGGGGAGGGGAGGCAGGGGTAGAAAGAAGGGGCAGGGATCCCGACAGAGTGGCTAGACTAGGACGGAAAGTCCTGAGTGTGGAGTGTTGGGGAGAAGGCGGGGCCGCGGGACCACGCGAGCGTCACTGCTCGGAGCTGTTTTGGGACACAGGGGTCCTTTTGTCTCTCCGCAACAGCAGCCGCCTCCTGAGCACACCCCCAGCAGGTGCAGCGTGGCTCCGTAAGCAGCTGCCCAACCAGACGCGACGAGGCTGATTAGGAGACTGAGACATACTGGTGAGTGGAGAAGGCAGGTGGCTACCTGCACAGCACAAGATGCGGACAAAAACGTTCACAGGAGCTTTATTCGTAACAGCCCCAGCCTGGAAACAACGGAAATGCCCACTAACAGCAGGACAGAGAAAGAAAGCAGGGTACTAGCGTGCAAGGCGATGTGACAACCATGTGAAGAACAAGCCAGGTGCTCCACTTGGAGCTCACAAAGTCGGTGACTTGTCCAGCTGTCCTCCTTCAGCGCAGAGTCAGCCCAGAGGCTGCAGGGCCCCCCAAGGCCACAAGGCCGCCTGGAGGTCCTGGGCACTGGGCTCAGGTCCCTGCTAACATCCCTCAGCCACTGCTGCAAGGCAGGACCGGGGCTCTGCCCGTGGGACAAGAGGACACCACTACCGTCTCCCAAAAGGGCAAGCCTGACACATGGTGTGCACGTGCACATGTGTGTGCACCGATGTGTGCACGTGTGCTGGGGCTGAAATCAGGTGGCAGCGAAATCTGCAAAAGCCACATACACATTTGCTGTTTGCTCTCTGAGCACCTGTCCTGTTAAAGGCTCCAGGCCAGGGCGTCAAGAACTGAGCTCATTTCCTTCTTGGTGGTGGCGGCAGCGGGTACAGATTCAGCTCCTGGAGGAGAGAACAGTGTGGCGGATGGCGGTGTGTCGATCCAGAAGAAAGAAACCTGGATCTGTAACCCAGCTACCTCGTTCACCTCTGGGGGACCTCTGGCTTTAACCCAAGATGGGGGAGAACAACGTGGACAAGAGCTTGGGGTCTGAAGCCAGATTTCCTGGACTCATTCCCCGCTTTGCTGTTTATCTGCCATTGACCTTGGGGCGGTTTTCTCACCTGCAAGACGGGATCAAAGGCAGGTGGGGGTGCTCTTGTGAGGTTAGAGGGGTTAATCTACGGAAGTGTTCTCAGCAGGACTCAGCATTAGCTGCCCTTTTATCCACAAAACTTAAATGCTAGTCCTCCCTGTTCCAAAGGCTGCAACTCAGATAAAGTCCAAGAGTCATTACAAAAACTTTGAGAACTTAAAAGAAGGTGGTATGTTTTCAACAGACCCACGGGCCTTGTTGAGAGCTGGAAGAGCGATGAGCTAACGTAGCCACCCGGCAGCTCAGGGTCCTGGATCTAGATGTAAAGGTGCATTTGAGCAAGTGCAGGAAGAAGCAAGTCCAAGGTTGGCCACAGGAGCAAAGAAACGCTTCAATAGACAAGGAGCTTCCTTCCACACCAGGAGACAGCATGGAGAGCCGGGCAGAAGGCTGAGATGCAACGGTGAAGTCAAAAAGGCAAGTGACAGTCACAGCAGCACGATTCACAGCGGCCCAAAGGTAGAGCCCGAATGTCCATCAAGGGCTGAATGGATAAACCAATTGGGGTCTATCCACACGACGGAATACTAACCCCCATACAGAGGAACGCAGGACAGACACCTGCTACAACGTGATTCACCTTGAACCCACGAAGCTAAGTGGGAGAAGGCAGACATAAAAGGCCACACGGTGTATGAGTCCCTTTACAGGACACAGTCCCTTTACAGGACACACATACAGACGGAGAGCAGACCGGTGGCTGCTGGAGGCCGGGGGGGGACGGACAGGTGGGTGGACTGGGGACTGACCCCTGATGGGTGCGGCACAAATGTACGGGAACCAAACAGAGGTGATGGTTGCCTAACTTCTAGTGAATTATGTACTAAATGCTGCTAAGCTGTACACGTTACAACTGTTCCTCTGACATTATGTGAATTTCACCTCAATTAAAAAAAAAGGGGGCAACCCAAAGAACACATAATTTTAATTTGTATAAAAAAAAAAGGCAAGTGACCAAACAAACAAACAAAAAAACCCAAGATACATTTAATTTGAAAAACTAAATACATGTTTCCCTGCCATGTCCACATCAGAGCAGCTTTGGCTCATCAAAAAACAAAACAGGCATGGAATCTGTATGTAGACGCATCTGAAGGGAGGGTTTTACCTCTGCTAAGTGCAGTGAGAAGGGGGCAGAGGGAATTCTCAGAGGTTTCCTGAGTTTTGTTACAATGTTTCACAATATTGATACACACATTAGATTTTTTTTTTGAAGACCAAACAACCACCACCCACATATCCACAGGGTGGGCACGCTTGATCGCTAAAGACAAAAATGTCCTCAGGAGACTGAGCCACTTGCCCCAGACCTCACTGCCCCGTCAGTAGCCACGCAGAAGCTGCGATGCAGGTGTCCTGATACCAGGCCAATGCGTTCTTCACCGCATCAGAACCAGAAAGCTGCTTTCCATATGGGATGAGGATGAGGAGGACAGCTAACATTTACCGATCACCTGACGGGGGCGGTGATGGGGCTGAGAGCTTGTGCAGGGGGACAATGCTGGCGCACAGATGCCCTCAGGTCCCTGTGTCTGTCTGCAGCCCTCTTCAATGTGCCTTTTTTCTTTTTTTTTTTTTTTAAGATTTTTATTTTAATTATTTGACAGATCACAAGTAGGCAGAGAGGCAGGCAGAGAGAGACAGGAGAAGGAGGCAGGCTCCCTGCTGAGCAGAGATCCCGATGCGGGACTTGATCCCAGGACCCTGAGATCATGACCTGAGCTGAAGGCAGAGGCTTTAACCACTGAGCCACCCAGGCGCCCAACCTTTTTTCTTTTTTATAAAAAGATTTTGTTTATCTATGTCAGAGAGAGAGAGAATACACAAGCAGGGGGAGTGACAGCAGAGAGCCCAATGTGGGGCTCGATCCCAGGACTCTGAGATCATGAACTGAGCTGAAGGCAGATGCTTAACTGACTGAGCCACCCACGTGCCCTTCAGTGTGCTCTTGCCACTGACCAGGCACTGGGGCCCACTAGGCTGGCAGGCTCTAAGGGCAGGAAACAGGGCCACTCACATTCCAGAGCTCACAGTCCTCCACGGGCTCAGCCCAAGTCCCACCCTTGCTGTATGCTTCTGTCCCCTTCCCTGTCCTGCTTCCTCGACCCCTCAATGGTCTCCTCTGGGAGTGCTCCCTTCGTAAGTCACCTGCACAGGAATCCTCATGTCAGAGTCCCCTTCTGGAAAAATCTGATCTAAACTATGCTTAGCTCCTTTTATCCTCAGAATGTCTTCTGGAGTGGGACTCCTGTTGTCCCCATTTTGGAACCAAAGCAACCTGAGGTATACGGTGGCTGGTAGACTCACGCCCGGCCACCCGGCTGGTTAGTGGTGCTCCTGTGACTCACACTCAGGCGGTTTTGGCTGCAAAGCACCCGCACTCTTGCAAACCATGCCATGAGGCCGGCGTCCCATGGCCCCCAAGCCTTACGTTATCAGCGAGTGGACTGCATAGAACAGCAGCCCCTGAACTCATGTCATGTCCTCCTGGACGTGATCTTGTGTGCAAGCGGGGTCTTTGCAGTGAAGACGGGGTCATGCTGTCCAAAGGTGGGTTCTGACTCCCAACACTGGGGTCCTCATGACAGAAAGGAGAGGGGGCTTCATAATGGACTGAGGAGGCCACGTGATGGTGTGTGACTGTGACAGTGGCAATGCTGGAGGGACACGGCCGTAAGCCAGGGAACCCAGGCTGTCCCAGCAGCTGGACGAGGCAAGGGGGGACCCTCCCCTAGAGCCTTTGGATGGCATGCAGGGCTGTGGACACCTTGGTTTTGGACTTCTGGCCTCCAGATCTGTGAGCAAGTACATTTCTGAGGCTTTAAGCCCCCCAGTCTGGGGCGCTTTGTTGCAGCAGCCTGAGGAAACAAATCCAGGCAGCTTATGGAGAAAGGCCCGGCAAGGGTGCACCGCCGGCTTTGTACTGAGCTAAAATGCATACTGGTCACTCTTGGCTTCCGCGGACGCTTCAGTGGGGAGGACAAAATCAGTATCACTGCTCTCAGGGACATCTCTTACTGGACAGCTGCGAGGCTGATGCCGTATCTACTTCTTTCTCTACAATTCTGGGAGGCCGGAGCGGCCGTTCCCATGTCACAGAGGATGGGAATGGTTGGTCTCCTTCCCCAGGTGACCCTGCTGGGAAGGGCAGGGCTGGGACTTGAACTCAGACGCGCCTCACTCCACCGCACATTCTCCCTCCAAAGGCTGCTCCGTCGAGAACACGCTGCCTTTTTTGCGGGACACTGCTGTTCCAGGCTGCCCTTAGAACGTGGCTGTGGGGTCAGTCATCCCCCTCTCTCGGTGACAGAGTTGTTTGTCCAGAGCCCGAGAACTGTTCCAGACCCTTGAGCGCATCTCTATGCCTCCGTGTTCCCGGTCCCATGGCTTCGATGCCTGTAATTCATCTCCGAGGGCACTGACCCGTACTGTTTCTCGTCGTCCTCCGGCTGACAAGACGGAGTTCCAAAAACAAGGGACAGAGATGTGCTTTTTAATCTGGAGACTTCCAGGGAGCGGGTGGTAGCAGTGCGCCCGTGGCCCGTATCGGCCTATTTAACCCCACTGCAGGTAGGGTCGGCTCCCCTGAAGAGGCTCTCCCGGCCGACTCACCCCACACCTCACAACGGCACCCCTGCATCTGCAGCCGGCCCCAGGCCTTGCCCCGCTGCTCACGGCAGTGCCTGGCAGACGGTCTAACTTTGCCGGCTGCACCTCCCCTCAGGGACTCCTCTGCCCAACGTCTGTTCCTCCTGCAGGTGGAAGACGTGCTTTGTCCTTGCTGTGTTCCCATGGTTTCCCGTGCAAAATAAAAATAACCGTGAAAGGCATGCCTGGCATCTGCCCGGTCTCTCCGCTGGGGGCGTTGGGCGAGGGATGGGGAGGGCTGGTGCAGACTGGAAAGCCCAGGCCTCCCCGGGGCTAACCCGTTGGGAGCCAAACCCACGTGAGATGTCAATTAAATGTGTCTCAGATGGGGCCCGTGTGGGCTGCTTCACGGCAAGCCAGCAGGGATCTGGGAGCAGAGGCAAAGCTCTCCCACGCGGAGTGAGCTGCACACACACGGAAGCCATGAGCAGAGGAGGAGCCCTGGGCGGTCAGAGCCACGGCCGATAGCCCCCGAGGCTTCTGCGGCTGCCGGGGGCGGCAAGGGGTTCCCCGGTCACCCTCAGAGGCCTCACGGGGCCCGGCAGAAGCAACACACACAGAACGATGGCTGCAGCCTCTTCGACAAGATCAACGTAGTTCCCACGTGACCCAGCAATTCCACTCCCAGGTCCACACCCCAAAGCACCGAAAACACACATCTGCACAAAAGCTTGGAATGTTTGCCGCAGCACTATTCACAATAGCCGAACGCTGGAAACAACCCAAGTGTCCACCGACCGATGAATGGGTAAGTAAAACATGTGGCCTGTCCACACAAGGGCGTGTCATTCAGCCACAAAAACGAATGAGCCCCTGACACCTGCCACAATGCAGATGGGCCTTGAGGACATCGCGCTCCGTGAAACACGCAACACAGAAGACCACGTTGATTGATTCCGTGCACACAAAATGTCCAGGACAGGCCAATCTCCAGAGGCGGAGAGGCGACCAGAGGCTGCTTGTGGCTGGGGGTGGGATGGAAGTGGGAGGGACTGGGCAGTGGCAGTTAAAGAGTATGCTGTCTCGGGGCACCTGGGTGGCTCAGTGGGTTGAGCCTCTGCCTTCGGCTCAGGTCGTGATCTCAGTAGCATCGGGCTCTCTGCTCGGCGGGGAGCCTGCTTCCCCCTCTCTCTCTGCCTGCCTCTCTGCCTACTTGTGTTCTCTCTCTCTCTCTGTCAAACAAATAAATAAAAATAGAAACTTTAAAAAAAAAGAAATTAATCAATTAATTTATTCAGAGAGAGTGCACACACGAGTGGGGGAGAGGCAGAGAGAGAGGGAGAGAGAGGGTACTAAGCTGACTCCATGCCCAGCACCGAGCCTGATGCAGCTTGATTTCAGGACCCTGAGATCATGACCTAAGCTGAAATCAAGAGTGGGACGCTTAACCGACTGAGCCACGAGCCCTGCCTTACTGTTCCTAAAAGAAAGAAACAGATCTATGTGGATGGGGAAATTCTGCAAGATACAGTAAGTGAAAAAATCAAGGTGTGCTATATCCCATGTGGCATCCCGGACTGGATCCCGGAACAGAAAAAGGACATTCACCTAAAATCTGGCACAATCCAGATATAGTCTTTGAGTTGGTTAATAGTAACATGCCAACGGGGGTTCCTTAGCTGTGACCCATGACTGTGGTAACATGAGATGTCCTTATTAGGAGATACTGCAAGGGGCATTGTGGGAACTCTCTGTACTATCTTTGCAACTTTTCTGTAAATCTAAAATTATTCCACAATAAAAAGTTATCTTAAAACAGCAAAACAAAACAAAACACCCAACAACCAAGATGCTGGACAGTCCAAAATATGTTACCATTTGTGAGGAGGTGGAAAAGGATATTCCCCTCCTGCATTTGTGTAAAAATGTACATTTGAACGCGCACAGAAAATCTGCAGCAAGAGAGTAAGGGGTCTCCTGTTCTAGGCAGACTGCCTGGGGACAGCAATCAGGAGTGGAAGGGAAACCAAGTTGTTCACCATAAACACTGTGGCATTGTCTGATTTAGAAAAAAAAAAATAGAGGCGCCTGGGTGGCTCAGTGGGTTAAAGCCTCTGCCTTCGGCTCGGGTCATGATCTCAGGGTCCTGGGATCGAGCCCCGCATCGGGTTCTCTGCTCAGCAGGGAGACTGTTTCCTCTCTCTCTCTCTCTCTCTCTGCCTGCCTCTCTGCCTACTTGTGATCCCTCCCTCTGTGTCAAATAAATAAATAAATAATCTTTTTAAAAAATGTGTGCAATTTTTTTTTAACGTGGGAAAATTATTTTTCTTTCTTTTTTTTTTTCTCTCGAATGTAAAACATGGGAAAAATTCCTGTCCTGTGTCCTCAAGTCTTGAGGCCAGACGCTGAGGCTTTAGCTGTAGAACTCCTCAGGCCCAAGGTCTCCTTGGACAGGGAATATTAACCAAGACGCCAAAGTGATTTTTTGCTACTCGGCTTTCCAGCTGTGTGCCATTTCTTGAGGGAAGAAACTCAGATTCTGTCCCCCAATCCCCAGATGTCCCGTGTGAGCAACTATTCTCACCTGCTTAGGTCTACCTGCTGGAGAAGGTGCGTCCCTCCAGATCGCCTGTCTGCCCTGCACTTCCCCGAGCTCACCCGGCCAGGAGCTGTGGGGCTGGGGCTGGCTTCTCCTTCCCTCCCACGTGGACATGACTTTACTAATCTACTGACCACATTCTAGATATTTACTGGGTTTTTTTTTTTTTCTTTATTCTATGAATCACTAAGAGAGTCATGTTGAAATCTCCCACTGTGATTGTGGGTGTGTTTTTCTTTTTATTTCTGTCCAGTTTTAAATTATATTCGGTGTACAATTTGGTGGTTTTTAATATGTTCACAAAAATGTGCAGCCGTCACCACCACGTTTTCATGCCCCTCCCCCCCAAAAAGAAACCTCATACCTGTTAGCAACCATTCCTCTTTCCTGACCTCCTGCCAGCCCCTGGCACCCACTAATCTTCTTTCTCTCTGTAGATCTGTCTACTCTGGACATATTTCTGTTCACGTTTGCTTTGTAAACTCTGAGGCTAAATTATTAGGTGTGCAGAAACTGCAAATCATCCTTTCCTGATGAACTGAACTTTTTATCATTACAGAGTGATCTTGCCCTTAAAGTCCATTTTGCCTTTTTAAAAAAAATATGGTATTTATTTATTTATTTCTGAGAGAGAAAGAGAGAGAGTGCCTGCACACAAGCAGGGGGAGCAGCAGGCAGAGGGAGAAGCAGGGCAGAGAGCCCAGTGCAGGGCTCATCCCAGGACCCTGGGATCATGACCTGAGCCGAAGGCAGACTCTTAACCGACTGAGCCACCCAGGCGTCCCAAAAGTCCATTCTGTCTTCCGTTCATATAACCACACCAGCTTTCTTTTGGTTAGTGTTTACACGGTCTATCTTTCCTCAGCCTCTTACTTTCAACCTTTAAGAGAGAGGTCTCTAGAAACAACACAGAGTTGAATTTTTAAAATCATTTTCGACAGTCTTTATCTAGAACTTTTAGTCCATTTGCATCTAGTATGACCTCCAGTATAACTAATTTAAATCTCCCATCCTATAATCTACTCCTTTTCTGCTTTGTTGTATTTGCTCTTTTTGTTTTTTGCCTTCATTCAAGGGATGGAGTGCACACCATTATGCCATTGTGCTATTGCAATATAATAAGAAATATATATATTTATATATAACATAATTGAATATATATAATACATATATTTTGGTCTTTGACCTCCATTCTTGACAGAGTTCCTAAAACTTTTGTGATTTCCCAACAGAGGTGAGAAGAGTGTCTTTTGTTGTCGTAACAAGCCCCTTTCCACCGTATCGGAGTTTATGATAATGAACTTGGTGATTCCCCAGAGACAGCTTCAGGATGGCGTCTGGTTGCCAGAGGAACCAACCGTGTGATTCGTGATTAGAGGGTTAGAACTTTCAGCCCTAAATCCTCACCTCCGGGGAAGGGAGAAGGGGCTGGAGGTTGAGCTAATCATCAATGGCCAATGATTCAATCATTCGTGCCTACGTAACAGAACCTCCATCTGTCTCTGGGGTTCAGACAGCTTCCAGATGGATGAAGAAATACATCCACGTACACAAAAGGCAGTGCACCCCAACTCCTCTGGGACAGAAACCTTTGACCTTGAAACCTTCTAGAGACCTTACCCTATGTACCTTTCTTCATCTGGCCGTTCATCTGTATTCTTTATAGTATCCTCTGTATCCTTTATAAGCCAGTAATCGCGTTTCTCTGAGTTTTACGAGCCAGTCCAGAAAGTACTGAGCTTGTTGCAGGGAGGGAGGGGGTAGGGGTGGTGGGAACCTCTGACTTTGTAGCCAAGTCAGGCAGAAGTGAGTATTCTGGGGACCCGTTACCTGCAACTGACACCTGAAGTCAGGGCAGTCTCGTTGGACCAGTCCCCTAACTGGCTGAATCCGAGGCTAACTCTGGGGTAAGAAAGTGTCATAACTGAATTAAATTATTGGTGCCTGGAGAGCTGGAAAATCGGTTGGTGTGGGGTGGAAAAATACTGCACACAGTTGGTATCGGCATGCTGTAATCAGAAAAATAGTTTCCCTGGGGCGCTTGGGTGGCTCAATGGGTTAAAGCCTCTGCCTTTGGCTCAGATCATGGTCTCAGGGTCCTGGGATGGAGTCCTGCATCGGGCTCTCTGCTCAGCAGGGAGCCTGCTTCCTCCTCCCTCTCTCTCTGCCTGCCTCTCTGCCTGCTTGTGATCTCTGTCAAATTAATAAATAAAATCTTAAAAAAAAAAAGAAAGAAAAAGAAAAATAGTTTTCCCTTAGCCAGGTTCTTCTGCCATTCTGGAAGGGAGATTCAGGTCTTAGTCTGTGCCTCTCGGCCTCTAAGCTGGCAGTCCGAGCGCCAGGCAGAGAGCAGGCACGTCCGCGATGAATGACTTTACAAAGGGTCAATGAATGAGCAGTGTCCTGTCTGGAATCATTAGCTTTGGGGCACTAGACTATCACGGTGGCCCCAGATCAAGGGGTCCCAGACTGATACAAGCCTTCCTTCAGGGGGCTGATGTCAGACAACCTGAGAGCCAGTCCTGGCTTTGCCACTAGCTTGCTGGGTGACGCTGGGCATCTCACTGCGCTTCCCTCAGCCTCCTTCTTTCTCATCTGTTCAATGAGGAGGCTGGTCCAATCAAAACCTCGGCAGGGGGCGCCTGGGTGGCTCAGTGGGTTAAGCCGCTGCCTTCGGCTCAGATCATGATCTCAGGGTCCTGGGATCGAGTCCCGCATCGGGCTCTCTGCTCAGCAGGGAGCCTGCTTCCCTTCCTCTCTCTCTGCCTGCCTCTCTGCCTACTTGTGATCTCTCTCTGTCAAATAAATAAATAAAATCTTTAAAAAAAAAAACAAAAAAAAAACAAAACAACCTCGGTAGGAATAGCTACTACCTGCTGCCTGAGGCACCAGGTACTATTCTAAGCGATCTGCAGGTGTTAATTCAATGAACCCTTACCACAAACGTATGAGTGATATACGGTTATTTCTCCCATTTTTACCCGGGGAGCAACTTAGGCACAAAGGCCAAGTGACTTGATCGAGGTCACTTACGAGTTAAGTATTGGGTTAGGATTCACACCTGGGCAGTCCGGCTCCGGAGCCAATGCTTATAGCCACTAAGACTTTTGCATCCATTGCACAGATCACATGCCAACAAAGGAAAGCCAGGGAAAACAGAATTCCAGCACCTGGATCAAAATTTCTTCTTCTTGGGCCCTACAGTCCTTATCCGTGTGCTACTTTAGTCTCAAAGAGGTGTAAGTATGGTTCTGAACTTCAGCGTCCATGTAAGCCCATCTCTCACCCCATCCAGTGGGAGGAGGGGGCTTGTGTGGTGACCTAGGGAGTTTCTTCAAAGACAAGAGAGAGGTCTGAGATTCCCGGGACAACGGGCAGCTTCTGACGGGGAAGGAGGCTGTGGGGGACAACAGGGCTGATGCGGCCCACAGGGCCCACGCCAAATCCCATGTCTATCTTTGCTTGCCAAAAACCCAGCAGAGGGCATGCAGTGAATGTTCTAGATCCATTTGCAGGATGAATGACATTTTGGGGGCTTCAGTGCCATTCCGATCTGGTTTACCACCCTGGGTTGCTCATTGTTCAATGTGTGCCTCTGGCAGGAGTCTGATCTCTTCCCAGCCCACTTACAATAAAATCTAAACATTGGTCTCTAAGGGGTATGTGACCTGACCCCTGCTGACCCTTCTGACCTCATCTTTAACCACCTTTGGCCTCGATCATCTTCTCCTGCTACACTGGCCTTCCTGGCTTTCTATAAAACTCATGCCCCAGGGCCTTTGTACTTGCTTCTTTCCCAAGCTATGTGCATGGCTCACTCTATCACTTCATTAGGGCTCAAACATCACCTAGTCAGAGAGGCCTTCCTTGATCACTGCATCTAAAGAGGCCCCCCGCCCCACCAAGTCACATCCATCATCTCCCCTAGTCTGGGCGCTTCCAGAGCACTGGTCACTATTGGGAACCATGCCATCTACTTGTTACATATCTGTCATCCAGCTCCTCCGTGCTAGAACCTAAGCTCCACGAGGGCGAGGGCTTTGTCTTGTCCACTGTGTGCCCCCAACACCCCCCGGCCCCATGCCCATGATTACAGCAGGAGCAGCCTTTTCCCCGACCTCCCGGGCCTGCCCTTCCCCTTACCTTCGTGCTTCTGGAATTCCTCCTCGGAGAAGTTGGCATCTTTGTGCGAGAGGTTGGTCATGAGCTGCTTGTTCTCCTCCTGCAGCTGGGCGATCTGAGAAAGGAGGTCCTGCGCCTCCCCCCGCCACACATCCTCCACCAGCTCCAGCTCCTGCGAAGGTGACGGGCCGGTGTGGGGGTCACAGCCCACCCAGGGCAGCGGCCTCAACCCCGCACACCCTCCCCGACCCTTGGTAACGGCCTGCCAGGGCTTCGGAGGCCTTCCTGACCCCCGAGGGCGGGCACACTGAGAACAAGGCCACCACAGGTCCGTGCCGCAACTCTGCAAGAAATAGAAGGGGCCTCCTCCTCCGGGCAAGGCCTGCACTTGTGTTTTAGGACGCGGCCAGGTTAGAACTCTCTCAAGAGCCGTAACCGTGCCTCTTAACCAGACAGAGAGCGCGCGTGGATGAGCAGCCCTGTACTACGGGGCCCCTGACATTCCAACTTCTCCGGGGAGGTCACGGCCCTGATCTGTGCATAGACCCGAGTTGGGACCCACCTGTCTCCAAGGGAAAAAGGGGCTGTGAAGACCCCGGGGATGCCACCTGGCCCAGGGCTCCTTGTATGTCTGATGCTGGCGTCTCTTCAAGGGGGCTTGGGCAACCAATGCACTTAGCAACTCTGAGCCTCAGTTTCCCTTAGCCGGGGAGCCACAATATAGAGATGCACAGGGCTGTGTGAGTAACTAAGGTCAGTCCATTGAAATCATTTTGTGGACTACGATCAAAGAAACAGACGGAAGCGTTGACAAGGACATGAAAAAGTTGGAAGCCTCCGGCCTGGCGGGTCAGGGTGTAAAATCGTACAGCCGCCGTGGGAAAGAGCCTGGCAGCCCCTTAATAAGTTAAACCCTTTCCACGTGACCGGAAATTCCAATCCAAGGAGCTACCCCAGAGAAACGAAAACCCACGTCCCCACAAACACCTGTATGTGTACGTTCCCAGCAGCCTGACTCACAACCACCAACACGGAGAAACCAGATGTCTACCAACCGATGGACAGTGTGATCAACCTTGAGAACAAGGCGCTACGTGGTGCAGTGAGGCCACACAGTGTGGGACTCCACTGATGGGAAATGCCCGGAACAGGTACATCCACAGACAGAAAGCAGACGGGCGCTTGTCTAGGGCTGGAGGGTTGGTGGGGGCATGAGGAGTGACTTACTGCTCCCTGGGGATGGGTTTTCTTTCCAAAGTAATGAAAATGTCTAAAATTGATTCTGGGGGTCCCTGGGTGGCTCAGTCGGTTAAACGTCTGCCTTTGGTTTAGGTCACCGTCCCAAGGTCCTGGGACCGAGTCCTGTGTTGGGTTCCCTGCTCGGCGGGGAGCCTGCTTCTCCCTCTCCCCCTGCCCCTGTTCTCTCTCTCTCTCTCTCTCTCTAATAAACAAATAAAATCTTTAAAAAAGCCTAAAAATGATTTTGGTGGAAGTTACACAACTCTGTTTGAAGAGACCCAAACCCACTGAATTAGACACTTTAAAAGGGTGAACTACACGGAATGTGAATTATAGTCAATAAAGCCGGTACCAATAAATAAATAAATAAATTAATTAATAAAAGAGCTTTTGTAAAACCAGAAACTAAACATAGCACAATCGCTGTGGCGGGGACAGAATGCTGGTTGAAAAGGCAAAAGGTCAAATGGAGCCTGTCGACCCAAGTTTGAATCCTGTCTCTGCCACTTATCAGCTGATCCTGGGGTTATTCCATCTTTGGGTGCCTTGGCAAAGCGGAAAATGGTGTGCTCTCTACCTCCGAGGGCTGTCACGAGGCTTATGTCAATATCTGGCATAGTGCCCAGCCCCCAGAAAATGCTAAAGATGTGTTTGCTGGTTTCTGTTCCTCCTACAGCCTGTCACAAGCCGGCCCAGGTGGCCGGATAAACAGGGCCTCCGTTCATCTTTTAAATACATTCCCAAATCCCCATCTCCTCTGTCAGGAAGCCTGCTGCAGCGGGAAATGAGGGGTAATAACGGTTTTCGCCCAGTTGGCTCAAGGTCGCCAGGCGAGGTCAAGAACGGGGCCAGAGGGCGGAATGATGGAGTGGGCACGTGGCCTTCCCGAGCGCAGGTGTGGGCTGCAAGCAGAGGCAGGCGCTCCCATGCCTTCCATTCTGCTCCCACCTGTCACAGGCTGAGCACGGAGGAACCCAGGGGGCAATGGTCAAGTGTAACTGACAATAGCCCACTCCCCGAGATGGGGAGAGTCTCCTGGGCTATCCAGGTGGGCCCATGTAATCACAAGGGTCCTCCTCCGTGAAAGAGGGAGGCAGAGGGGTCAGAGCGAGAGACGATGGGGGGACAGAGATTTGAAGACAGTAGTCGGCGGGCTGTGAGGATGGAGGAAGGGCCCAAAACCCGGGGCATGCAGGTGGCCTCCGGAAGCGGGAAAAGGCAAGGAAGTGGATTTTCCCCTAGAGCTGCCAGAAGGAATGAATTTCCTGACATCTTGATTTTAACCCACAGAAACCCACGTGTGGTTTTTTGACTTCCAGAATTGTGTGCAGTATTATCCATACTGACATGAACCATACATATCCAACACTGTATTATCATAATAAATTTGTGTTACTTCTAGCCTGTAAGTTATGGTAACTTGTTAGGGTCGTAATAGGAGATGAATACAGACTTTAACCATCAGGGATTTTTTTTTTCCCTTCCCTTCTCTAAAAGGGGGCGGGAAGGGGTGTAGTTCTTGCCTTGAGCTGACCACAGTGAATTTAATCTAGCCTCCATACCAGCTAAAGGCTCCTCCAGGAAGTCACCCCTGATTGATTACTTCCTTTGCTGTCTTCAAATTCCATACGCTGGCCTACAGGCTCCAGTATAATCAGACCCCTGAATCCTCCTGATCTCACCTCCCACCTCTATTCCTTACTCACTCTGTTGTGGGCCTTCGTGGGGTTTTTTGTTTTGTTTTGTTTTTTTGACAGACAGAGAGAGAGAGCAAGTGAGCACAAGCAGGGGGAGTGGCTGAAGGAGAAGCAGGCTCCTTGCTGAACAGGAAACATGATGCAGGACTCGATCCCAGGACCCTGAGATCATGACCTGAGCAGAAGGCAGACGCTTAACGGACTGAGCCATCCAGTCCTTGAACACCCCCATTCCTGCCTCAGGGCCTTTGCACTTGCAGCAGCCTAGAATGCCCCACTCCCAGCTCTCTCTGGGAGGGTACCCACACTTGATAGAAATCTCAGCTCAGATGTCACCTCCTCAGGGAAGCCTTCCTGACTGTCCGTCTATTAGACCCCCATCCTGGCCAATCTCTTTCATATCTCCCTATTTTATTTTTTTCATGTCCCTTATCTTAAGCTGAAACTTTAAAAAACCCATCTATTTCCTCACACTAAAGTTGCACCATCCAACAGAGTGGCCACATGGCCACATGTGGTTGTGGAGCACTTGAGACGTGGCCAGGCTGAATGGGCACGTGCAGTAAGGGTTAAATAGGCACCAGATTTCAAAGACATAGGAAAAAAATGCAAAAATATCTCTTTAATAATTTTTGGGGTAATTATGTGAGATGATGGATGGTAACTAAGTTTACAGTGATGATCGCTTCACAATATACACAAATATCAAATCATGATGCTATATGCTTAAAACTAATACAATGTTACATTTCAATCATATCTTCATGAGAAATAATTTTTTATGTTGATTACAGTTGGAAATAATAGTTTGTATCAACGGGGTTTGATATGTTATTAAAATTAACCTCTCCTGTATCTTTTCATTAATGGGACAAGCCACATAATTTTTCTACAGGACAGCACTACACTAGAAAGTCAGGCCCATGAGGGCAAAAACTTCATCTGTTGTGGTCTCCGCTGTCTCCCCAGTTCCCAGAACAGTGCCTGGTCCATAATAGGAGCTCAAGAAATACATGTGTTGCATGAATAAGGGAACAACATATACTGTTATGTTATAGACATTATAGACAACTGTACCTACACAGCCAACACTTTCTAAGCCTATTTGTATTTTTCCTGTCTTCCCAGTTACCCACCCACTGCCTGAGATGAGAATCCGCTTCCCTTGTCTCTGCCCTGCCCATGTCACCCAGGAGGGCACCTTGCAAACCCTGGACCATCAACGGGGTTGCAGACTGAGTAACCGGATAGAACACGTTAAGACTGTGCCCTGAGGGATGTCTGGGTGGCTCAGTTGGTTAAGCATCTGCCTTCAGCTCAGGTCATGATCTCAGAGTCCTGGGAATGAGCCCCGTATCAGGCTCCCTGCTCAGTGGTGAGCCTGCTTCTCCCTCTGCCTGCCGCTCCCCCTGCTTGCATGCACGCGCACGCTCTCTCTCTCTCTCTGTAATAAATAAAATCTTGGGGAAAAAAAAAAAGACTGTGGCTTGAGTCTGTGTGATGAGCAGAACTGACTGAGTCTGGGGGTGTCCTCGGGGGAGGGGATGGTGGAAGACAGGGTGAATGCTTTACCAGAGCCACATGTGCTGAGAGAGAGTGAGGCAGGAGGGGGGGTGCAGAGAAAGTAAGGAGGAATGAACAGACAAACTGATAAGACCAAGGACATGCTCAGATTTTTGTGGAAATAACACTGTGAAAAGCCTTTGAGACTACAAGGAAAAAAAAAAAAATCAGATGAGTCTCTCTTGATCCTAAGAATACAGAGAAAAGGGAGCCAGGGCTGGGATGGGAAAAGGGTTTTGTCCTCTGATTTAAGATCATCCTCCGTGTTTACAAACAAGCCCAGCTCAGAACACGCTGGGGTTTACTTCCTGGCTGATAGCGCTCCAGGAGTGACAAGTGCAGCTGGTTGGGAATTCCATCTGACTCCAGGCCTAGTGGCCTCTGATGGCTCCCAGGGGTGTCTCCCAGCCCAGCTGCTGCAGAACTCAAATGCCGAGGGTGGGGACACAGGTGCTGGGACTTCTGAGTGACCTGGGCTAAGTCCCTTGGTCCTGGATAATAAGAGGCAGCCACAGGAGAGGATTTCAAAGATCCCTTCCCTGAACTCTCTTAGGAGTTAACCAACCCTTTCCACCACAACCCCAGCAGACGTGTGCTATTACCATCCCCATTTTACAGGTGAGGAAACTGAGGCACAGAAAAGCGAGGTGACTTCCCTAAGATCAAACCGTGGCAGGGTCTGAAACCAGGCCGTCTAGCTCCAAAGTCCCCTCTCTGGGGAACCTGACATTAATTACAGGGCTGGGGCATTTTCAAGCTCTCAGTGTGATCTTGGAAAGGTTGCCCAACATTCGGGAGCTTGAGTTTCCTTCCTGACCTCAGGGCATGGGGACCTGAAAGGACGAACACTGTCAAACCCTGCAAACACCAGGGCTCTTAACCACTCACAGCTCTGCCCCCAGGTTAAGACATAGCCACCGCTGGGGCTATTTTCCTTGAAACACAATAGCTTATGGCCTGCCAGGGAGGTTCAGAGAGGCCAAGTGTATTTCCTGAGGCCACACAGCAAGCCAGGGCCCACTCAGGCACCTTGATTCCTCCAAGGAAAGGCGTTTCCTCCTATTCTCTGTCCAAACAGTCTGACAGAATCTTCCTTGCACTGAGGTTGGGGCAGGAAACCACACATCTCCCACTTCCTTTTCCCCAGGCACCTTGTCTAGACTCCCAGCCCAGTAGGGAGGTCCTGATTCACGTGCTCAGAGGGATTCTTGTTCACAGGGTAGAGGCTTAGCTTTAAAGCCGTCCAGAACCAAGTCCATCCCTCCAATCAGGGGAGAAGCACTAGAGTTACCTCCACTGGGGCTGGGATTCTCTCAGCACTAAAGTGGGACAAATTTCTCCCTCCCTCCCCCAATTTTCTTCCTCTATAAAATGAAGATAGTTCCTGCCTCACAGAGTTCTGTGAAGATTAAAGATAAAAGCAAGGAGGGGAAAGCACCTCAGGTTAATAAACTAGAAGCCCTGGGAAACAATTTGTAAATAGAAACCTAGAGACTTGTGTGTGTGTGGGGGGGGTGTCAATGAGCTCCGTGGCTGGAGGTCACATCCCCTTTGCTCTGGGGGATTTTGGGGTAAGAAGAATGGGGATTGAAGCACATCATCTTGGGTAACACTGAAGGGCAGAGGGCTTATTCCATTGCTAGAAAATAACAGTATCTAAGCACTTTAGATATATCACACTTAATTCTGATAAGGTGGGTCTTACTACTATCACTATTTGATATGGGAGGAAATAAAGCACAGAGAGGCTGAGTAACTTAACCAAGATCACACAGCTATCCCATGGTAAAGGTGGGGCTAGAACTCAGGTCTGACTCCAAAGAACTACCCTTAATCTCCGAAGCGGTATATGCCAGGTGGTGCGGGATGGACAAAAGAGGGCCAGGGGCCTCCCTCCCTCTGTCTTTCATCCTTTCGGTTCCCTTCTCACCTCGTTCCTCCATACACATAGGTGTGCACCTACAGTTGCCCGATGCTGAAGGCCCCTAAGGTCCCAGCAGCCCCATTCCCCGGATGGGCAGACTGGGGCCGCTCGCTGCCCACCTTCTGGTGTTTGCGCTCCTTCTCGATGCGGTCCATCCTCTCCAGGCGCAGACGGTCCAGCTCCAGGCGCAGCTCGTCCAGCTCGGGCGCGACGTGGTGGCGGCTGACCAGCACCTCCAGGATCTCCAGGACACGCACGACCTTGGGCATGAGGCGCGCGATGGCCTCGCAGCCGTGCTGGTCGATGACTCGCTCGAACTCGTGGCCCACGAGCGACGCGATGTCGTACACGTCCATGACGGTCAGCTCCGCCACGTTCTTCTCCAGCGCCGACTCGGCCGCCAGCGACGACCCTCGGTCCTCCTCCATGGCCCCCCAGCCGGCCTCTCCCCCACCCCGCAAACTAGTGCAACTCCCAAACTTGCCGCTGTCCAGGGCAGCGCCGGGCCGGGCCCACCTCGCGCCGCCGCCGGCGGTCCGCGCTCAGCTGGCCCTCGGGCGAGGGCGCACCGGGCGGCCGGCCGGCGTCCGCATGGGCGGGGGCGGCGGACCGCGAGCCGGAGGGCGGCGCGCGGGGGGCGAGTCTCGGCGCGCGGCTCGGCCCGGAGCCTGCTCCCCCGCGGGAGGAGGCGGCGGCGGCGGCGGCGGCGAGGAAGGCGCGCGTGCGCAGGCCCGCGGCGCCTCCCAAGTTGGGAATCCGAGTTGGGCGCAATGGAGGCGCGGGATCTAGCTGGAGAGGGGGCCCCGTCGCCCTCGGAAACAGTTCTCGCCCGAGAGTCGCCCCCAAGCCCGGGGCCGGGGAAGGAAGGGCGGCCGCGGCTCCTCCGGGAAACTTTGGTGGCGGCGGCGAGACCGGGTGACCGGCTCCCCCCGCAGGGATGCCGCGCGCCCCGCCCCGATCCCGGCCTGGCGAGGGGCGCGCCCGGCTTCCGCCGCCCGAGGGCGCCCGGGTCCCCGCGGGCCCCGCACTGCGACCCGCCGACCAGGCAGCACCCCGACCCCCCACCACCCCGACCCCCGCTCCGCCCGCGGGACCTTTCTCCTCGCCGCCCCCTGCGCGTCCGGCCGCGCCGCCCCCTCCTCCGGCCCGGTCCTGGCTCCTCCTCTCCCTCCCGCCGGGGAGGGGTCGAGACTAGCCGGGAGGAGAGGGGGCGGAGGCCGTGGAAGCCGTGGAGGCGGGGTGGGGGGACGCCGGTCTCTGGACGCTTCGCGGAGCGGAGGAGCACCTTCTGCGTTGGGGAGGAATGGAGGGTCGCGAGGTGGACTCGGGGATGGAGCCCGTGATGGGAAGAGCGCGAGGACCCCCTCCCCGGTCCCTCCCCCACCGCAGACCCGGTCACAGGCGGACCTGGTGGCGCCGGGCCCTGCGCTCCAGTACAGGCGCCCGAGAGGGGCACAAGAAAGGGTGGAGGGGTCCCCTGCCCCGAAGCCGCTGGACTGCCCCGCCCGCAGAGCCACGTCCATCAGCAGTTCCTTGTGACATAAACACCGCTTCACAGAGGAGGTGAGGCCGGGGTTGGGATCTCGGCACCGCGAGTTTTTTTTTGGTCCAAGCCCCCTGTCCTTTTGACCTGGCTAAATCCCCTAGTCCATGCGACACCCCGGCCCCAGCAGAGTCTTTCCAGAACCCACCAAGCCCTCCCACCCTTCCCATCCTCCACGCAGAGCTTAGGGACCCTCCTCTGCATTCCCACAGCCGGCCGCCTCCTCCCATAGAACCGCTCACACGCTGAGTTTTAACCGTGTGGGTTACACAGGCGCCTCCCCCGTGAGACGAGCTCCTTGAAGGCATAAAAAAAAAACTTTAACGCCCTTATAGCCGCAAAGCTCCCACCAGCCTAGCAGATATGGACTTAAAAAAAAATTAAGTTGAAAATGGACTGCACAGCTATTTCATATTTAATTCTAAGAGCTTTGCAAAAAAAAAAAAATTGCCTCATTTAATCTGTACTCCATCAGTCTTCAGAGTGTGGCCTAATGACCACTGGGGGTCCCTAATACCCAAAGGGTCTCTGTGAGGTTGTCCCTTGTGCCAGCTTTGTATCAATATGAGGCAAGATGCTTCTGGCATATTTAACACGGAACAGCATCTCACAATAAGACTGAACATCAGAAGCAGTTGTGAGAATCCTGCTGTCTTCCAATGAGCTAGACATTAAGGGGATTTGCAGAGATGTGAAACGCCACTGTCCTCAGTGTTTTGTTTGTTGGGGAGCATAGTTACTTTTATTAAAAATATATATATTGGGGCGCCTGGGTGGCTCAGTGGGTTAAAGCCTCTGCCTTGGGCTCTGGTCATGGTCTCAGGTTCCTGGGATCGAGCCCCGTGTCAGACTCTCCACTCAGCGGGGACCCTGCTTCTCTCTCTCTATGTCTGCCTGTCTCTCTGCCTGCTTGTGATCTCTGTCTGTCAAATAAATAAAATCTTTTAAAAAAATGCATGTTAAAATGTATCTGCTTTTGAATTAATATTTTAAAAAATATCGGTTTAGATTTCTGCTTACAGTAGATAGTCATAGATAGAACCCACTTGATCGAGTCTTCAGTGGGTTTTGAGAGTGCCCTTGGAAGAGGGTCTCTGAGATCAGAAGGTTTGAGAGAAGCCGCATCACCACATTCTAAGAAGTATCATTATCCCAATTTTACAAATGTGGAAACTGAGTCACAGAGCAGCTGGTAAGTGCTAAAACCAGAGATCAGATCCATGCCCAGCAACCCAGTGAGGTGGACATGTGATTATCCCTGTCCTAAGTGAAGGGCAGGGAGAAATAGGGAGGAGCATTCCCTTCCTGTAGCTAATAAACCAAGTGGCCACAAACTCGGTGACTTAAAACAATAGGAACTTATTCTCTGACAGTTCAGGAGGCCAGACGTCTGGAATCAAGGTGTTTGGCAGGACTGGGCTCGTCCTGAAGACTCTTGGGAGGATTCTGCCTTGTCTCGTCCAGCCTAGGGCATCCTTAGTTTGTGGCCACATCACTCCAGGCTCTGCCGCCGTCTGCAGGTGACCCTCTCCATGTGTGTCTGTCTTCTCTTCTGTCTCGTGTAAGAACCACCTGTCATTGGATCTAAGCCCATCTGCACAATTCGGGATGATCTCATCTCAAAATCTTCAACTTAATTACATCGCAAAGACTTTTTTCCAAATGAGGTCTCCAGTTCTGGGACTGGGACAGGGACGTATCTTTTGTGGCAGTGTGGCACCATTCTACCCACAGCAGGAGGTTAAGTAACTTGCTTAATTTCCCGCAGCGGGGAGGGATGGAGCTGAACCCGGAGGGTGCCCCCATTGAACAAAGGACTAAATAATGAATGCCCAGACTGGGGCAGATTTGCCCTCAAGGCAGCAAAGATATACTTAGCATAGTTGGCTGAGAGGGACGAGGACCTAGGAACTGGAGAACCATCCTGCAGCCTGACCTTAAGACCAGGGCAGGAAAGGGAGGGGAGGAGCGGGGAAGGCAGAAGCCTGAGGTTGACCCCAAATGGTGAGTCGGGTGCTTAGGGGAATGGCTAGTTTTTGTTTTTTGTTGTTTTTTTTTTTAAGATTTTATTTATTTGAGAGAGAGAGCATGAGAGGGGGAGTGTCAGAGGGAGAAGCAGACTCCCCACTGAGCAGGGAGCCTGATGTGGGACGTGATCCTGGAATCCCAGGACCTAAGGTGAAGGCAGTTGCCTAACCAACTGAGCCACTCAGGCACCTCAGGAATGGCTAGTCTTAAGTAAGTAGAGGCAGTCAAGCCTGGTGGGTAAACTTTCAAAGCCTCTCTGTGCTCTAACCCTGGTGCAGTCACTGACCAGGTGTGTGACCTTGGGCAAGCCACATGACCTTTCCTGGCCTCCGCTTCCCATTCCACTAAGTGGGATCACAGAGAGTAATTGTTATTATTAAATGAATCAGCATGTGTGCTGGCCTCAGCCTGTGCCATAGAACAGTTAGTTTCTGTCATCATTACCATCATCGTTGAAGATAACTAGAGGAGATATCTGGGCTGGGTGTAGACGTCGTTGTCTAGTGGACAACTGGAAATGTGGACCAGGCCTCAGGACCAGAGCAGTGATAAGACCCGTATTGACATTCATTCATTCAACAAGCATTTAGCTTATTGATATTTTATATATATATATATATATATATATATATATATATATTAATATATGCCAAGTACTATGTTAACCCTGTGGGGTGTGGCTATGTGCAAGAGACAGGAGACAAGTAAAACCCCAAATAAACTAATTTCAGATAGAGCAAGACAGGGTTGAAAAGGGAGAGGAGCATCAAGAAATTAGTGTGTCCCAGAAACCAGGTGTGTTTGCACAACTCAGTTGGAAAAAGAGTCCCACACACTGTATTTTTTCAACTGTAAATATTTTCATCTGTATTTCCGAAACATACCGAAACCATATACCCAGACTAGCATCACCCCTGAGAAAGCTAGTAATTTCTTCATATCAAATATCCAGTGTTCAAAATGTCAATTGTCTCATCTCTTTATTTCTTTACAGTTTTTGTTTAACTCAAGATCCAAATAGTATCCACATATTGCAGTTAGTCGATATGTCTCTTATTCCCGCTTTTTTTTATTAATTTCTTTTCAGCATAACAGAATTCATTGTTTCTGTACCACACCCAGTGCTCCATGCCATATGTGCCCTCCATAATACCCACCACCTGGTTCCCCCAACCTCCCACTCCCCATTCCCGCTCTTTTTAAAGATTCTATTTATTTGTTGGAGAGAGAGAGAGAGAGAGAGAGAGAGAGATTGAGTGGGGGAGGGGCAGAGGGAGAAGCAGGCTCCCCGCTGAGCAGAGAGCCCAATGCTGGGCTGGATCCCAGGACCCCAAGTTCATGACCTGAGCCTAAGGCAGAGGCTTAACCAACCGAGCCACCTCGGTGCCCTCCCTTACTCTCTTTTAATTTTCATCTCTTGTTTTTTCCTTCCCCTGACATTTCTTTCTTTCTTTCTCTCTTTTTTAAGATATATTTATTTTAGGGCACCTGGGTGGTTCAGTCGTTTAGTGTCTGCCTTCAGCTCGGGCCATGGTCCCAGGTTCCTGGAATCGAGCCCCACATCGGGCTCTCTGCTTAGCGGGGAGCCTGCTTTTCCTCTCCCACTCCCCCTGCTTGCGTTCTTGCTCTGGCTGTCTCTCCGTCTGTCAAATAAACAAATAAAATTTTTTTAAAAAGAAGACTTATTTATTTTAGAGAGAGAGAGAACAAAGGGACAGAGGGACTCATTTTTAATGTTTATTTATATATGAATCACATGCAATAATGTTCACCTTTTTTGATGTGTACAATCCAGTGGTTCTTAGTGTGTTTACAGGGATCTGTAGCCTTTGCCGCTCTCTAATTTCAGAATATTTTCACCAACCTTCCCCTAAAACCTTGTTCTCATTAGCAGTAGCTCTCCGTTCCCTCCTGTACCCGGCCCCTGGCAGCCACTCGTCTGCTTTCTGGGTCCATAGATGTGTCTGTTCTGAACATTTCATATACTGTGTGGCTTTTTGTGCCTCGCTTCTTTCACTCAGCATAATGTTTTTAAGGTTTATCCGTGTTGTGGCCAGAAGTAATTCCTCTTCATAGCCTAATAATCTCCCATTGTACGGATGGACCGCGTTCTGCGTGTCCACTCATCCACTGGCCGACGTTTGGGGCGTTTCTACCTTCTACCTTCCCTGTTGCTTTGCCCGAGGGAAAACAGTGATTTTCTTCTGGAAGCTCAGGTCACCTTGTAGAAAGGGTTCCTCCTCACAGATCTTGTTCCTGGGAGATGAACCAGGCTCCAGAGGAGGGTTGGAAGGAAAAAGGCAAAGGGGTTTATCTAGTTGGGGAGCTCACAGCCGTGGGCACGCTTGCTCTCTCTCTTTCTTTCTTTTTTAAATACATTATTTATTTATTTGACAGAGAGAGAGATGACAAGTAGGCAGAGAGAAAAGGGGAAGCAGGCTCCCTGCCGAGCAGAGAGCCCAATGCAGGGCTCGATCCCAAGACCCTGAGACCATGACCTGAGCCGAAGGCAGAGGCTTAACCCACTGAGCCACCCAGGTGCCCCCAATGGACACTTTCCGCGGGCCAGCTGAGGCGGGCAGCCCTACACTGCCCAAAGCCTGCTTTCTGTCTGTGGATTTGCTTATTCTGGACATTTCAGATAAGTGGAAGAATCATACACTATGTGAGGGAAGAAGAGAAAGCCACAAACTGTGTGTGGGAGGCCCAGGGAAAGAACGGGCTCTGTTTGGGTGAGTCAGCAGACGGACACAGGACTGGATGGGGACCAGTGTGGGATGCCGTTGAAGAGGGGAACAGGGATCGACCGCGGGGGCAAGTTCCTATCGGACGTGGTGGGGATGTTATGTGACATCTGGCAAGTCCTTGCCTCTGACTCTTTGTCTCAATTATTTCATGAGTAAAATGAGAATAATCTCGATCACACGTCCCTCCAGGACGTTTGGGGAGATTAAATGAGCGGAGATATGTAAAATGTGTAGAACAGAGGCTGCCTCGCAGTAAGGGCTATGCTAACATTAGCCGTTGCCGTTCTTACTGTCCCAGTGTTACTGTTGTTACTGTTGTTACCACTGTGGCATCCCATTTGGAACAAGGGCATCATAAAACCAACCCTGCTGTCTGACTGGGTGTGAGGCGCTATTGGAAAAATTAGGAATTAGGGCCACCAAGTCCCCTCAGTTCTTTTTTAAAAAGATTTTAAAGATCTCTTTTAGAAAGACAGAAAGCGGGGAGTTGGCAGGGGAAGAGGGAGAGAGAGAATCTCAAGCAGTCTCCATGCTTAACATGCTTAGCTTAGCATGGAGCTGGATTTGGGGCTCGATCTCACAACCCTGAGATCACAACCTGAGCGGAAATCAACAGTCGGATGCTCAACCGACTGAGCCACCCAGGCGTCCCTCTTCTCCCTTCTAACCTATTTTCTGCACAGCAGAAATTTTGCATAGTCAGTAAGTTTGTATGTGCTTGCATTTTATCCCGCCAGGTGTCAACGCCAGGTTACGAAAAAACCCAGAGCCCTTACCTTGGCCGACCCAGACTTTGGTAGTCTGATCTATGTCTACTTCTCCATCTCCATCTCCAGCCATTCCTGCCAGTCTCCTGTGTGCCACGGCGCCCCTCCAAACTCGAATGCCTGGTGAGAGCACCTGCATGGACGAGATGGTATCCCAGCCGGTGCCCGGAGATCAGGGAAAGCAAGCATTTAACCTTGTCAGCTCCGGCAGAAGGAACAGCATTGTACTTTCACCAGGAGTCACACGGGGATGGACCACCCTGCCCAGGCTAGGAAAGGCAGCTCAGATACTGAGCAGGAAACAACACACGACTCACGCTGAGGCAGGGGCGCAAACGCAGGCCAGAGATGGCTGGCTGGGAAACTCCAGGGCATTCCAGATCATTCGAGGGCCCTTTCCTCTGTCCATCTGCTCAGCTCCTAAATCCCCTTGCAATGACTCAGAATTTAAAGACTATGGGCTAGTTGGACTCTCTATGAATAAAATAATACAATGTCTTGAATTGCTCTTAAATAACCCACTAGGAGTGTGGAAAACGGTTGGGAATGTGGATGCAATGAAGACTGTCCTTTCTGTTAATAATTGTTGGAGCCGGGGGCACCTCGGTGGCTCAGTGGGTTAAGCCTCTGCCTTCGGCTCAGGTCACAATCTCAGGGTCCTGGGATCCAGCCCTGCATCGGGCTCTCTGCTCAGCGGGGAGCCTGCTTCCTTCTCTCTCTCTGCCTGCCTGTGATCTCTGTCTGTCAAATAAATAAATAAAATCTTTAAAAAAATTGTTGAAGCTGGGCCATAGGTACATGGGAGTTCATTATACATTCTCCCTCCTTCTGTATTATTAGAGAATTTTTATAATAAAACAGCTTTTAAAAGAAAGCAGACTGGGGACTAAAAGGAGTGGCAAAGTGGGGTGCCCACTTGGCTCAGTCAGTAAAGCACGTGACTCTTGATCTTGGGGTTGTGAGGTCAAGGCCCACCTAAGGCAAAGAGCCTACTTTAAAAAACACAATAATAAAAAAAATAAGAGGAATAGTAAAGTATTAGCTTGCCTGTGATTGCCATACCTCTTGCTTCAGCTTTAGGTGGGACAGGAGATACCTGATGCCACTAAGGGGAACAGAAGATCTGGAGTGGGGAGAGAGGGCGAGGGAGCGTTGGGGACCACCCACACGTAGGGGCAGATGTTTCCTCTCTCTGTGAGTCCATTGAGCTGGGCACATGGCAAAAAAAAAGCAGTGATTTTGTGGAAGGAGAAGTCACTGCTTCCTGGAAAATCAGGCCACAGGGTCCTGAGAAACCACACTAGGGCTCGAGAGGCAACTTGGGGACACTTGGGTATAGCTTCCCTGTCCTGGTGTCATAGACGATGCAAGGGACTGAATGCCTGTGTCCCCCCAAGTTCATGTGTTGAAATCCTGCCCCCCAAGGTGATGGTATTAAGAAGTATTATTCGTTCCTTTATAAAAGAGGCCTGCGCGCTCCCTTGTCCTAACACCTTGTGAGATCTATGAACCAGGGAAGGGGGTTCTTGGCCAATACCAAATCTGCCAGCATCTTAATCTTGGACTTCCAGACTTCAGAACTGTGAGAAATAAGTTTCTGTTGTTGACGAAGAGCCCAGTCCATGGTGTTTTTGTTATAACAACCCACTAGTGTTTTATGAGCATTCCTATTTTTCGGGAGTCTGAGTGGTCCCTCACACAACTCTTTTACTTGCCCTGTTCCTTGAGCTCGATCCCAAGGGCTGAAACGTGAAGGGGCTTCACACCCTCTCCTCCACCCACACCGCCGTCCTGACTTCCCGTGGTTGCCATTCTGGCTTCTCATCCCTCCTTCTCCTCCTGCTTCTTTGGCGGACTTGAGGTAATCATGGACAATTCCGATGTCATCATTGTATCTAAACCCTGGTGACGTCACATGAGACTCCTGGTCTCTTCTGCTTTGATTTTGTTTGATAGTCGACCTCCCTCCAAGGGCATTCGATGGAAGTTTCCACTCAGGCTCCCCTGATCCATCTTGGAAAACAGGATGATCAAACCCTAGCAATGAGATTCTTTCAAGTACATTGTGCACCGTCTCTGAATTTCAGTGCCTGCTTCTACTTGAAGGGAGGTTGCCTGGAAATGCTAGTCTGGGTAGATTTTCCATCATGTTAAATTGACCTGGTGGTGGTGTTTCTCTACTCCAAGGGTCTGATCCAATGCTTGGGCTCTATTTTTTTTTTTAAGATTTTATTTATTTGACAGACAGAGATCACAAGTAGGCAGAGAGGCAGGCAGAGGGGTGGCGTTGGGGGGGAAGTAGGCTCCCCGCTTAGCAGAGAGCCTGATGCAGGGCTCGATCCTAGGACCCTCGGATCGTGACCTGAGCCGAAGGCAGAGGCTTTAACCCACTGAGCCACCCAGGCGCCCCGGCTCATTCTTTTTATTGACAACTAATTCCATTCTATAGACACACCACATTTATTTTTCTATTTACCTGTTGGACATTTGGGTCATTTCCAGTTTTTGCCTCATTCAAATATGCATGTTCATGTGTTAAGTCTTTCTGGACACGTGTGTTTCTTTCTTTAAGGTAAACACCTAGAAATGCAATAATGTCTGGGTAACACTATATATATATATATATTTTTTTTTTTAAAGACTTTATTTATTTGAGAGGGAGAGAGAGAGAGCAAGAGAGTATAAGATCAGGGAGAGGGAGAAGCAGACTGGGCAGGGAGCCCGATGTGAGGCTCAATCCTGGGATGCTGGGATCATGACCTGAGCTGAAGGCAGACGCTTAACTGACTGAGCCACCCAGGCACACGGTTAAGTATATGTTTAACTTTTTAAGAAATGCTTAACTGTTTTCCCAAATGATCATGCCATTTCCCCTTCCTACCAGCCAGGATGAAGTAGGACAGGCTGGGCCTTTGTGATTTTACCCATGGCCCCGGGTGATTCTGCTGCTCACACAAGTTGAGAACCACTGGCTTAGAGGATGATGGAATTCGTGGGGGGGGGTGCTTTATTTCAGGAGGCGACACGGGACCGGAGATCTGGCTAAAGTGATGGAAGAAGCCAGGAGAAAACTGGGGGGAGGTGGTTTCAGGCAGAGAGAACGGGAAGTGCAGAGCCTCTGACTCAGGAGTGTGTCTGACACAGTGGAGGGCCAGCGAGGGGGTCTGCAGGCTTGATTGGCTTTGCATGGGAGAGTGTCCTAAAAGATAGCCAGAGCGGAGGGCAGAACCCTCAGGGAAGGCTAAGAGGTATGGACTTGATTCTGAACGATCTGGGGAGCCAGTGTAGGGTTTTTGAACAGAAGCATGACATAATTTTGTAGCAGAGGAAACCAAGGCTCAGAGAGGTGAATTAACTTGCCACAGGTCACACAGTAAGTGGCTGAACTGAATTTCTGGCCAGGTCTGTCCACAGCCATAGAGCCGTGTTATTGACCTCCATGCTCCCTTTGAGCTGTCTTTGGTGTCAAATAAATGGATAAAAAGCAGATGTTTGGAAAATGTCAATGTCCTCCAGCCGAAGAGCACTGGGAACACACCAGTGGTTGAGCCAATTGGACTGAATCCTGCAGCGTGGGAGAACGCAGGCCACGGGGGATCTGTGGGACATCTCAGTAAGAGAACCCCAGGGGGCTACAAAGAACTGTATGCAGGGTTTGGGCTTTGGTTGGGTGATTCTGGGGAGAAATTCAGGATCGAGGTGCTTTGCTGTAGAGTGAGTGCTCTCAGGAGGCAGGGATCATTCTGGGACTGGAGCTCTTACATCTTCCTAGACAGAGGACAGACTGGAGCCAGGCAGAGGGAGATGTTTGGTATTTCATGGCCTGAACCATGCTCAAGTTTAGACTTATTTCCTCATGTCACAAGGTGGCCTTTTCTGATGTTGATGTTCTGTGAAACTTATTTACCGGAGAGCGGGAGAGCGCAGAGGCCCACTGACATGCCAGGCCGACTCCTGGGTGGTGAGCTTTCTTCTCCTCTCTCTCGGTGGCTTCTGGACAACACCTTGGGGGATGAAAACTTTCCGTGTGTTTGTTTGCCTTAAACAGCTTTATTGAGAAACAGTTCACATGTCACGAAAATCCACCCGTTTTAGGGGAATAGTTCCATGATTTTCAGTATATTCACAGATACAAGCAACCATCTCCGCTGTCAAGTTCCAGAACATTTTCATTGCTCCAAAGGGAAACCCCATGAGCAGTGACTCCCTATTTCCTCCCTCCTCCACAGCAGAGCCGGAGGTAACCACGAATCTAGTCTCGGTGTCCGTGGACTTGAGTATGCTGGATATTTCATGTACATGGACTCACAGAATATCTGGTCTTTTGTGACCAGCTTGAGCCTCTTGTCTTCAAGGTCTGTCCGCAGTTGTAGCAGGTATCAGCCCTTTGGTCCTTTTGGTGGCTGAATCTTAGTCCGCTGTGTGGACGGACCACCTTTTGTTTGTCCCTTCAACAACTGAGGAACTTCTGAGTAGTTTCCTCCTCCTTGTTGTTTTGCCTGGGGTAAAAACCCTACTTCCCTCTGAAAGCTTAGATCCCTTCGTAGGAACCTCTGTCTCCTCACAGAACTCCGCGTTTCTGGGAGGCGAAACCAGGCTCCAGCAGAGAGTGGGATGGGAAAGGGGAAAGGGCTTCATCCAGGCCGGGAAGCTCATGGCCCTTGAGAACCTGCTTTGTGCCAGGAGGGAGTCTGGAAATGCAAAGAGAAATTAGGGCAGCAGTCCCTGACCTCAACGAGCTCATAGCCCAGTGAGTGGAGACAATACACGTGTTGTTTCTCCCCACCAGGATCCAGCCCATTTTTTCTGGTCTTCTTCAGGGGAACCACCCACCCCTTGCTCCCTGGTTCCTGGAAAGGAGAAACCCAGGCCTGACCAGTCTGCTTTATCCAACCTGTGGGTCTAGTTGTTGACACATGGATGGACATTGGCCTGACAGTCCAGGAAGATTCCATGACACTTTTCCTGGATTTCTTACAAAAGGTAATTTTTTGTCGGGTCTGTTGTTTTCCCTATGAGGTTGCTGAGAAAGTAGGCCGGAAGCCTGGGGCTGCTGGTGGCCATACTTTGGTTGTCTGGGGAGAGCCAGCCTGAGGGAGAAGGCCAGAGAAGGAAAGCAGGGCTCAGACACGGGAGCCTATAAAGCAGAGAGCAAGCAGCCTTCCTGAGGTGATATTACTCCATTTTACAGGTGAGGAACCAAAGACACTCCCAGAAAGGAATTGAGTATGAGCTTCTTACTGAGTGACAGAGCTGAGAATTATATTTCTAGAGGTGCCTGGATGGCTTGGTCCATAGAACATGTGACTCTTGATCTTAGGGCTTAAGTTCGAGCCTCATGTTTGGTGTAGAGATTACTTAAAAATAAAATCTTAAAAAGAGAGAGAGAGAGAGAATTATATTTCCAGACCCTTATTTAGTCTTTGAAAACACAGTCGTTCCTTAGGTACTATTCAAAATGTCTAAACCATGCTGCCAATAATTGACCTAAATTATTTTAAAGCATTTATAGCATTGAGCTTGCTTATTATGGACATCTCCAAACAGACAGGGGAAAGTTTCTATAGTTGTAATGCCTCTTGTTTAGAATCCCCAGAGTCTGTAAAAAAGTCTTCCACAACTCAAACTGACTTATGCAAATAGTTACATAAATAGGAAATCCAGATTGTGGACTTCAGGCACAGCTGGATCCAGGGGCTTAGTGATAGCAATGTCATCTGACTTCTGTTGTTCTCTGCCCTTCAGCTTTGGCTTTGCATAATGTTGACATCACTTTCATGCAGGCTATCCACACATGGTGTCAAAGGTGGTATCCAGAACCTGTAGAGCTACATCCTGCCAATAACTTCAGCAAATTCAATGAATTTTCATTGCATATCATTGGCTCAGTTTGGGACACATAGCTACCCTTGGAACAATCACTGTACTTATGGACACATGGACATGAAAATTGCTGATTAATCAAGCATAGAGCCAGAGGGTGGAGACAGTCCACCAGAGTGGTGTTGAATAAGACAGGAGGGAAAGGAATCCTCAATGACCTAGTGAAGTGCTCTTACAGAGGGGAGAATGGATGTTGAGCAGGGTCATGTGGCCAAGCCTTTACATTCACTGGCAGCCTCACGTTTAGACTTGACTTTTCTTCTCTCTCTCTCTTTCTTATAATCTCTGTGCCCAACATGGGTCTCAAACTCATGACCCTGAGATCAAGTTATCATATGCTCTACTGACTGAGCCAGCCAGGTGCCCCAGACTTTTCATATTAACAGATACTAATTTCACATTTGGTTTATAATTTAGGACAGGAGTTTGTATCAGCTGGAAAACAGAACCTATTCTAGATCTTTCCAACAGAATGTTTGTTTTGTTTCGTTTTAAGTGATTTTTACCTTTAAGTAATCTCTACGCCCGATATTTGGGGCTCAAACTCAATTCTGAGATCAAGAGTTGAGTGCTCTACCAACTAAGCCAGTCAGGTGCCCCTCCACATAAAGGTTTCAATGTTGGAAATTGGTTCAACACATGCTTTAGTTATCTATTGCTGTGTAATGAGTTACCCTAAAACTTTTTGAAAAAAGATTTTGTTTATATGGCAGAAAGAGAGAGTACATAAGCAGGAGGAGTGGTAGGCAGAGGGAGAGGGAGAAGCAGGCTCCCTGCTGAGCAGGGAGCCCTATGTGGGGCTCAATCCCAGCACCCTGAGATCATGACCCTGAGCCAAAGGCAGATGCTTAAGTGACTGAGCAACCCAGGCACACCTCAAGTTACAAATTTAGTGGCTTCTGACAACTGTCATTATCTTTCACAGTTTCTGCAGATCTGGAATCTGGGAGCAGCTTTGCCCAGCAGTTCTGATACAGGGTCTCTCATGAGGTTGTAGTCAAGATATTGGCAAGGGCTGGTGTCATCTGAAGGCTTAACTGGGGCTGGAGGAGCCACTTCCAAGATGGCGCCCTTGATAGCTGTTGGTGGGAGGCGTTAGTTCCTCTCCATGTAGGTCTCTCCCAGAGCAGCTCGAGTGTCCTTATGACAAGAACAAGGTAGAAGTTACAATACTTTTTATGACATAGTTTCAGAAGGCACACACTGTCTCATCTACTACATTCTCTTAGAAGTGAGTCTCTAAGTCACTTCTGCCTCCCAGTCCGGGAGAAGGGAATTAGGCTTCACCTTTTGAAGGGACAGGGTCAAAGAATTTGTGGGTATATTTTGAAAGCATCACAACAGGAGCAGCAAGGAATAGTGGGACAACCCACAGATTAGCAAGAGCAGAAAGACACTGTTCCAGTTAGGACTGGGGGGGAGGGTTGGACAACTCTGAATGTGCTGATTACCACTGGGCAGTGCATTTTAAAAGGGTGAGTCTGCCCTTTTCCTCCCTGACTCTTTGTGGCTTGGCTGCCATCATGAAGGACACAGTAACTATCCAGATCAAGAAGTTCATGACCAACCAACTACTTCAACGGAAATAAATGGTCACTGGTGTTCATTACCCTGGAAAGACAACGGTACCTAAGACAGAAATTCGGGAAAAACTAGCCAAAATGCATAAGACCACATCTGATGTCATCTTTGTATTTGGATGCAGAGGCAATTTTGGCGATGGTGTTGCAGGATCATTGAGAGGGTTGGTCAAGAAAGAGTTCTTGGGGCACTTGGGTGGCTCAGTGGGTTAAAGCCTCTGCCTTCGGCTCAGGTCATGATCCCAGGGTCCTGGAATCGAGCCCCGCATCGGGCTCTCTGCTCAGCAGGGAGCCTACTTCCCCTCCTCTCTCTCTGCCTGCCTCTCTGTCTACTTGTGATCTCTGTCTGTCAAATAAATAAATAAAATCTTTAAAAAAAAAAGAAAGAAAGAGTTCTTGAGACATTTTACGGCACCACTTAGCAAGTTTATTTAAGCAGCAGGAGGACAGGACCCGTGCGCAGAAAAAGCTGTGCTTTTGCTGTAGGAAGGTGGTGGTTATATGCTTTGTGCTCAAGGGGGAGGGGACGTGCAGGGAGTATTAGATCATACATGTCTTCTTTGGATTTCTACTCATAAGACTACTTTTCCAAGATTTTCCTGGTGCTTATCATTCAGTTTGCTATGAATTGTCCCTGAGAGGTTCAGGCAGTCATGAGACCATGTAGGAATGTAGCAACCAACACATATTTGATCCTTGTCAAAACTATGCAGGCTATAGGTCAGCCTCCTGGGCGGAAGGTGAACATTTTTCCTGCCTCTGTCCCTTATCGGGGGCATGACAACTGGCTTTGGCATGAAAATTTAGGATTCCTTGGATTGTGCAAAGAAAAATGAACCTCAACATAGGCTTTCAAGACGTGGCCTGTATGAGAAGAAAGAGACGTCAAGAAAACGGTGAAAGGAACATGAGAACAGCATGAAGAAAGTTGGGGGGACTGCAAAAGCCAGGGTTAGTGTGGGCAAACAGAGAGCTGGAGACTGGATGACAGAAGGCGTTCAAGATTCTGTAGTGACTTGATCTGGGGTAATTGTGCAGATTTTTCATGAGAGGGGTAATAACCTAAGAACTTCTCTGTAAAAAAAAAAAAAGGGTGATTTCATGGTATATGAATTATAGACCAATAAAGCTGGAAAAAAGGAAAGAAGGAAGGGAGGGAGGGAAGACCCGGTTTTTGCTGCATCTCACTGACTACCGATAACCAGCTGGTAGGTTCTGGGCCAGACCCCAGTTGAGAGATTCATTCATCATTCGTCATAGAATTACTAAGTACCCACTGTGTGCCAACCGCTGGCTGTGTCGAATGTATTCATGCACACCGAGGCTCCCGGGCATATGCCAGTCTGTGCCGAGGACCCAGGACGTGCACATTTCCTGTGGGTGCCCTGGCAAGTCCCAAGAGCCCGTCTTCAGATATTGAAATAATGTCAGAAGATGCTTCATGAGTAATTTAGGAGAGTGGCACTGTAAAGAAAAAACTGCGTGAGAAAGGAACTATGCCAGGCAGTTGACAGTGATTATTTGATGGTTCTGTGATTACAGTTACTTTTCCAATTTTTAGATAGCACAGTTAATTATATAATATAAAAATTTTCCAAAGGATGTCTGGTTGCATTTTTTGTTTGGCCATCACTGTGTTTTCCGACATTGGAGTTAATTGTATTTATTTATTTATTTTTATTTTTTTTATTTTAAAAAGATTTTTATTTATTTATTTGACACAGAGAGAACGCACAAGCAGGGGTAACAACAGAAGGGAGAGAGATAAGCATGTTCACCGCTGAGCAGGGAGCCTGATGTAGAGCTCGATCCCAGGACCCTGGGCTCATGACCTGAGCTGAAAGCTGACGCTTAACCATCTGAGCCACCCAGGTGCCCAGTTAACTGTATTTAGATACAGCATCTGTGCTCCAGTTTGCCACAGACCTCCCCTCTCCTTATTGCCTTCAGCTGGTGCCATCTCTCATTCACATAAATTGCCTGATCCCTGAAGGCATTTGAATTTGGGTCCCCCGATTTATATAATAAAATCCCTACAGTATATGATTCACTGTGGTCCACCGAGATGATAAATGTTCAAGTTTTAAGTCCCCAATAAGTGGATTTAGAATATCGAATCAGTCTGAAAAGGGAAGTTAACATATTTAATTTCTGGGTAAAACCAGAATTGTTCTTGGCACTTTTCTATGGAGTTCAGTTGCTTGGGAGTCCAAAGGGCTGTTTCCATCAGATTACTTCAGCTGAATAGGAAGCTCTGTAGGTATTATAATCAGAAAGAAATTTAGTACAGTGAAACGGAAGCACATAAGTGAGTTAGTGAGGCTGGAGAGACAGGATCTAGGCTTCTAGAGTGACACTACAGAACTGACCTGCCAGGAGAACCAGGGCCTTTGCCACAGTGTGGACAGTGGGGAATCAGGGGACTATTACAAGAAGACTTGAATTCGGTAATGCAGGGTCATGGCAAGGCAGTTTCCATCGTTGGAGCTGCGCACCTGTTTCTGGACACCTGAAGCAGGAAACTGGATTTTGGGCCACTACTGCCCCCTATTGCCTGTTGGTCTTTCAAGAAATAATGCCAAAACAAAACAAAACAAAACACCCCAAAAAACCCCAAACCCAAAAAACTCTCAAATTTGCAAAGCACCTTCAGATATACCGTGTCATCTGGTCCTCATGATAACAAGCAAGGCACATGGTCATCATCCCCTCTTTACAGGTGAGGAGACTGAGGCTCAAAGTTGATGGAACGTAAGGTTACACGGCTTTGTGCAAAACTGGAGTAACCGCCCAGGTCTCTTCATCCCCGGGCCAGGGCAATGAACTCAACTCACAAGTCACGAGTGAGGTCTTTTGTGGCCCTGTGGTAGGCTCTGAGAGCACAGCATACAGATATCAAGGCTGGTGGCTCATGAGTGTCGTGGACTGGCAAATCACCGTTATCTGCATCAAAAGCACAGTTCATGGGGCCTGTACGTGGCAGAGGTATGTCTAGGGACATTCTCGAGAAGAAAAGAGGTGACATTTGAGTTGGGTTTTGAGGGATGAGTAGAAGTACGTCTGGAAGCAAAATGCAGAAAATAGTCCTAGCATCTGGCAAGAGCTAAGGGGGCCTGATGAGACAGCAGCGCTTTGGGGAGCTCATAGAATTCTAGTTTTGGAGGATTTGAACAAGGTAGAAAAATGTTTTTGTAGTACAAGTATTATATACATACAGCAAAATAAAGTGCATCAGTCTTATGTATACATCTTTTTGAGTTAAAAAATAATATAATATGTAAACATGGTAAGATGTTAAACTTTCTGAACATCCTGGGAGATTCCCTTGTGCCCCTTCCCAGTCTATACCCACCTCCATCCTTCTCTGGAGGTTTCGGGCGGGGGGGATGAGGGTGTTTCCTAAGGGGTAAGTGCTTTCCCTGCTCAATACAGCTTGTCAAGTAATCAGACACTGTCGGATGACAGGCAGGTAATTGATCCGAGGATGGCCAGAGAATGGAGGTGAGCTCATGGTCTGAAGGCATCTTCTGCCACTAGGACTCATGGTCAGGATTTCCGGGGTTAGGATGGAAGGGGCTGGCATGGAAGTTGACTTGTTTTTCCTGGAAGGGTAGGAGGCTTCTTTGAATCAGAGGATATAATTTCTTCCCTTAAGTGGGATGTGCCAGCAAGCTGGTAGGTGGGTTTTTTAATACCAGAAGTGGGGCGCCTGGCTGGCTCAGTCCATGGACCATGGGACACTTGATCTCACAGTTATGAGTTCCAGCCCTACCTTGGGTAGGTAGAGTTTGTTTAAAAAATAAAATCTTAAGGGGCACGTGGGTGGCTCAGTCAGTTGAGCGGCTGCCTTTGGTTCAGGTCATGATCGCAGGATTGTAGGTTCCAGTCCCGCATCGAGCTCACTGCTCAGTAGTGAGTCTTTTTCTCTTTCCGTCTCCTTCTCTCTCACAAATAAATTTTAAAAAATCTTTAAAACAACAACTACAACAAAACAATTAGATGGTAACGATCCCGAGGTCTTCTGGAGGGTTAACAAGCATCTGAATTGGATCAAACTGGTCGAAAACTGAAAAAGTGGAGACAAGTTTGGAGTTTGTTAGCGAAAATCTCAACGCTCTTGGGGTGAGACCCCTGTTTCCTTTTATGTCTTTTTTTTTTAAGAGGTGTTTTTTTTTTTTTTTTTTAAATTTATCTGAGAGCGCGACAACGAGCTGGGGGAAAGAGAGAAGGAAAATCTCAAGCAGACTTCCTGCTAAGCGTGGAGCCCCACCCGGCTCTCGAACTCAAGACCCTAAGATCGCGACCTGAGTGGAATTCAGGAGTCCCACACCTAAATGACTGAGCCACCCAGGCGCGCCTCTTCTTCTTCTTACTCCTATTGCTGCCTCCAGATCTTTCACCATCTCTTTGCACAGTCTTAGGGAGTTGCATTGGGCACGGGAGGTTTTTTCATACCGCCGCTTTCTCCTCTGGTCCACGTGAAATTTAGGTTGCCCGGGAAAGGGGAGGGAGGTGGGGACAACGACGTTTGGCCCTTCAGAGCCACCGTCGAGGCTCAGGTTGGGCGGAGCCGCCATGTCCCTCGGCGGCCGCCGTGCGTCCGTTACGTGGCAGCTGCCGGAGCCCGCCAATCCACGGCGCCCGCATCAGCCCCCTCGGGTGGCGCAGCCGGAAGGGGCGGAGCTGAGGCGGCGGCGGCTGAGGAGGCAGCGGTGGCGGCGGCGGCGGCACTGGAGGCCGCGGTCCTGGTCCTGGCTTCGGCCCCAGCCCCACCATGGTGACGCTCGCTGAGCTGCTGGTACTCTTGGCCGCTCTTCTGGCCACGGCCTCGGGTTACTTCGTCAGCATCGACGCGCATGCCGAGGAGTGCTTCTTCGAGCGGGTCACCTCCGGCACCAAGATGGGCCTCATCTTCGAGGTGGCCGAGGGCGGCTTCCTGGACATCGACGTGGAGGTGCGGGCACGCTGCCCGGGGCCCAGACGGGGTTGCGGGGCCGTGCGCGGTTGGCGGCGCTGGGGCGCGCGCGGGGCCTGCGGGGGCGCGGGGTGTGGAGGCCGCTGTCCGAGTGCTGGGAGGGGCCCGGGCCGCCGTCTGGCCCCCGCCTGGGCGACCCCCTAACGGCCTTTTCCCCCGCGGTCCGCCCGGGTTCCATACCCCAGGACTTGGTCGGATACGGAGCCGTTGCTTAGCCGCCTTGGGTTCTTGGTTTGAACGGCGGGCTCCCCGTGGACTCGGTCTCCGAGCTTTGTCGGCCAGGCGCCGCGTGTCAGCTCGGGGCGCAGAAGGCACTTAAGTGTTGAGGTTAGTCGAGGGCAGGTCTGTATTGGGTCTGCAGCTGCATTTCGTCGCGTGACGGATTAATGTTGGGGCCTGACGTGAGAACTTTATAGAAAAAGTAAGGCGAAAGCTGTTGAAGGCTAGACGGGCATTTGTGTTGTGCTGTTCTTTATTTTTCAAAGATCGAGTCTGAGCGTGTAACCTATTTTTTTTTTAAGATTTTATTTATTTATTTGACAGGCAGAGATCACAAGTAGGCAGAGGCAGACAGAGAGAGAGAGAGAGGAGGAAGCAGGCTCCCCCCCTGAGCAGAGAGCCCCATGCAGGGCTTGATCCCAGGACTCCAGGATCATGACCCAAGCCCAGCCCGAAGGCAGAGGCTTTAACCGACTGAGCCACCTAGGCGCCCCACGTGTAACCTATTTTTATGCAAACCTCCAGATACCTCCTGGAGCCATCTCTGACTAGGGAAAAGGTGGACTAGGGTCATTCAGTTTAGGGATAATGATTGCAGATGAAGTATCTGGAGAAAACAGGACATTGTTCAAAGAAAGCTGCAGTCCCTAAATTTCCTCCTCTTACCTTTTTTTTTAAGCCAAAAGAGTGACTCGTTTTTATTTTTCTTTCTTTTAGGAAACTGGATGTAATTAATACTTAAATTCACTGTTACCATGATTAATTGAGTTCAGGGGTTTTCCTTTTGACAGTGGACAGCAGAGTTGGGCACCAATTACACGGTCCACATGAAAGGAGGGACTGCTGAAATTAGTTAAGACTGCAGCGATCAGCTCTCCCAGTGTCCCAAGTTCTGCAGGTGACAGGCTTTGTAAGAGGAACTAAGTTAGTTAACCAGGGCCTAACAGCTGATTTTTAGCAGATGGCTGAGAACATGGGTCTCTTAGTTTTCAGTCTGGTCTTTTTTCTCAAGCCTTCTGGCATCTCAGATTCCTTCACTGGTTTGTAGCAATCAATTAGGAAAACCCAAAAGTGTAACTTGCTCAAATTTCTTAGTTTTATTTTTTTTTTAAAGATTTTATTTATTTATGGGCAGAGGAGGAGGGAAAGCAGGTTCCCTGCTGAGCAGAGAGGCCGATGTGGGGCTCGATCCCAGGACCCTGAGATCATGACCTGAGCCGAAGGCAGAGGCTCTAACCCACTGAGCCACCCAGGCGCCCCTTTTTTTATGTTTTGATATTAATAGCGTGCATGTGTGTTGGTGATAGGCCAGTTGGAGACAGGTGTAAGGTACTGTTTGTGTTTCTGAGGGGTTCGTGTGTCAGTGGGACAAAGGAAGCGTGTCAGGATTGAAGCAGGTCCTGGAGAGTCCTCTTGTGCAGCCTTGTTTTGTAAGCAGGAGAACTGCAGCCCAAAGAGGTTACTGTCATTAAGTGACAACTACATTTTCTTAGCAGATATTTTACAGCCAATAGACAGTACCTACGAACAGTACGGTTTAAAATCTTTGTGATGTGTATTTCTTTCCTGCCTCCAGATTACAGGGCCCGATAATAAAGGAATTTATAAAGGAGACCGAGAGTCCAGTGGGAAATACACATTTGCTGCTCACATGGATGGAACGTACAAGTTTTGTTTTAGCAATAGGATGTCTACCATGACTCCAAAGATAGTGATGTTCACCATTGATATCGGGGAGGCTCCCAAAGGACAAGACATGGAAACAGAAGGTGGGATGAACATTCAGATTTAATTCCCATTCCAGGAATTAATGTTATGTACATTGTTACTCATCTTGAATGGAGTATTTATATTTTTTGATTTCTTATTCTAAGTTCATTAACTGTGTTTAAAACCAAAAAGTTTTGTGATACATTTTATTTTATTTTATTTCTCCAGGACTCCAAATTAACAAAAATAAGTTTCTGGGAATTTGTATTTATTTTTGGTTCTTTAGACTTGCCTCTTCTGGCAACTTTTCATAGTCAGTCTGTGCTTTTGTAAGCATGTAGGTTATGTGTGTTTTAGGTGGTTTGTTGTGTTGATTTGCTAATCTTGGTATATACATTACCGTTTGCTCATTTATACATGACTAGTTGGATTAAACCTAGTTTTATTTTTGTGTGTTTATATCTTACACTTTTCTTTAGGTGGTGGAGATACCTGGGATGGTAGGTGGATTGCTTTTTGACAGCATCCTGTCTTGCATATTTTTCTTTGCCTCTAATTTCTGCTTTGCTTTCCTTTCTAACCTCAGTTTATTAGCATGAGAGTGTTTTTTCTCTTAATTAAAAAAAAGACCCCTACAACTAACTAGAGTTTTAGAGCTCTTTTTTTTTTTTTTTTTTTTTTAAAGATTTTATTCATCCATTTGACAGAGATCACAAGTAGGCAGAGAGGCAGGTACAGAAAGAGGAGGAAGCAGGCTCCCTGCTGAGCAGAGCGCTTGATGCGGGGCTCGATCCCAGAACCCTGGGATCATGACCTGAGCTGAAGGCAGAGGCTTAACCCACTGAGCCACCCAGGCGCCACTAGAGCGGTTGTTTTTATTTGGTTGACGGGAAGTATAGTTAGGTCATTTTAAATTAATGGCCCTAGAAATACAGTGATTGGCTTCTTAGTAACATCATACTTTGTTTCTTTAAAATGAATGCTGAGGGTGGAAAGATTGAACTGTAATTGGAGGGATAAAAGTCTTGAACATAGCTAATAGCAAATAGTGTTCACTTTGTACGAAGTATTTTGGTGGCTTTTTACCGTTACTGAAGTTTTGTAACTTGAAACTTTGTAGGATGTGAAATGCAGTTCTAGAAGCTATGTTGAGATGGTGACAGAAGCTCTTTCAACCATATGTTATAATTCAATTAATTTTTGTTTCTTCACTGACCAGCAGTAAACCCTGAGTCGAGTCTTCTGGTTAAATTGTTTACCAAGAACCAGCACATTTGGATTGGGGCGGTGGGCGGAAGGCAGGGGTTGTACAGTGTACGTCAGGATTTGTGGAAACTAGCAGTTCAACACATTTCCTAGTATTGACATTTGTCCTAAATATTAAGCAGTTAATAGAGTACTTACATCGTAAAGAAGTATTTGTTAGGTTTGAAATCTGTAGAATTCAGAGAATCCTACTATTTAGTAATTCCTGTGCTTGTTTTTTGGGGCCATTTACAGTGTAGGACTTGGCTAACTTAAGGAGAATTCGGAGTTTTCAAGGGGTTTGTGCTTGTTTCTTTTCTGGAAATTAGTCCTTTCTAAATAGTTAGAAAATGTTGGCTGATGAATGTGACTCTTGAGTTATTCTTAAACCTTTAATATCTAAATTCTTGCTTTTGTTTGCTAATGTCAGTGAATGGAAGCTCTGAATTCAAACCCTGTTCTAAAGCAGTGGTCCTCAAGTGAGGACAGTGTTTGCCCCCAAGAGGACATTTGACAGTATCTGGAGACTTTTTTTTTTTAAAGTAGGCTCCATGCCCGTTGTGGGGCTTGAACTCACGACCTTGAGATCAAGAGCTGCATTCTCTACTGACTAATCCATCCAGGCATCCCTATCAGGAGACATTTTTTATTCTCATGGCCGGGTGGAAGATCCTAAAATGTACTGGCCGGCCCCTCACAACGAAGAATTATCTGGTTGAAAATGTCAACAACGCTGTTCCTGAGAAACCCTGCTCCCAAGGTTCCATGTCGTGCTTGGGGTTTCCCAGATGAAGCTAGTGAGGGATGATTTGGGATTTGAGATTCTACCTAACTACCTTAACATGGGTAGGGGTCCTCTGTTGGGATTCTTCCCTATTGGTAGATATTTTTTTCCTAACTCCGTGTTCGTTGTCATAACATAGCCCTGTCTAGAAGCCTACACTTACCCTTCAGAACCCTTAGTCCACCTTGTATTCATTTTTGGCAAAAAAGAATACCTGATTTTAAACCTTGTGCAACCGAAAGCTTGTCTTTTCACTTATGATGCCTGCCATTCCCCACTGTAGTGAAATTATTGCTGTGATTTCCATAGAGGAATGTTTGAATTTTGGTGTGGATTTTTTCAAGAATGTCTTGGGTTTTTGTCTGGTTAGCTTCATTGAGATTAAAAGTCTGTTTTGAGGCTGCATTTATATTAACATTAGAGTTATATGATTCTAAAGCATAGGTTTTGATTTTAGTTAAATATTGTTATTTACAGAATTATTATTAGGAATTTTGTTTCATAGTTTGTGTTCTTTTTTTTCCCCCTCCTCAGTTCTTTTTTTCTTTTCCAGTTAATATAGTGAACTTAGCAGTAATTCATTGGAGGAAATTTCTTAGGGTGAATTGTTTTCCTTTTGTTAGTAAGCATTATAGAGTATGTTTCCCACCCTGAAAGAGCTTTCTGTTCTGGGAACGGACATTTAAAAAAATGCATCGAGAATTTATTGTCATCGGTAGTCCAACATGACGTCTGAGCCGTTTCGAAACAGCTTCTAAACAGAGTATGCCTTCTCTGAGGAGTATCTTGAGGAATATTGCCTTATGCATATTTTTTCAAAAGGAGATTGCCAAATGTGTGCTAATCTGGTTTTATATTTTTCCGTAGCTCACCAGAACAAGCTAGAAGAAATGATTAATGAGCTGGCAGTGGCGATGACAGCTGTAAAGCATGAGCAGGAGTACATGGAAGTTCGGGAGAGGATACACAGAGCAAGTAAGTTCATGCTGGAGCTTCGCAATGGTGTCTGGTGGCCGGAAAGTCCTGAAGCCGTATTACCCAACAGCTGGCTGGAATTTTCCTCATTTGGGTATTTTATAAATATTATCATAGTAAAGCATTGACTGGAAAAAGCAATTATGCAAAGATAGTTTTTGAGTGCGTGTTTGTAGAGCTTTGTACCAGACTGGTTTTTTATTGGGATATTCATTCTAAACTGAAAAATGCTGTTAAGATTTAGTATGAGCTTTTAGGAGTTTTTAAAAAGATCTCTGGTCCTCTGAGGAGTAAAACTAATAGTTTTCCCAAAGCAGAAAGGAAAAATAGAAAGTGGTTGGTTTTTAATCACATAGTCGACATTTCTGTGCCAATGTGTAATATTATATGCTGAAATTAGCTTTTTTTACTAAAGTGGAAGGTTTAGGCTAGTTAAAATAGCACGAAAACATGAATCCAAGCAGTCACCAGGTGAAGCTCAGCTTGGGTTCCTGGTTTGTAAACTGGGAACATGGAATGCATTTATCTGTGGAAACAGTGGTGACTAGGATCCCACGTTAGGTTGCAAAAGCCTGTCTGGCCCATGATACAGCCATAAGTATTATACCTTTGCACGTAAAATTGAGAGGTACCGTATTGACGCCCAGACCAGATACCATATTTTAGATCCAGGTCCGCACCTGTGGTTCAGTGTTTTTCATCCTCCACATAGTTCTTGGGGCTAGATCTCATGGGAGCAAGCTCGTCCTCGAGTGCAAAGTGATTGAAGTCAGGAGTCTTTGTTCCGGGTTTGGGGTAGAGCAAGAGAAGAGTGACTCCAGAGAGAGAGAGAGGCGCAGGCTGAACCTCTTCAAGATGTGGTTCGTGTTCTCCCTACACTCTTACATCTCTTGCCATGGATGGAAATGAACCTTGAGGACCTAGAGCACGCACCTAGCCTTTCGGTGGCATAGTAATGAGTAAACACAACAGACTGGAGAAGTAAGAGCCCCTGTCCTCACTTTCTGGGGGGGAGTGGGGCGTGAGGGGGACCACCGCTTGTATACATGCGCTCCAGCCTCTTCCGCTATGGTTCTTTCTCCTCCTTGCCCCCACTGGTACTCTGTTTACCCTCTGGGATCGACCCTCCTCTCCCTCACCTGGCGGAAACCCATCTGTTGATTACCTTGCTCTCCACTGGGCCCAGCCCATTCTGGGGTGAGAAGGGCACTGAGCAGAGTCTGAAGGCTGAAAGCTTCTGCTTTTTGTTATAACCAGTTCAGACCAGATGGCTTTAAAGGTATAGGAAGTTCTTGGGAACACAGCAGTCGGAGGAAGACCTGTCTTCCGGTCTGTGGGGGCATCCAGCCTTACTCTTTTGCACTTAATTTGAGTGGAGATGCTCTGTATTTGTTTCACAAATAGAATTTTAGGCTTTCTGTTTATTTTTGCAAATCAGATAGTTCTCACAATGTTTTTTGTAACATCTTCCTACAGCACTTACCCCTTAGGGTTGAACATAATGAGACATTTTTTTCTTCCTTTATCTCCAGTGTTGTACTATACTTTGTTACTTTTAGATGTGGCTAACTTGTAAATAGTGTGAGGACAGTGTCTAATACACACACTTTTCCAGGTAAAGTGAAGAGAGAGATAAATACTTCTTTTTACATGATGGCTTAATATTTTGAAGTATTTACTCGGCCATTCCCCTCTCCAGACACAAATCTTAAGTGCTGGTCCTTCACAGTTAATGCTAGATATTGGTTACTAAGTTTTCAGCAGAAGTAAACTTCATGCCATGGAATTAGTACTAAAAATTTCAGCTTTGGTGTTTTTGAGGGTTCTAATTAGTAATATTCTTGGGCATGTATCTCTTCTTATTCCGGGAAAAAAGCCCCATTTTTTGTTAACTGTACGTTTTATTTTTGGGGGGTTAATTGCGTTTCACGTCTTTTTGAGTGATTATTAATCTAGTAGCCATTATAATCCAGTTAATGTTCTACAAATGATATATCTAAAAATATGGCACTCACTTATTCATCTGATTAATATTGTTACTATATTGCTGATTTATAATTGTTTTTAAAATTGGCCATTTGTGGGTTTTTTTTTTTTTTAAGATTTTTATTTATTTATTTGACAGAGAGAGATCACAGTAGACAGAGAGGCAGGCAGAGAGAGAGAGGGAAGCAGGCTCCCTGCCGAGCAGAGAGCCCGATGCGGGACTCGATCCCAGGACCCTGAGATCATGACCTGAGCCGAAGGCAGCAGCTTAACCCACTGAGCCACCCAGGCGCCCCTTAAAATTGGCCATTTGTAGAAAAATCAGAAACTGCCTAGTAATTTTAAAAAGTAAAGGCTGTAGATTTGATCAGAAATTTGAAAGAATGTGACATAGATTGAGCAGAATAAATTAATAAAGAGTGGTCTTGGCTCTTGTTTTAAGGATCAGACCCTTAGCTTAAGAGTGGGATAGATCATGGACTGGTTCCAGTTTGTCGTAATTGCCAGTATTGGTTCATGAAACTGAGAAACCTTCAGCTAGAACAGCTGTCAGATACATAGTAGGTGCTCAGTATTTGTTGAATACATGTTTAAGGAAAAAGCCACTTAGATTGACCCATTTTGACTAGGTGGGTAGTGCTTTAGGGTAACTATGTGATCTTGAAATAATCTTTTTTTTTTTTTTTTTTTTTGTTAAAGTCTGTTTTCTGATTCAGCGAAAAAGATTATAATGTAGGAATATTTTAATGTGAAGGAGAAAGGAGGTCATACTGGGTTTTAACTCTAGAGGTTGAAGTCACTTGGGCAAGTCACTTTTCCTCTCTGCTCTCCATACACAAGCAGAGCAGACTTGACCATATCCCATGAATCTTTAAGGTCCCATTTAAAGCTAAAATTTTCTGCTGCTGAGTTTGTTGAGTTGCTTGGGGACAAAAGACAAAAAGTAGAGTACTGTGAATGGTGTGAAAATACTACTTTCTTAGAGTAAAGACTAGGATGACTCATGATGCTTATGCCTTTTTTTTTTTTTTTTTGGTTAAATTATGTATTTTTGTCTGTCCTCACAGTCAACGACAACACAAACAGCAGAGTGGTCCTTTGGTCCTTCTTTGAAGCTCTTGTTCTAGTTGCCATGACATTGGGACAGATCTACTACCTGAAGAGATTTTTTGAAGTCCGGAGGGTTGTTTAAAAAGCCTTTTCCTGATGATCTCAAAATCATAATTCACTGTTTACCAAACATCTTGGTGATAATAATGTCATTAGTTTCTACATTTTTATTTTTGAAACTGTACATCACAGCTTATGTTTCTTTGTGATTAATAGATATTGAGGGAAAACACCTTTTTAGGAAAGTTAGAGTGAAAATTTGACACTTGATTGGCATAATTTCTTATTTGAATTCTGCCTCCATTATCCAGGTCTGTCAGAACTCCCCAACACTATAAATGAAACACAGGCATATAGTCCTGATTATATCTTCTTTCCATGTGTTTTCATGAAGTACAGTTCAGAAAAGTACTTCATGGATAGTACTTCACTTAAATGACTGCATTCTTTGGGTCTCTTATCCTGCAGTTCAAGTCATTAAAGATTCTTTTTGTTGAATCCTTATGAGAAACAACTGTCTGAATCTTGACATTTTCTACCCAGCCTACTGGCAGAGCTCTGACTGGAGTGTGACCAGGTTGGTACTTTGATACTTGTCTATCTTGTTTTTGCTTTAAAGATTACACTTAAACACATTTTGCCCCTAAATTTGTGTTTTGAACCTTAGGACTCAAGCACATCCAATTAAATTGATGACACAAGCAGCTAATAACCATTTTTTGGTTTCTGCCTAACTTTGCAAGCAGTCTCTACTAAAGCCGGTTCTCTGGATGTTGCAGCCAATGGTAGCTCTTTTCTTTCTGTGCTGGCACATCCACTTTCTCCGCTCTTGGCATGTAGGAAGTGTGCACTCATATAATTGGAAACATCTGGATTTCTGATGCCTAAGGGTTAAAGCCTCTTGGATTTCATTGCAATGATATACAGCCACTATTTTATTTTTGATCAGTGGCATTTTTGCCACTGTTTAATTAGGGTACTGGACATCACTGTCAGTACTAGGATTTTGTTTTTGTTTTTCTTGGGTCTTTTTTGGCACATGTGAATTTTGTTTTGTATAAAATGAAATGACTTTCTTTTGGTCTCTGATGATGGGTTTAAAATTAAAGGAGCATATGGTCGTGGTGTGGGGGTGATCCAGGATTATGTTGTGACTGATGTATATTAGTTACTTCTACATTTTTTTTGGATCTTTGCAGGGGAAAGCTACAAGTAACGAGTTTTATATAATTAATTTAAATTTGTTACAGGTTTCCATGTTCAGGATAAACAATTTTTCAACCTTTGGTGAAAATACTTGCAACAGTTTAAGGTGACTGTATTTTACCTTAAGACAACAGTTGCAATGCCATTTTTTTTTTTTTTTTTGGGTGTGTGTGAAAACACTTCAAAATTGAATTAAAAGATGTACATTTAAAATTGGTTGTGTATCTAATCTGCCCCAAGTTCAGTAAATAAACAATTCTTTTTAAAAACAGTATTTTGTGTTTCATATTAATGATTAATTTACATTTGTTAAATATCAACTTTCTATTCATATTTGAAATGAGACATGTCCGTGTTTTCTGAGTTACTATGCCTGTTATAGATGTCTGTCGCTTTGTACATCTGTAAACTTGAGGATAGTGAGTAGGAACTCAATATTAGTTTTCCTTGTGTGGTTTCTTTTGATGATTCATTGTTAATATCTTAAGTATTTTTTTTCATTTGGAAGAAAAGTTGAGTTATTTTAACTCAGCTTCCTGGTTTATTGGATGTGGGAAACAAGTTTAGGAGGGATTCAGTGATTCGTGCAAGGCCCTCAGATGAAGCCTGGTGGAATCAGAAACTAGATCTCCGCTTTTAGAAATTGTTGCTCTTCCTCTGTTACACTAAGGGCCTGTTAGTAATAAACTACCATTTGTTGGACACTGTGGAATGTCCTGGCACTATGCTAAATAAGTGCTATATGCAGTCTGTTTAATTTATTCCTCAAAACAGCCCTTAACCTTGGGTGCTATTATAATCCTCCTTTTGGAAATAGGGAAACAGGCTTGGAAAGCATCCAAGGGTCCGAAAACTAGTAAGTAGATACCCAAATGCAAATGCTAGTATGCTCTTTCCTTCTGCCTTTATTTTCAGAGCGGTGGAAGTCCCATTTTATAACAGTTGTCAGGGGTATTTTGAGGTGTGATCCTGTTTCACTGGAAACGTTGCCTCAGACTTTTTTTTCCACTTCATTTAGTTTGTGATGACTGGAGTCTGTATGAGTACTATTCCTATTTATCCATCCCCAAAATATCTGAGTGACTGCTGTGTGCTGCCAGCTGTAGCCCCTGGGTTAAAGAAATTAAAGAAAATTCCCCATTGTCGTGGGACTTCCTTTTAGTGGAGGAAGAAGAACCTATTAAGTAAATTGATCAGTATATTAATAGTAAGTGCAATGGAGGGGAGGGGAGGCAGGCTGAGCGGTTTTAGTGATTAGGAAAGGAAGGCCTCACTGAGATGACATTTGTTAAGTACGGCAGCAAGCCGCGCACGGAGCCGGAGTCCGGCACGTAGCAGGCCATGGATGAAAGCTTGCTGAACGAATGTGTGCGTGGACAAATGAGCCCGCCCCAGGCGACGGCGAACCGAGGAACAGGAAGATCATGTTCTCACTTGGGACTCTAACCTTGTCGGAAGTAAACCACCATTTAGTGTGTACCGAGCGCTGGGTCCCCACCATCCCCGACTTCGCATATGTGTTGACCGGGGCTCCGGGAGCGGGGTACATTTCTATCCACTCCAGACCAACCTGTCCCTTGGCCAGGACGCGGTCTTGTGCTGCCACCTGCCTCTGATGAGCGCAGGAAGCTGGCGATCCGGAGCAGAATCCCTCCGCCGAAATGCCTGTTCTCGGTGGGAATGCGCCCGAGCCAAGGCGGCTGCGTGGGAGGGACGGTACGACTCCGGTCTGGCCCAGTCCCCACCGTCCACTTTCACTGCCCGGCGGTCAGCTTTTCCCGCTCGCGCAGGACCCTTTCCCCGAGCTCGGGAACTCTGCTGCTAGAGCGCGGTTGCCGGCGGTCCCACGGACGGCCGGAAGCGGAAGTGCTCGCCGGCGCCGCCCCGGTGGCGGCCGGGTGGCGGCCGTGGCGGCCGAGGCAGAGCGCGCTATGGAGCACGTGACGGAGGGCTCTTGGGAGTCGCTGCCTATGCGGCTGCACCCGCGGGTGCTGGGCGCGCTGCGGGAGCTGGGCTTCCGGTACATGACGCCGGTGCAGGTACCTGGCGCGGCCGGGCGGGGAAGGGTCCTCCGTGCTCGGGAGAAAGGGGTGGCAGGCGGGGCGGGGAGGCTCCGATCGGCCTCCCCCCCCCCGCCCCCCGGGATTTATGCCCTGTCTTCAGTCTGCCTACCCTGGTTAATGACGCCGGCGGGTGGGGGGGCGGCTGCGCCCCTGCGCCAGGGCCCTGACCTCCCGCGCGACCATCACCCCCCGCCTCCGGCGCCTGTGAGTGCTGGGGCCCAAGTGCCGGCTGCGTCCCAGCGCTGCCCCTCTAGCAGGTGGCTTAACGTCTCCGCGCCATTTCCTTCTTACCTGTTTCGTAGGGTTACTGTGGGACGTCCCTAAGACAGTGTTGGACACATTATGGGAGCTCAGAAAATAATACCTGCCGTTTTACTATGCGGGCCAAGTGAAGCCTTCTGGCCCCATTTATTTGTTTATTCAAGAAATATTTGTTGAGGATATACTGTGTATCAGGTTTTCTAGGCTCTGGGGACTTTGCAGTGTTGGTCCCCAGGCATGGACCTTATTTTCTTTCTTTTTTAAAAGATTTTATTTATTTATTTGACAGAGATCACAAGTAGGCAGAGAGGCAGGCAGAGAGAGAGGGGGAAAAGCAGGCTCCCCACCGAGCAGAGAGCAGGACTCTGGGATCATGGTCCGAGTGAAGACAGAGGCTTTAACCCACTGAGCCACCCAGGCGCCCCTTATTTTCTACTGCAGGGAGAAAGGAGGGAGAAAGGAGTAGAAAACGGTAATTTCAGTTAGTGGTAAGTGTCACTGAGGTCCAGGACAGGAGGTTAATTAAGGTGGTGTGTTAGGGAAGGCCCCTCCGAAGGTGCCATTGAGCTGATACCCAATGATTGAGGAGCTGACTGTGGGGTGATTGGGGCAGGATATCTCAGCAGAGAGAAGTGCCAGTGCGGATATTTGGGCTACAGGTGACCTGGGAGGAACAGAAAGAAGGCCTTTGGTGGGAGCCATCCGGCGTAGTATAAGAGATGAGCAAAGTAGGGTCCATGTTGTGCAGGGTCTTGGATGAGTTTGGATTCCATTTAAATGCAACGGAAGCCATCTTAATGGGTAGCAACGTATGAAGGGAAGGGAGGTGACTGCTGTGTGGAGAATGGACTTCAGGGGCTTCGAGAAGCAGGAGGTCAGGGGGCCAGTGTCAAGTGAGAGGTGGTGGTGACTTGGAGTAGAGTGGATTCTGAGAAGGGAAGTTTGAGAGAGTGTTCAGGTTGTTGGGGGCCAGATGTAGGGGTTACCAAAGAGGGGAATCTAGAGGGAGTCAGGTTTTTGTCTTTAGCAGCTGGGTAGATGGCGGTACCGATTACTGAGGTGAGTAAGGCAGGGAGAGGTAGCACATTTCCGAGGGAAATTCAAGAATTACTGAGTTGAGATGTCCATGAGATCCTCAGGAAAGAGGTGGAGGAAGCAGGAGATGACAGCTGGGGGTACTTCGAACCCTGCCTTGGGTCTGTAGTGCAGGGAGACCCAGTCACTGACATCAGTTGTTGGTAATCAGGGGCTATGCCGTCCACTGTGGGAGTCGGTAGACACATGAAGCTCTTGAACACTTGAAATATGGTGAGTCCAAATTGAGATGTGCTCCACCTGTAGAAGGTGCGATGGATTTTGGAGGTTTAGGATTAAAAAAAGGAGTGGAACATATCTCATTAATTAATTTTTAAAATATTCATTACCTGTTAAAAGTGACAGTAGTCTGGGTCTCCTGGGTTAAATAAAACACAATAGTAAAATTCATTTTACATTTTTCTTTTTACTTTTTTTTTTTTTCAAGATTTTATTTATTTATTTGACAGAGGAAGAGAGATCACAAGTAGGCAGAGAGAGAGGAGGAAACAGGCTCCCTGCCAAGCAGAGAGCCCGATGCGGGGCTCAATCCCAGGATCCCGGGATCATGACCTGAGCCAAAGGCAGAGGCTTTAACCCACTGAGCCACCCAGGTGCCCCAAATAAATAAAATCTTCAAAAAAAAAAAGTGCTGCATGTGCTGTGATGGGTGAGCTCAGGCTCTGAGGACCAGGAGTGGGGTCTTGGAGGGGATGACCTCAAAGCTGAGACCTGAGTCTGCTTTTTGCAAGACCTGGAGGTACCCTGTGGTGTTTAAAATGAGGTTTATTGGAATCATTGTGTCTTTTTTTTTTTTTTTTAAGATTTCATTCATGTATTCATTTGACAGAGAGCAGGAGAGTACAAGCAGGGGGAGCTGTGTAGAAGGAGAGGGAGAAGCAGGCTCCCCGTTGAGCAGGGGGCCCAATGCGGGGCTTGATCTCAGGACCCCGGGATCATGACCTGAGCTGAAGGCAATCGCTTAACCAACTGAGTTACCCAGGCACCCCTGGAATCATTATTTTTTGATACGAGAGCTGGAAGGGACTCCAAAACTCAGTCTTCAAAACCCTTCCTGGTCCAGAGAGGAAAAAGACGTGAGGCAGGGCTAGTATTTAGGACTCTGGAATCCCAGCTCAGCTCACTATTCCCTCCACACTGTCTGTACAGACACCACAGCTGTGTTCTGCTGTGTTGCCTCTGAGCCAACCCCCTGGGGTGCTTTGTGGTGACTCTATTCAGGGTCTCTATTGTGTATGTGTGTGTGTAGGGGGGACCCATTGTGACCCAGGCCACCCACTGTGTTCTGTGGGCTTTGGGCGACCTCCGTGGAGCCTGGCATTCTCTAACGGGGGCTTTGCATCTCTTTCTCTAGTCTGCAACCATCCCTCTGTTCATGAAAAACAAAGATGTCGCTGCAGAGGCGGTGAGTACCTCATTGAAATGCAGCTTGTCCTCCTGTTTTCCCTCCAGAATGAACTGTGAGGAAAAGCAAACCAAATTCACTCCATCTTGGCAGGTCACGGGTAGTGGCAAAACGCTCGCTTTTGTCATCCCCATCCTGGAAATTCTTCTGAGAAGGGAAGAGAAGCTAAAAAAGAATCAGGTGAGGATCGCTACGGGGTATATTTTTACTTAGTCATTGTAGAGGTCACAGTTCAAAGAAGCTGGTCAAAAGATTGAAAAAAAAATCTGTCCTCATTACCTGCAGATACCCTGTTTCTGAATCTGCCTACCTGTTGATATTTACCTGTGGTCCCCAGATCAATAATTCTGTGTTTCCTCCCTCATTCATGGCTTTGTGCAGAGCAGCAAAGACTCGGGGTCACCTGCTGTGCTCGTTCCCAGCCGCGTCTGAACAGGGCGACGCTCTGCCTTCCTGCGTAGCTCTCAGACTATAATAAACAGGCGTCCTTCTGTTTACCGCTGTGATTCTTGCTGGGGACTTCAGCATTTAAAACGGCCTCAGGAGTAGAGCTGAAGCAGTGGCTAGTGTTGCTGAGCGCCAGAAGGCTGGGATGGCCCTTTCGGAAAACATAAGCGTGCGAGATACGCTCCATCCAGGCCTGAGCTAGAGTGCGACCCGCAGCGAAGTCAGTATTGATAAATCAACTCTGTATTATTCAAGGTGTCTTTAAACAGAAGCACACATAAAAACCAGCCTCTGTATTGATTGATTGACAAAACATGACCAGAGGCTCCCCGGAACCTGACCCTGCATTTCCCCCGGTGGGGGGATGCATTTCAGTGTTTGTGAAGCCCGTGTTTGTCGATAATGAGAACTGGCCGGGATCTAGAGCAGTCACTGGTAAGCCCTGGGACAGAGGAAGCAGTGGAAGCTCAGAATCCTGTCCCCCCGAGGCACTCGGCTCTGTGAGCTGCACAGTTCTGGCGCCGGTGTTCAGCCCTGTGAGCCCGCTCTGCTCACTGTTTCCTTTGCCCACACGCGGGCAGGTTGGGGCGCTCGTCATCACACCCACGCGGGAGCTGGCTATTCAGATAGATGAAGTCCTGGCGCATTTCACGAAGCACTTCCCGCAGTTCAGGTGAGTCGGACACGGCTCCCCTGGTAGCTACGGGCTGTTACTTTGCCTGACCTGGTCAAGACCTGTTGCTTGTTTTAGCCAGATTCTCTGGATCGGAGGCAGGAATCCTGGAGAAGATGTTGCAAGGTTTAAGGAACAAGGGTAAGTTTGCTTGCTTCTGCTCTTTCCTTGCTTGTTTTTGGCACTGAACCCAAGAGGAAGCGATACCTGGTCTAGGCCTCATGGGGAGCATTCCCTTCGGCAATGCCCTCTCCCCAAAAAGTTGTGTTCTCCAGGCCACATTCCCATTTTGCCTGCTGGCTCTTTCCTGGGGAATAAGGCCCTGACGAGCATTTCGCCTTCAGTGAGTCTCACCCTGCAGAGGAAAAGGGAGTCGGGGTGGCCCTGCCTCTCGCCAGGCTGACTATACAGAATTTAGGGCCCTTGCTTTTCTCACTTGGGGCTCTCTAAGTGGTCTCTTCTCACTCCTGGTGGTCCCTGACCTCACGCTGAGTCCCAGTCCTGCAGGTAGCTGCTTGTCTGCCTGGCATTTCCCGGGCATCTCCTGGCTGTTGCAGACATGTCTGGGATGGGTGCTTTTTATTCCCATATCTTCATGTCGTCTGGGGTTTCGCAGTCACCTGTCTACCCATGTGCTTCTCCTGAAGTCGGGGACTTGGCCCTGATGCTCCACTGTCCCTTCTGTCCCCGCCCCTCATTAACCATCACCGGATCATTCACATTTTCTCTCCAGAGCACACATCTCTAGCCCTTTGATTTTTTTCCCTTCGCCCCCTCTCCCGCTCTGATCTGGACCACCCTGTCTCTCCTGGGCTCCTGCGGTAGCGTTCTCTTCTGTGTGTTTCTGCTTTGCCTTCTTACAGTCTACTCCCCAAAGAGCAACCCAGGTGGCCTTTTCAGAGTGCCAGCCTGATCATATCACTCATTGAAAACTCTTTACTGGCTTCTTATGGCCCTTAGGAAGGATCCTAATGTTCGTACAGGGCTTGCCAGGCCACCATTCTCCACTGCTGCTGTCTTCTCAGCGCCTCTGCTGCTGCACAGACCCAGCTTTCCTCTAGAGCACTGCGTGGGTCAGGTTCCCTGTGTCTCTAGGCAGGCTCGCGGTCAGTGTGCTGTCTGTCCCACAGCGTTGCCGTGCCGAGCACACACAGGTGTTTAAAAAACAGATGGATGTTTGACCGCATGCTGGCCATCAGCCCTTTGGAATTTTTTCAGTTGCACCATGAATAAGGTTTATTACGAATAGTGATGGGTTTTGTGGCTAGTTTGTTAGAGAAACTTAATAAAGAGAACAGCTTCTATTAGCATTTGCCATGTTCCAGCTATCCTACGCAGTGCCTTTCAGCCGGGGTCACAATGTTGTGTAGGGGTCAGAGGAGAACATCAATGTGTGAAAGGGCTGGGGTGGGCCTGGGTAGGAACTGCTCACTACGCGGTCAAACACTCCTCTCTAGCTGGTAGGTTGCCTTGAGGATTCTGGGCTCAGTATTGCCAGATACTGAATTTTTTAAAAAGAACATGGAGTTCCAAATTTTTATGTGTGAGCTCTACACTTTTTAAACCATTGGCACGTAATTCACATTAAAAAACAAAAACAAAAAACTTGGAAGACCTGGCTGGCTCAGTCAGTGGAGCATGCAACTCTTGACTTGGGTGGGGGTTGCGGGTTTGAACCCCACATTGGGTGTAGAGCTTGCTTAAAATTGAAGGGGCATCTGGGTGGCTCAGTCAGTTAAGCATCTGCCTTCAGTTCAGGTCATGATCCCACAGTTCTGGGATCAAGCCCCACCATCGGGCTCCCTGCTCAGTGGGGAGTCTGCTTCTCTCTCGCCTACTGCTCCCCGTTTTTGCTCTTTCTCTCTCGCTCTGCTCTGTCAAATAAATAAAATCTTTAACAAAAGTTTCTTCTTAAAAAAAAAAAAAAACAACCCCAAACAAAAAACCAACTTCTTGCGGGTCAGCCAGTGTGGAGGGGCCGTATTTGTCGTTTCATCTGCAGCTGTGATCTTTAACATAAAATTCTCTCTAATTCTGTTCACACTTTCATTTTGTAGACGAGTTACTTGGGGCCTAACGTGGTTGAATAATTTGTTCTAGGTCAGGGGTCAGCCAACCCTTTCTGTAACGGAACAGATGCCAAATATATTAGGTGGACCACGTGGTTGTCACAGGTATTCAGCTCCACTGTTGGGGCGTGAAAGCTGCCAGAGACGATACATGCGTGGATGGGCCTGGTCAGGAAGACGGCACAGAAGCAGGGGCAGGCCAGATGTGGCCACTGGGCCCCGCGTGTGCCGACACCACCCTGGGTCTTGGCCTGGAACCTGTCTGCCTTCCTCATGGCCCTCACTTTTCTGCCCTGAGCCCTGTCCCCTCACTCATGGCTGTATTTCCCTTTAGTGGGAACTTAGAGAACCTGGGTGACCATGGGGCATTACAAGACTTAGTATTTGGAATCACAGATATTCCCAAGGTCCAGAGAGTGTGTGGTAAATGTTTATTGTGTTTTCAAAGTGGGAACATCATTGTGGCCACTCCAGGCCGCCTGGAGGACATGTTCCGGAGGAAGGCAGAAGGCTTGGATCTGGCCAGCTGTGTGAGGTCCCTCGACGTCCTGGTGTTGGATGAAGCAGACAGACTTCTGGACATGGGGTTTGAGGCAAGGTACTGGACTATGGGCTTCTTTGGCTTTGGGTGTTACTGGCAGAAAGGAGAGCAAAATGAAATTCCTTTACCACTTTATGACTGCCTTTATTGGGCTCATTTGAATTTCAGATCATTAGGTTGTTTGATTTTTCAAATACTACCACACAGTTTAAGTTCCAGTTCTACTTCTTAAGATGTATTTTCTTTCATAATTTCTTTTAAAAAGTTTGTGTGTGTGTGTTTTGAATAGCTATTGGGATATAATTCATCTATCGTATAATTCACTTACTTAAAATGTATATAGGTCAATGGTTTTTAGTTCCAAAAAGTTTTTTGTCTTCATTCTCTTTTAATTGCCCCACGTGATAAAAGTACAATTATGTATTCATGTTGGAGAAAACTTGGAAAAATTTAGAGTATAAAGAAGAAAAGAAAAGTATAAAGAGAGTATAAAGTAAGTATAAAGAGTGTAAAGAGTACAAAGTGAAAAGAGAGTGTAGAGAAGAAAAATTGCTCATCATCTCATCCCCTGGTTCTTGTCTACTGTGAATACTGTGATGGCTTTTCCCCTGGTCTCTAAATACCTGTTTAGTGTCCTAAGGTGGTATTTGTTGATGATGCTGATAAACGAGAGGCTAAGCTCGAGCCCTCTTTTTTTAGCATAAACACCATCCTGGAGTTTTTGCCAAAGCAGAGGAGAACAGGCCTTTTCTCTGCCACTCAGACCCAGGAAGTGGAGAGCCTGGTGCGAGCAGGGCTACGGAACCCCGTCCGGATTTCGGTGAAGGAGAAGGGCGTCGCGGCCAGCAGCACTCAGAAAACTCCTTCCCGCCTGGAGAACTACTACATGGTGCGCACTGGATCTCTTGTCGATTCCCACAGCTCGGTCAGAATGCTGACTGGGGTCTCATGGGCGATGTGGCACTGCCTCTAGGGCAACTGCCTGGAGTGCGGTGTTGACATCCATAGGCTTCCGGATTTAGGAGGGCTTCTTCATTGCTGGTGTTTCCGGGCTGGGCTGGAAAAGTCAGGAGCCCGCCTTTCCCGGGCAGAGGGAGGGGTCCGTAGGTAGCATCGTGCCTGGCTGAGTGGGTGCCAGAATGCGACGGCCCTGGACAAAGCCCAGGGACACATCTTGGCTTTGTCCCGTACTAATTGAACTAGATGCACTTATTGTACAAAGGGGCTCCACTACTCCCCACTTCATGGGTTGTGGTGAGGATTGATTGATTACTATGGATTAATACAGATTAGGCTAGTGTGTAGTACATAGTAAGTACTAGTAACTATTAGCTCTGGACACTGACTGCGGCTCTTGTGGCTTTCTGCTGTTTTGTATTCATTTCACTGATTTTATTTATTTATTTATTTATTTATTTAAAATTTTTATTTTATTTTTTTATTTATTTGACAGAGCGAGAGATCACAAGTAGAGAGGCAGGCAGAGAGAGAGAGAGAGAGGGAAGCAGGCTCCCCGCCGAGCAAAGAGCCCCATGCGGGACCCGATCCCAGGACCCCGGGATCATGACCTGATTCGAAGGCAGTGGCCCAACCCACTGAGCCACCCAGGTGCCCCTATTTAAATTTTTTTAAAAGATTATTTATTTATTTATTTGACAGGCAGAGAGAGAGGAGGAAGCAGGCTCCCTCCTGAGCAGAGAGTCGATGTGGGGCTCGATCCCAGGACCCTAGGATCATGACCTGAGCCGAAGGCAGAGGCTTAACCACTGAGGCACCCAGGCACCCCTCACTGATTGTATTTAGAGAGATCTGAGTGTGTGAGAAGAAATTCCAAATTGAGAATTTGGTTTTGGTAAAAATAGGGGGAGTGTGTGCAGATGGGTTTAAATGTCTCTCATGTAGGGGCCCGAATGCAGCCATTGAGTGAATTAGGAGGGACTGGAGTCTGTCTCCATGGTGGTCTTTCAAATTTTGTACATTCTTTTCTGGAAGCCTGGGTTCATCTTAGAGCAGCGATTTCTGAACATGGAGATGTATCAGAATCTCCTGGGGGCTCTTAAATAGTATGGATTCTTGGGTTGAATCCTAGACCTACTGAGTTTGTGTGCTGTGCCCAAGAATCTGCATTTAAAATCTACCCTATCTACCCTGGAGGGATACCTGGCTGGCTCGGTCCGGAGAGCAACTCCTGATCTTGGGGTCATGAGTTTAAGCCCCATGTTGGGTATAGAACTTACTTAAAAAACAAAAAACAAAAAACCTACCCTGGATATAGCTGGTGTGGTCCCTTTCTGTATACTGGGATTTGGGGACGATTGCTTTAGATGACCGTGTGTGTCTCCGTGACGTGACTCTGACTTGTGTCAGCAGCACATGCTGATACCCGTTCAGAGGTAGGTGGACTGATTAATTCACTGACGGAAGTGTGTTCTATCAGTGGAGGAAATCGGATTCCTTAACGTTTAAGGCTGAAACTGAAAATAGCTGAAGAGATTATTATAATTTTTTAAAAATTGATTTCCTTTTTTACTTGGCAGGTATGTAAGGCAGATGAGAAATTTAACCAGTTGGTACATTTTCTTCGAAATCATAAGCAGGAAAAACACCTGGTCTTCTTCAGGTAATTCTTCTGGATGCTGTGGTGGGAGAATCTGGGGTTCAGTCACCTCCAGAACGTACAGATGCATGTAGCCCTGAGGTTTGGAATTCTCTCAGGAGTGTTTTTGCTTCAAGTAACTGAGAACCCAGCTTTTGTGACTTAAGCAGGAGGAGTTATTTTTCTCCTGTAGAAAGAAGGCCAGAGGTTAGGTGGGTCCTGACATTGGGTTGTGTCTCCCCTGTGTCCAGGTCAGTACTTCTGTGACTGTCATTGGCCTTTTATTCATGTCTGTCCCTTCATGGTTTGAAGATGGCCACTGTCATGCTTGCTGCCCCATCTGCACTGAAAACAGAAAAGGGAGGGGGAAGGGAATTCTTCACACCAGAAGAGCAGAAAGCTTTCTCAGAAGCCCCTCTTCCCCAGCTGACTCAGGCTTTCATTTCAGGGGCCAAAGGTGAGTCACTGGGCAGCCGCTCACCTCCAGAGAGGCAGAGGAAATGAGTGTGCAGCTGTCCCAGCCTCTGTCGTAGAGGTGAGGGAGGGAGTGGCTGGGAATGGCCCTGAAGCAGCCAGCCCAGTGGCAGCCACTGTTCTGTCCTGCTGTCAGAACTCCAGGAGGGCTTCAGATCTAGAGTTTAGGGTGGCTGATGTTGGTAGACATTGTCCCAGAGAGGATGGGGTCCTCTCTACTGCAGCTGGTGCTCACCGCCTCCGTCCCCAGCAGTAGGGGACCCAGGCAGCCAGTGACTCTGAGCCCTCTGTCTGCTCTCGCAGCACCTGTGCCTGTGTGGAATACTACGGAAAGGCTCTGGAGGCCCTGGTGAAGGGTGTGCAGATCATGTGCATTCACGGGAAGATGAAACACAAGCGCGATAAGATCTTCATGGGGTTCCGCAGATTGCAGAGGTGCGTTAGCTGCCCTGCAGCTCACTGTGTGCTTCCGCAGGTCCCTCACGTGGGCTGTGTTCTCTGCCTGGAGCCCTCTTTCTCCTCTGCCCAGTTATCACACCTGCTCTGTGTGGCCCCGGGGCGCCCCATCCCCAGCCTGACCCCGTCGTGCTGCGCTGCACTGACTTCCCTGCAAGATCGTAAGCTCTGAGAATCTGGCCCAGCCCCTGGCCCAGGGGTTTTGATACCTATTTGTTGAATGGGTGGAGGGCATTTGGGTAGGAGCAATTCACTGAAGTCTCATAAGTTCTCATTGGGTCACTGCACAGTTGGGACCTCGCATCTCTCAGTGGCCATAATTAATTCTGCATGTAGAAGTAACATTTTTCTGCTTTTCTAAGAGCCTCCTGGCTGTGTTGTTAAAAGCACTCTTCTAGGAGTGCCTCTGCCCTTGGCTCAGGTCATGATCTCAGGGTCCTGGGATCGAGCCCCACATAGGGCTCTCTGCTCTCCCCCGCCCCCCCGCTCCCGCCTGCCTTTCTGCCTACTTGTGAGCTCTCTGTCAAATAAATAAATGAAATCTTTAAAAAAAAAAAAAGCATTCTCCTAGACAGAGTGATAGAACGGACTGTACACCTAGGATTAGACGCACTACAGTTTTTGGTTTGTTTTAAAGAAAAGTATGCTGATTTAAAAAGTCCTTTCCCAGTCTCTTCCCTACCTGTTTTCGTTGGGAATTTGTGAAGTCCTAGATATCCCTAGGAGGAAAAAAAAAGTCAAAATGGGATTCCTAACTGCTTGCATCTGTGAGAGGTTCCAGAACCTGTGCAGTACTGTCGTCCTCCTCATTGAGGCTGGGAAAGACTGATGGTGAGGACGTTGGTTGCCCCCTTGCTCAGAATGATGTTTTCTCATTTTCTAGTGGGATTTTAGTGTGCACGGATGTCATGGCCCGAGGAATAGACATTCCTGAAGTAAACTGGGTTTTGCAGTACGACCCTCCCAGCAGCGCAAGGTATGGCATGACGGAATGTGACCCTCTGTCAGAAATCTGGCCCCATGAATCCTGACGAAGATACACATAATGATGTTCATCAAAACATTACTTTTGGGGCACCTGGGTGGCTCAGTGGGTTAAGCTTCTGCCTTTAGCTCAGGTCATGACCTCGGGGTCCTAGGATCGAGCCCTGCATGGGGCTCTCTGCTCAGCAGGGAGCCTGCTTACCAGCCTCTCTCTGCCTGCTGTTCTGCCTGCCTGTGATCTCTCTCTGTCAAATAAGTAAAATCTTAAAAAAAAAAAATTACTTAGCAAAAATGGATTAACAGGTGAACCGTCCTTGACGTGTGAAAATAGTGATGCCATAGTATACGATTTGTTATTTTCACATGCTTTCTCTTTTTTTTCTTTTTTTTTTTTAAACAGTGACAATTTTCTTAAAAGATTTTATTGATTTATATGACACAGAGAGAGAGCGGGAGACAGAGATAGCATAAGCAAGGGGAGCGGCAGGCAAAAGCAGAGGGAGAAGCAGACTCCCCACTGAACGGGAGCCCGATCCCAGGACCCTGGGATCATGACCTGAGCTGAAGGCAGATACTTAACTGACTGAGCCACCCAGGTGCCCCTCCATGCGCTTTTTTTTTTTTTTTTAAAGATTTTATTTATTTATTTGACAGAGAGATCACAAGTAGGCAGAGAGGCAGGCAGAGAGAGGGAAACAGGCTCCCCGCTGAGCAGAGAGCCCGATGTGGCGCTCGATCCCAGGACCCTGAGATCATGACCTGAGCCGAAGCCAGCGGCTTAACCCACTGAGCCACCCAGGCACCCCCTCCATGTGCTTTTTAAAGTTCTTGCACAGAAGCATCTGATAGATGCTTAAAGGAAATCAATACATGACTCCGTATACAAAAGTCTTACTCTCCCAGAACAAACTTAATTTCCTCATAGATCCTTCCAAACAGGAAAATGTGGGGAAATAGACCTCCCGAGTGGTAACGATACTTTTTGTTGGAGGGCTTACAGGCCACTTTTGTCTACGTTTGTCTTCCAGTTTTCTACTAGGACCTGTTTTACCTGTATCATCAGATAGGCATACATGTAAACTTTCCTAGTTCACATGAAGTGTCTTGCTGAATCCTGATTTGTGGTCTGTATTTAACTGCCAGCATTTGTATCTGTGACCCTAGTGAGAGGCAGGGTTGGGCTGAGCCATGGAGTCTGGGTCCCTGTTTGCCCACTCTGACTTGGTGATTGCCGTCCCGTCCCCCATTCACAGTGCCTTTGTTCATCGCTGTGGCCGTACAGCCCGCATTGGCCACGGTGGCAGCGCGCTTGTGTTCCTCCTTCCCATGGAAGAGTCCTATGTCAGTTTCCTTGAAATTAACCAAAAAGTAAGTGGTCTCCTTTTTTCATATAGCATGCCCAGTGATAGGGTACTTGGTAGAGTCCTTTTCCAGCAAGTGGCCCGGAACTTAGAGGAGGGGTCTGCACACTCTGGGGGGCCAGGTGGTGATGCAAGGGCAGGAGCTGGCTAGCCTGAAGGCAGTGGGGAGGCTCCAGGCCTGGAGCCCATTCAGGGTGGCAGCCACTGCTCAGCTCCAGCTGAGTGTCAGTACTTGGGAACACAGACCTAGTGTTGGGTATTCCCCAACTAGAACTCGGGATTTTTATGTAAAATTGATTTTAAAATTTTCCTTTAAAAAATGTCAGACTAAGTAACGTACTTGGGAATTTGGGCTTCGGTGTCTCTGATTAGATTACAATGAATTGTTTTGCCTTTGGTTTTGCACTGGCTCTGATGGGGTTTTGGGGGTGAGGGCATCCCAGCCAGAAGAGGTGAGCATGTGGTCTGTGTGCAGTGCCCCCTGCAGGAGATGAAACTCCAGAAAAACACAGGAGACCTCCTTCAAAAGCTCAAGTCCATGGCCTTGGCCGACAGAGCGGTGTTTGAAAAGGGCATGAAAGCCTTTGTGTCCTATGTCCAGGCTTATGCGAAGCATGAATGCAACCTCATTTTCAGAATAAAGGGTAAGGTGATTTCATGTAATTGTCTCCTTAAACACCTATGGCCTTACACGTAGTGCAGGTATGAAACTTCTTTGTCTTATAAAAATGTTAGGTGTGGGGCGCCTGGGTGGCTCAGAGGGTTAAAGCCTCTGTCTTCGGCTCAGGTCATGATCTCAGTGTCCTGGGATTGAGCCCCGCATCGGGCTCTCTGCTCACCAGGGAGCCTGCTTCCCTCTCTCTCTCTGCCTGCCTCTCAGCCTACTTGCGATCTCTTGTCAAATAAATAAATAAAATCTTAAAAAAAAAATGTTAGGCGTATGTCAGGGTTAGTATTTTCTAAATATTTAAAAGAAGCGTTCTTAGGGTTTGTGTAGACAGAACAAATTTGCTGCCCAGTATCCCTTTTTGGTAAAAAATAATTATTTTAATTCTAATTAAAACGAACCCATTCAATAATTCGGTTAGTAAAGAGCTGTCTTCTTTGGGTTGGTGCTTATGATTCTATTCTGGGTGTGCTAACTCTGATGTTTTGGTTTAATTAGATCTTGATTTTGCTAGTCTTGCTCGAGGATTTGCCCTGCTGAGGATGCCCAAGATGCCAGAACTCAGAGGAAGGCAGTTTCCAGATTTCGTGCCTGCGGATGTTAACACAGACACCATTCCATTTAAAGATAAAGTTAGAGAGAAGCAGAGGCAGAAACTACTGGAGCAACAAAGAAAAGAGAAAAGAGAAAATGAAGGGAGAAGAAAATTCATAAAAAATAAAGCTTGGTCAAAGCAGAAGGCCAAAAAGGAGAAGAAGAAAAAAATGAATGCAAAAAGGAAGAGGGAAGAGGTAGTTTTCATTACTTGAATACTCAGCGGAGAATTCTGAATGAATTTTATCAAAGTAGTGTCTTGTAGTAGGGATTGCGTGGGGCTCTCGTATTTCTGTATTCTGTTGGGACTTGGTTGGGAGTGTGACATGTTTGTGGAAGCTGATCTGAGAGTGTGTCCGTTGCTGTGAGAGCATGTCCCTAAAGAGTTCAGTGGTTTGTCACTTTCTGCATTTAGGGTTCCGATATTGAAGACGAGGACATGGAGGAACTTCTCAACGACACGAGGCTCTTGAAGAAGTTTAAGAAAGGCAAAATTACTGAAGAAGAATTTGAGAAGGGGTTGTTTTCAAGTGGCAAGAGAACAGTCCCGAGAGCAGATATGGGGATCCCTGATTCGGAAGAGGACTGCTGACCCGGCCCCAGGGCATACTCGAGCGCAGGGAGAATGGCGAGTGGGCCCTGCACAGCGCCCCACACAGTGCCCCCACACTTTCCCCGTGTGCTGGACCCACAGCAGGCATCCAGGAAAGTCGTGTTCACACTGGGGACAGAGGGCGCGCTTCACACTCATGACTGCTTTATGGAAACCACAGCAGCCTTTAAGGCCAACAGAAGAGGGTAAGACTGAGTGTAAATAATAGATGTATTTATTTTGATGGGTCCCCTCTAAATTAAAGCTCATTTTTCTGTGCCTATTTTATACTTACTTTCTAACATAAAGATACTGAGGTATACTTGATTTTTGGCCTTTTAAGTTTCCTTACTATTTGTGGGTGTCTTTGCACCTGACCTTTGTGGGTGTCCTTGCCCTGGACTTGAGTTCTCTCTCTGAGGAACTGCACAGAACACCCACGTGGAGGGGCTGCTGTTGCCGGGGTTTTCTTCTCTTTGAAGAATTGTCTCCACCACAGTTTTAGGGGAAGGAAGCAAGTCATTCTAGGGAAAAAAATTATGCTTTGTGTCGAATAAACTATTGCCTTCTATTTTGAATGTCTTGAGTGTGTGAATATGGTTACAGTGTCTTCACCAAGATGGTCAGTACCTCCGGGCCTGGGGTAGCACTCAGTACCGATATGACACCATAGAAAAATCTTGCATGTAGTTTATTTGAGAAGATGATGAATTTGTCCCCAGGTACAATTTTTAAAAAGCTGTTCAGGAGCAAACATGTTTTAAAGGTAATTCACATCTTCCACAGGTACAGACTTTCAGTTTACAGATGTTCTGGAAGGTCTTCATATGTGACGAGGCTGCTCCTGCTAAATGTTGTTTCTACCTTCCTTGGGTTCTCTTGGTGGTTTCCTTCCTGTCTGTCCCAATACCGATGTTGGGATGGCAGCCCCAGGCTTGAGGTCACCACTGGAAGTCTGATGTGACTTCAGTCTGGGTTTCCAGCCTTTCTCATAAGGCACCATTTATAATGTGTCCTGGGTGGCTGTTGGTTTCCACAGGGGCGCCTGGCTGCCTGTAGGAACACCTGCTTTTTCAGGCCTGCATCTCTTTAATCGATGCTTTTGGCAAATCAGTCTGGAGTGCAGGTTAGAAGGGAGGTGGGCTTGGGTATGTCTTTCATTGGTTAAATAGCCAATAATATAACTTGTATTTCTGGAAACTGGAAAGTATCTAGACACCATAAACACAATTCAGGTTGGGTTTTAGGGAAACCATGAACACATTTTAGATGGGGCTGAAATGGGTAAGAAATTTTCTTATGGTCGTAAGAAATCATAAGTCTTATGGTTTTAGGTCCTTAGTCCTTAAGTCTTCGTTAAAAAAAAAAAAAAAAAACCACAGTTTTGGGGGCATCTGGCTGGCTCAGTCAGTGGAGCATAGGATTCTTGATCTCGGGGTTGTTAAGTTCGAGCCCCACGTTGAGGGCAGAGATTAAAGATAAAATCTTAAAAAAAAAAAAAAAATTCAGTATGGCCTGTCCCACGGAGGGGTCAAGAAGCTACTCACCCCGCCCCAGGTCCATCAGCTGTGCGGCAGCAGGAAGGGACCCGGTGGTTACAGATACAGCTTGATGAGCTCGTCGCTGACTGCTGAGGGCGTCAGCACCCCCAGGTCTGTAAACAGCAGTGTTATTAAGGAAGGGGACGTGTAGTCGACCCACGGGTGCTCCTCTTTGAGATCTTGTTTGGTCTGCATAGTCTTCAGAGTATCTGCCTTATACTGAGGAGACAGGAAGCACGTGTTGGTTTTCCCCACACAACCAGGGCTCAGAGGTGGTGCGGGTTCGGCCTGAGCCATCAGTGCGTAGCTAGCTACAACCTGACAGTGTTCCCTGCACGTGGGGAAAGCCAGCTGAGTGGCACGCTGGCGAGGAGGGCAGAGCGCAGTGGGGACGTCAGGATGGCGGCCTGGCGGCCTCCCGGCCAAAGGTTTCGATTTAATGAAAAACCCAAACTGTGCCTCCCCTCACTGGCATGCTGGATTCACGGCTCCAAAGCTCTCAAGATAACAATTTCAGGTCTTTACAGAGAGCTTTACTATATGCCTGGCACGTGCCGAGCTTTTCTCCTGGATTTTCTCAGAACTGTCGTATGGCTCAGAATGCACTTCCAGCTCATCTGACAGATAACGGACACTCAGAGCACAGAGCGAATGCATCTGCCCCGGGCCGTGTGGTTAGTGAGCAGTGGAGATGGGGGCTGAGCCTGGAGAGTTGACTCCAAAGCTTGGACTGAACCATCAGCTTTCCCTGTGTCCTTGCAGCTTCCTCTCATGCCTAAGAGAGACTGAGAGATGGATGTTCTGGGGACAAACGGGACTCTGAGTCTAAGCTCAGCCAACCACTGATCTTTGCATGGCAAGTGTGGGAGCAACTAGTGATGGGAGGGGAGTAACTCACTGAAATATTCCTACACTGCTTCTTCCCAAAGGCCTCAGTTGAGACTCAAATACCCCTTCAAATATGTAAACAAGAAAGTCTTGCCTTAAACTTATCTGGGACATCCTGCTGGTTTAGTGGGAAGAGTCGTACAAACTTGAAACTTTCTGCAACAACATAAAAAGGCTTGTTCTGGGCTTTGGCACACACGGCCATCTGGTTGGTTCCAATCTGGAGAGTCAGAGAAAAAGTAGAAGGATGAGATCTTACAGCATATTCGAAAGCGTGTGAATGAACATAAAATACGTAAATCTGGCTTTGGAATCAAAGACGATCTTTTTAAAAAGACAACAGAATCGACATTTCTCTCAAGATAAACAAATGGCCAATACACACATTCTCAAAAGATGCTCAAGATTGTCGTTATTCGGCAAACACAAGTCAACCCACAAGGAGGTACTACTTCACACCTACCAGCATGGCTATAATTGAAAAACCAAAATAACGAGTGTCGGCAGGAATGCAGAGGGACTGGAATGCTTGTGCAGTGCTGAGGAGAATGGACAGTGGTGCGGCTACTATGGAAAAGTCTGGTGGGTCCTTGGGATGCTAGACACGGAATTACCACATGACCCAGAAATTCCACCCAGGTTTGCACCCACAGGAACTGCGAACCGGAACTCAAATAGACGACTGCACCCGTGTTTGTAGTAGCATTATTTACAAGAGCCGAAAGGTAGAAACGACCCAGGTGGACAGGAGTCAGTGGGCAAACAAACGTGCTCTCTGCACGCGATGGAACGTGACTCGGCCATAAACAGGGATGGTGTGCTGACTCCCGCTACGACGAAGATGAGCTTCGAGAGCGCCATGCTGTGTGAGACCGCGGCCCTGAACTGTACATGTGAAAACCCTATGCGGTATCCATTTCACCACGCAGCAAAGGATCACGAGATCTTTCCATGTTAAGCAATGGATGGAGAAATTTTAACACACTATATTGATGTCAAATATGCCCAATTTAAAAAAAACAACAATCAAACCCAATTCTAGTTAAAACATGTTTTGAGGAAGATAAACTGCAGTCCCGTGATTCTCATAGATCAAAGAAATGGGACCAAAATTTGGCTACCGCAGTGGCATCTGGGGACTGGGAGACAATTTGCCTGGATGGTGTCATCTGGAGGCTAAGGGGTTGCTGGGGGAGCGAACGGTTACGTCGCCAGGATGTGGGTCAGCGACCCCTCCCTGCCTGGAGCAAGGACTGTGGGGAACTGACATTCTTACCTTGTTGATAATCCCTCCGTTTTCAACAACTCCTTCAGCACCAACTATGACAAGATCCACTTTCTCCATGATGTAGCTAGAGGAATTTTTAACAAAATTACACTCTTTTCTTGGCTCTTACGAGCAGCAGTATCACCTGCAAAGACCAGTATTCTTCCATTTTCACCAACGTAAGTTCCTCTCATCACTTCCTTCCTTCAAAAGAGCACTAAACCCGAGACAACCTGGGCACCGCTGGCGGTTCTGCAACCATGAGCATGAAAACGCGCTGTGACCACAACCCCCCCCCAAGCCAATCCTGCCGTATATGTGCCCTCCCCACGGCTGCCCGGCACACGTACATGCACGTGTACAGTGACGAACGTGAGAATCGCGTGACCCGCTCTTTATCCTCACTACCTGTGCGACACTCTCTTTTCTGATCGACTTAAAACGAAACAGAAATTTAAAAACCTATCGTGATCCGGAGTTGGAAGAAAATGTTATGTAATTCAAGAATCTTTGAGCTACGGTAAAGGCCAATTTGCCTTTGAAAATGAGCAATGAAGTAGATTTCTTCAAAATGCTTTCTTTTGAACGCTTTCCTAATTTCCTTAATTATCTGCCTTATGTCTTTTTTTCCTTTTCTTTTCCTGAGAGACTTTCAGTCCTGTTTTCTTTTGTGAGGTACATTGGCAGTTCTCAGAACATGTGTCCTCAGTTTTGGAAGTGAAGTCATATGGGTAAGTCAAAGAATTCCAGTGTGCCACTGAGGACAGCCCATGCCTTCCGCTGAGGAGGGAGTCCTGATATATGTACTGACTTGAGCCTGACTTTTGCACCTTGCTCTTAAGATGCATCATAAGGGACCCTGGGGGGCTCAGTAGGTTAAGTGTCAGCCTTTGGCTCAGGTCATGGTTCCAGGGTCCTGGGATTGAGTCTTGCATTGGGCTCCCTGCTCAGCAGGGAACCTGCTTCTTCCTCTCCCTCTGCCCCTCCCCCTGCTTGGGCTCTCTCTCTTTGACAAATAAGTAAAATCTTTAAAAGAATAAAATAAAATGCACCTTAAGGCCACATAAATGACTCTCATTCTCTGAAACACGCTACAGCTCGTCTCCTGCATACACCATCGAGACCTTTTCACGAGCTTGCTGGTTTAATGCAGCCATCAATTCGGAGGCAGAACATGAGCCAATGCAGTTCTATGAATAGGACTCCAACCGGAAACCCTGCTCCAATCTGACCCCAGGAGTGGGTGAGGAAAAGGAACAGTGCTCAGGGGAGATGGGAACTTACCCAACAGCAGCATCCAGGACCACAGTGACAGGGACGTTGAGGTGGCAGAGAGCTCTGGCCATTTTCTTACTGGAAAATGATATTTTTGAGAACATAAGCAAAAGTCCCATAGTGGCAGATGAGGAGTCACTTAATTTGGACAATGGTAAATCACAATAGCTTGAAACTCAGTTCATATTCAGGGACTAAGGGGCATGTTCTAAGACTCTGGACTAAGGAAACAAGAATTTGGGTTCTTTAGAAGAAAATATGTTTCAGGAAAACTATATTCTTGGGGACTCTGGGTAAGAGATGCACATACAGCAAAAAAGGAGACAGTTTTTTCTTTCATGATCTTCTGGATGGAGATGGGAATTATCTACTCCTTGATAAAAATTTTTCCATTGGCATATCTAGGTCCTGCACAGTGGCCTACTACCAATACACAGAGATTTTTCTTCGGGGACAGGAAAAGGCACAATGGCAAGGCTGAGTCACTGGCCAGTGGGGGGGCATGGTCTGGGGCTTCCTACACAGGTTCTAATCCTTCCCTTGCTCTCTAAAATGACCGCTGGGCCCAGAACCAAACGGAATGATACTTGCCCCGATAAGTCGGGCTGTGACTCTGTGATGTACACACTGAAACGCTTCTTGGCCGCCACTGCTGCCTCCAAAACTCTCAGGACCACTCTGGAGTAGGCATGAGTTAATATTCTCTGCGGACCAAGAAAGTTCTGTCAAAAGGGCAAACTTCACAGTGATCACCCCATACTCTCTGCCCCGAGCATGCCTGTTCCCAGTACCCCCAGGCTTCTCTCTATGCTGTCTCACAAATCAACTGGAATCAAGCGAGATTCTTGATGGCCCGTCTGTGGAGGGTGGGTCACCTCTTCCCATACCAAATGCAGGAGTGGAATCTCCATGTGGTGTTACTCACAAGATACAAAAGCCTTTCTATCTGAAGGCTCTGCTCGGTTCCTTTGGGGGCGCCTTCCTAGTTCAAAGACATGGTTCTAAGACAAGGCCCGCAGGCACGAGGCAGGTTGCAGGAAGAAATGCAGGGGCTCGGGTAGGGCCAGCAGCAAAGAGGAGAGACGGATCCCCAGCTGTTGTCACACGGTCCTTACTATTGCCACATCATCTGATTTTTTTCTTGAGAATCCAAGACAGAAGTGTTGGCTAACTTCTTTTTAAATTTATAAACACCATTTCAGGTAAACAACCCATCTGTGGGCCAGATACAATGGGCAGACACTCACTACGGCTCTGTTCTAATGAACGGACTACGCGGTTCTGTATAATGCAAAACTGACAGACAGAGCGCGCCCTCGCTTCTTTCTGGGCATTGCCCGGGAGCCTGTCAGCGATGCAGATTCTCAACTCCCCGACCCAGACCTGCTGAATCAGAACTGGCACTGAACAAGATCCCCAGGTGGTTCGTCTGCAGGTTCCAACGTGGGCAGCTCTGCTCTGAATTTAGTCTGAAGTCAGCGCTGATGCAGGTGGTATTAATACATTCACACACACCAGGGTGCAGGAGGCGGTCACAGTCCTGCCTCCGTGTGGCCCAAGGCAGCTTTGTTTGCAACTTGCTTTTGTACAAGTTCCACTCACATCTATTACATCATTTCGTGAAGAACACACTTCAAAGGTTGGGAAGGGGGTAATAAAACAGGACGAGATTTCAGAGTCAAACACAAGTAAAGAATTTTATGGTCCGTGGAGGCTTGGATGGCAGGAGAGGGACGCCACTGGAGAGACATCATAAAAGTTTTACTGCCCCTTTGCTGGGGGACTGGCTTAACCTGCAGCTCCCGTCCTCACTTCACCTAGAATCCCTTGGCAGCTCCGCGTCTCAGCAGTAGCGCCGGAAATGAAATGAAAGACAGCATCCCAGGCCAGCCCTGACCTTCACCGAGAAGACACTCAGTATGAACCAGTGCCAACAGCTGTTAGGTGTTGATTTAATTTTGATTTAGTACATACCCGATAATGAAAATACTTCTTTGATAACGACATCTTATTAAACCAAGAATCATCCATGCTGTCCCACTGGTTTTTTCTCTTCTGGTTTATTTTATTTAAAGTCTATTTGCTGTTTTTCAGTAATCTCTACACCCAATGTGGGGCTCAAACTCAGGATCCGGAGATCAAGAGCTGCACGCTCTTCTGACCAAGCCAGCCCGGCGCCCCTCTCAGCCTGTTTGATGTGCCAGCCTCTGTAGTAGCATCTAAGCGTTTGTATAGCGCGTTTGTATATGTGCCAGGCATAGTACAGAGTCCTTAGATCGTCTCAGTACCTCCTCCCACAGCAACCTGATGAGGCAGGTGCTGCTATCACCTTGATTAAGCGGATGAGAAAACCAGCGCAGAGTGGTTAAGTAACTGGTGCAAGGCGACACGGCGAATAAGTGGCAGAGGAGGGATTTTCCCCCAGGAGTCTAAGTCCAAAGTCCTTGCTCCCAATTACCACATGTGAGGAAATCTACTCACCGCCCCATCTTTGATGAAAGTATGGCACAGATCTGCAATTTTATTTCTTGATAGGGATGTTCTCCTGAGAAAAATTTCTCCCCGCTCAATCATGATCTTTTTACATTTAGAGTAATCCTAGGAAGAAAAGAGCAAAATGAGGGGTAGAGCCGAGGATACCTGCAGCCACACACAGGAGCAGACAGGTGGCCCGAGGAGGGCGGGGCTTACCGAATATTCTAGAGAAGTCAGGCTGATGAAGCGCAGGAAGAGCTTCCCACCGGAGGACACGGCCACGGAGGAGTCCACGCCACAAAGGGTTTCTATGGCACGGGTGAGATTCGCTCGCAGGCCCTGGATCGTCTCCCCTGCATGGGTCACGTGAGGAATGCGGTGTTCAGGTTAGTATCACAGCCCCTTGGCAGGTCTGTGATTCATACATTATGCAACCAGAGACACCAGTGAGCAGACAGGGTCGCTGCTCTGATGGGGACTCCCCTTCTCGAGGTAGAGGCAGACAGTAAACAAGCAAAGAAATACACAAGTTACAGACTGAATGAGGACAGAAAGCAGCAGAATGATGAGAAACGTGGGGCTAACAGGGATGGCCTCTGGAGTGGAGGCCATTTAAACTGAAACCCGAGTAAGAAAGGATCCAGCTCCGTAAAGATCCAGTGGGAAAGGTATAGGTGCACACTATAACAACTCAGAGACCTGAGATGACAATGAACTTTACGTGACAGAGAGGCCACCAGACTGCAGCACAGTTTTGTGAGGGACGGCATGGAAGGAAATAAGCAGAAGTGGCAGAAGAGGTCTGAGAAGCGGTGTAGAAAAGGCTCAGTGTTTGTGTGTTATTGTAGGTACAATGGGAAGACACTGCAGTTTGTCTTTAGGCCAGCCCTTTGGATTAAAGAAGGCATTATCAATACTATTATTGTTATTTTGCTTGTGAAAGACATATGCTCTACCAAGAAACTTATATTTAGGATGCCTGAAAAGAGCAGGCGATCACAATGAATGATGCTAATACTAGAATTCTGGAACACTCTGTGGCAAGTGCACAAATTCTGGCACAAGACAGAAGCTCCATAAACACTTACAAAGCTGAACTGTTGCTATAATTTAAGATTCATGGTTAACTTGATATAACATAGTCACTCTTGATTCAAAGTGTATCTCACTTATGAAAGGGGACCCATTTAATGATGACTGATGGGCTCTTTCCAAGTCAAAATGAAGACTGAAAAGGAGAAGTTGAAACAGAGCTGTATTACTTTACATAGGCCCCCACGCAGTTTCACTTTCTATGCTTTTTTTTTTTTAAAGATTTTATTTATTTATTTGACAGAGAAAGATAGAGCGAGCGTGCACAAGTGCACAAGCAGTGGGAAGGGGCAGAGGGAGAGGGTGACACAGACTCCTAGGATCCTGGGATCATGACTTGAGCAGAAGGTGGACACTTAACTAACTGAGCCACTCAGGCGCCCCAACTTTCTACACTTCTGCCAGTTCCTAGAGGAGTGTTTGAATATGACCGTCTTCACCTTGATCTCTCTTCAAGAACTCCAGCAAAGTCCGGATGGCAGCTACTGCTGAGGCCATGTCAGGATCTTCTTTCATCTGAGACTTAAAGTAGTCAATTAACTCTGGGGAGGGAGAAAAAAGTGATTCATCAAATTCATTTAGCAGGTTGTAAGACCAGAGAGCTTTTCAGTGACTTAAGAAATAAACTAATTTTATTTAAGATTTTATTTATTTATTTGAGAGGGAGAGATAGAGAGGGCACACATACACACGAAGGGGGGAGGCAGAGGAAGAAGCAGACTCCTGCTGAGTGGGGAGCCCGACGCAGGACTTGATCCCAGGACCCTGAGATTATGACCTGAGCCAAACGCAGATGCTTAACAGACTGAGCCACCCAGGTGCCCCAGAAGCAAACTAATTTTAAAAATACTTTCTTTTGAGGGTGTTTGGCTTCAGAGGCACTATAAATGTTGATGGGACTAGAGATGACCGGACTTTAGTATTTACCAGACGTGTTTCTCATTTTTGAAAAAACTATCCGTGCACAAAAGGCATAACATTTAAGCACCACCACGTGACAGTGGAAGGTCATCCTCCTTCTTATCCTTGACTACAAGTCCTGGGAGGATCCCAGAGTCAACCACTGTACCAATTTCCCCTCCACCTGTCCAGACAGTCCGTGCCAATTCTAGCCTGTTCACCTACTTACATATGTACATGTACATGCAAAGGTCCATCCCTCTGTATTTTTAAAATGATACGTATCATATGTCAGTTTGCCCTTGTGTTTCACTTAATAAAACACCCTGATAACCATATTAGATGAGCACATCAAATACGTCTTTTTAAAAAAATTCTAGTACCAGATCCAGTAAGGCGGGGAATCTTACTCATATTTACATATGAGGAAATCACGACTGCCGAAATCTGCACACCTCGTCTAAGTCTCCCTCTTTTGGAGGAGGGCACTCTAAAGCGCTGGGAGAAGGTCGGTCTGGGAATACCCTGGGGACCCATCTTACAGGGACAGCGAAAGGGACCGAGTCGCTACTAGAAGCGGCACATCCAGTCCAGCAGTCCAAGCTTGGAAAGTGACTTCTGGAGGGACCCCCGTGCGGCTCTGCTTTAGGCCCAACAGGCCACGTCCCGTCCCGACTTACCATTGCTGTCCATTGTGCCCTCCGGATCGCGCAGCCCGAGGGGACCGGGAAAGCCCGCGCTGCCTGTAGAGTCCCACGACCGCAGGAGTTCTCAGCTACAGAGACTGACAGCACGCTGCGCGACTCCACACTCCACTTCCGGCGCCTTGGGGGCGGGGCCGTGCGTACGGCGCGCCAAGAGGCCTGTAGGTCACTTGGCTGCGCCGGAAGTCGGGGCGCGCAGGCTCCCGGAGGCGCACTTGACGGCTACCTGTGCGTTGAGGGATCCTGGCAGCCATGGTGTCAGACGGTGAGGGGTGTGCGGGGAGGGACCCCCGACCGCGGGACCGGGCGGTTTGGGCTTGGCCAGGACCACCCAGCTGGAGCATTATTGGGGGGCTGGGCAGCCTTTTTAGTCTTTAGAGGAGTAGCAGATACATTCATTTATTCAGTAAATAGTTTTGAATGGCCTCCTGTGTGCCAGGCGTTGTTTTATGCGCTGGGAATACAGCAGAGAACATGGCAGTCAGGGGCCTTCGTGGAGGTTGCAGTCTAGTGGGCGAGGCAGACAATAGGCAAGCAAATAAGAATAATTTCGGAGAATAAGTCAATCAGAGAAAGTCAATTATCATATGATCTCCCTGATAGGAAGAATTTGAGAAGCAGGGCGGGGGACTTGGCGGGTAGGGAAGGAAAAAATGAAACAAGATGGGATTGGGAGGGAGACGAACCACAGGAGACTCTTAATCTCACAAAACAAACTGAGGGTTGGGGTGGGGGGTTGGGGGGGTAGGGAGAGGGTGGTTGGGTTATGGACATTGGGAAGGGTATGTGATACGGTGAGCGCTGTGAAGTGTGTAAGCCTGACGATTCACAGACCTGTACCCCTGGGGCAAATAATACATCATATGTTAATATAAATATTTTTTAAGAAAGAATAATTTCTGAGGGTGACGAGCTGTGAAGACAATATACTGGGATGCTGCAGTACGTTGTGATTAGGGGATGATCATGGAGGAGCTACTTAGAGAAGAGTCCAGGTACTGAAAGGGAGTCAATATTGTGGGTTGTTTTTTTTTTTAATTCATTTGACAGAGATCACAAGTAGAGAGGCAGGCAGAGAGAGAGAGGGAAGCAGGCTCCCTGCTGAGCAGAGAGCCCGATGCGGGACTCGATCCCAGGACCCTGAGATCATGACCCGAGCTGAAGGCAGCGGCTTAACCCACTGAGCCACCCAGGCGCCCCAAAAGGGAGTCTTAAATGACTCTGCAAAGGCTGTCTGGCCCGTTGAGCCACTACATTACACTAAAACAGAATGGGGGACTTGAGGGTAAAGGAAGGTGGAGAGACCTCCATTCATACGTTAAACTACCAGTTATAGAGTCTGATGCCTTTTTTTTTTTTTAAGATTATATTTATTTGAGAGAGAGTGCTTGCACAGGAGTGGGGTGGGGGGAGAGGGAGAAGCAGACACCCAGCTGAGGAAGGAGCCTGACTCCAGGCTCCATCCCATGACCCTGAGATCATAACCTGAGCTAAAGGCAGATGCTTAACCAACTGGGCCCCCCAGGCGCCCTGAGTCTGATGTCTTAAGAAAAAAGAGACCAGGGTGGTGGGAGTGAAGTGAGCTAGAGGGACGGGAGCAGGAAGCTTAAATAGATGCGTGGCTCTTGTGGGCCATGATAAAGACGTTGAAATTTGTTTTTAAATGTAATATAAAACCATGGTAGGGAGGAATAAGCAAATAATTTCTACAGTCTAATTTATAATTTTAATTTAATTTATTTATTTATTTGAGAGAGAGAGCATGAGCAGGGAGGAAGGGTGCAGGCAGAGAGAGGAGCAAGCTCCTCATTGAGCAGGAAGCCCGATGTGGGGCTCGATCTCAGGATCCGGGATCATGACCTGAGCGGAAGGCAGACACTTAATGACTGAGACACCCAGGCACCCCATGACTTATAATTTTAAAAGGTCACTTTGGCTGCTGTGTGGAAAAGGGAGCAAGAGTGGAAATAGGGAGTCTAACAGTCCATGCTTATCTTTTTCAATCTATACCACCATTCTGTGAGAGAGGCAGGCCTGGCATGGCCCATGTCTACAAATTGTGGGGTAGAGACCCAAAGAAGGACATTCACCGGTCAGTGCATGGGTATAGATACTCATCTCTCCTTGAGGCGACACTGTCTTTTTCCAGGCCTCTGGGTAGTAGCAAGGACTGGCTGGCCCTGAGAGATGTGGGATGGGGCCTCATGGAAAATAAGGCCAAAGGATTGTAGGCTTGTGGGTAGAGGAGTGAGGGCCTGCGAAAGACAGTTAAGTGCTTCTGTGCTAGGCTTTTTTGTGTGTGTGATTTGCACATACCATTTCATCCCAGCAAAAATCCTCATTCTGTAAGGAGTCCACAATCTAGTGGATTAGCTTTAGCAGAACTGGCGAGAGAGATCAGAAATACAACCAACTGTAAAATGAGATAATGAGTACTAAGTGGCATTAAAAGAGGGTCAGGAGTGGACAGTGGGGTATTGAAAGGCCACATTCTTTACGGTCAAGCAGATCTGTCTTTGCAGCAGGGAGTTTTGCTGCTTGCTAGCACGCCGAGTGACTTTGAGCAAGCTCCTTTCATCTGCAAAATAGGAGTGTGGTATAGCCTATTTGTCTGAGACAATGTGCGTTATGAGATACGTTTTTGTTTAGTATACCACTGAGATGTGCTGCCAGTCTTAGCTGTAAGATACCATCCTGATTTTAGCAACTGCTAAATGTTAAAAAGAAAAAAAAAAGGAGAGTGGCCATGTCATAATTGATGGAAGGTGGCAGTAATATATATAATCTAGTATATTGGATTATAGGATTACATATGCCACTGGCTGATGCAGAGATGGCTGACATTCGTGTTCTCCTCAAGTAGGGAGCCAGGACCTGTTGGAAGACCTGGGGAGGGTCTTTACAAATTGGGATTGTTGGCTTGGATATGCTTTCATGAGGCTAATGTGTTTATCCTTTGTTAATACTTTCAGAAGATGAATTGAATCTTCTAGTTATCGTAGTTGATACCAACCCAATTTGGTGGGGAAAGCAAGCATTAAAGGAATCTCAGGTAAGATTGCTTGAGGAGGCCTATGGATAATTCTGGTTTAAGTGTGTTTGTATTGCTTTTTTGGAAATCAGCTTCATTAAAAAAAATCAGCTTTTTAAAAAAAAGATTTTATTTATCTATTTGATGGAGAGAGAGCGAGCACAAGCCGGGGAAGTGGCAGGCGGAGGGAGAGGGCGAAGCAGGCTCCCTGTGGAGCAGGGAGCCCAGTGTGGGGCTCGATCCCAGGACCCTGAGATCATGACCTTAGCTGAAGGCAGCTGCTTAACCGACTGAGCCACCCAGGCGTCCCAAAAAATCAGCTTTATTAAGGCATATTTTACATATCATGAAGTCCATCCATTGTAATGTACAATTCAATTCTTTTTTAGTGAAAAATCAGAAAAAGAATGTAACTATCACTGCAGTTTCATTTTAGAACATTTCTGTCATCCTAGAAAGTTCCCTCATGCCTGTTCAGTCAAGTGCTTCTACCCTCTGGTTGCAGGCAACCACTGATCTGCTTTCTGCCTCTATAGTGTCTTTTCAGGACATTTAATATAGTCCGTGCAATACGTAGTCCTTTATTTTTTTATTTTTTTAAAAAGATTTTTATTGGACAGAGATCACAAGTAGGCAGAAAGGCAGGCAGAGAGAGAAGAAGGGAAGCAGGCTCCCTGCCAAGCAGAGAACCCGATGCAGGGCTCGGTCTCCGGACCCTGGGATCATGAACTGAGCTGAAGGCAGAGGCTTTAACCCACTGAGCCACCCAGGTGCCCCCAATATGTAGTCCTTTAAAAAAAGTTATTTTGAAATGTTTTATTATGAAATAATTACAGACTCCTAGGAAATTGTTTAAAAAAAAAAAAAGGTAACAGGGTTCCCGTGTACCCTTGCTGCAGCTTCTCCCAGGGGTAGCTTCTTGGGTACCTAGAGGACAGTAACGAAATGAGGAAACTGACGTCAGTACACTCTTGAGACCTTACTCTGATCACAGCAGTTTCACCGGCACTCGTGTGTACGTGTGGTTCTGCGCTGTCTTATCACAAGTATAGATTTGTGTAACCACCAAGCCACCACCACAGTCAAAACAGAACCGTTCTAACATACCCAGGAGCTCTCTAGTGCTCCCTTTATAGATGCTGTCCCTTTGTAGTCAGTCCCTGGTGCTGAGCCATGGTAGATGCTGATCTACTCTTGTCCAGCACCTTAGTTCTGTAAATAGGTCATAAAGTGTTTTTGAGATTTTTTTTTTCCCCCTCAACAGAATGCCCTTGATCATTTTAGGCCAGTCCATTTAGCAAAGTTTGTCCTTTCTGTTGTGGGATGGTGTTTCGTGGCATGAGGTAACACAGTTTGTCCTGTCACTTACCTGGGAAAGCTCTCCATTTGGGTAATTCTTTTCAGTCCTTGGCTATTACATCAAAAGCTGCTCTGAGAATTTGTATAGAGGTTGTTGTGTGGGTAGACGTTTTCATTTCTGTGGGATAAGTGTCCAGGATCGCAACTGCTAGAACGTAGGGTAATCGTGTGTTTGGTTTTATAAGAAACTGCTACACTTTTCTAGAATGGATTTACATTTCCACCAGTGAAGTGTGGGAGATGCAGTCTCCCTCCAGCATTCGATGCTGACATGTTTTTGTACTAACTGTTTTCATAGCTGGGTAATGATTCCTTATGGTGAATCTTTTTTTTTTTTTTTTAAGATTTTATTTATTTATTTGACAAGCAGAGATCACAATTAGGCAGAGAGGCAGGCAGAGAGAGAGGGGGAAGTAGCTCCCCGCTGAGCAGAGAGCCCCATGTGAGGTTGGATCCCAGGACCCTGGGATCATGAACTGAGCCGAAGGCAGAGGCTTTAACCCACGGAGCCACCCAGGCGCCCCCCTTACGGTGAATCTCGATTGCATTTCCTCAGTAGCTGGCAGTGTCGCACGGCTTCTCGTAGGCTTATTGGCCATACAGATAAGCCTCCTGAGATGTGTTTGCATGTCATGTATCCATTGTTTGGTTGGATTGTTGGGTTATGTTTAACTATTGAGTTTTTAGATTCCTTTATGTATTCAAGAGATAAGCCCTTTTTTCAGATATCAGATGCTGAGAAAATATCAGTATTTTCTGCCAATCTTTAGCTTGTCTTTTCATCCTCTTGTGGCGATCTTCCACAGAGCAGGAAGTCTTTTTAATTTTGATCAAGTCCAATTACTCGATATTTAAAAAATATAGCCTGTGCTTTTGGTGCTTTTGGTAAGAGCTCTCAACGTTGTGTAGGTCACAAAGATTTTCGCCAGTGTCATCTGAAAAGTTTTACATTTAAATCCACAATCAAGGGATGCCTGGCTGACTCAGTCGGTAGAGCCTGTGACTCTTGATCTCAGGGTTGTGAGTTCGAGCCCCACGTTGGGTATAGAGATTACTTAAAAATAAAATCGTAAAAAAATTCCACAATCTATTTTGAGTTAATTTTTTTTAAAAAGATTTTGTTTATTTTTAGAGAGAAAGAGAGATCACATGCAGGGGTAGGGAGAGAGGGAGAGAGTCTTTTTTTTTTTTTAAGATTTTATTTATTTATTTGACAGAGAGAGAGAGAGAGAGATCACAAGTAGGCAGAGGCAGGCAGAGAGAGGGGGGAAGCAGGCTCCCCACTGAGCAGAGAGCCCGATACGGGGCTCGATCCCAGGACCCTGAGATCATGACCTGAGTTGAAGGCAGAGGCTTGAACCCACTGAGCCACCCAGGTGCCCCCCAGAGAGAGAGAGTCTTAAGCAGACTCTGCTGAGTGCGGCGCCTGACGTGGGGCTTAATTTCATGACCCCGAGATCATGACCAAGAGTCTGCGGCTCATCCGACTGCACCACCCAGGTGCCCCCATTTTGAGTTAACTTTTTAATAGGCTGTGACATTTAGATTGAGGTTTATTATCTTGTCTATGAATAATCTAATTGCTCTGGCACCATTTTTGGAAAAATTACTCTTTCTCCACTGAATGGCTTTTGCAGCCTTTTCAAAAACCATTTTGGGGGGCGCCTGGGTGGCTCAGTGGGTTAAGCCGCTGCCTTCGGCTCAGGTCATGATCTCGGGGTCCTGGGATCGAGCCCCGCATCGGGCTCTCTGCTCAGCGGGGAGCCTGCTTCCGTCTCTCTCTCTCTGCCTGCCTCTCTGTCTACTTGGGATCTCTCTCTGTCAAATAAATAAATAAAATCTTAAAAAAAAAACCAAAAAACCATTTTGGTATAGACGTGTGGGTTTATTTCTGGGTGCTGTTTCTCTTCCCTTGACCTATTTGTGTGTCTCTTCCTCAGCCAATACCACAGAGTCTTGATGACTGTAGCAAGATAGTAAGTCTTGGGCTCCAGCAGGCTGTTTCGTCCCACTTTATTCTTCTTCCTCAAAACTTTTTTTAACTATTCTGGTTCCTTTCCTTTTCCATATAAATTTTAGAATGAGCTTGTCTATGTCTATAAAAGATCTTGTTGGAGTCTTTTTTTTTTTTAAGATTTTATTTGTTTGACAGACACACAGTGAGAGAGGGAACGCAAGCAGGGGGAGTGGGAGAGGGAGAAGCAGGCTGCCTGCTGAGCAGGGAGCCCGATGTGGGGCTCGATCCCAGGACCCTGAGATGAAGACTTGAGCTGAAGGCAGACAGTTAACCCACTGAGCCACCCAGGTGCCCCATGTTTTATACTTTTTATCAGAAAAGGCCTGTACAGGGATGCTTGGGTGGTACAGTTCTCCAGTGAAATCATCTGGGCCTGGAGTTTGCGTTTTGGGGAAGTTGGAAACTATGAATTAATTTTTTTTAATAGTTATTAAACTCTTTGATATTTTTCATATTGGACAAGTTTAGTTATAGGTAGTATTTTGATGTTTTTTCTACTTCGTGTAACTTTTTTTTTTTTTTTAAAGATTTTATTTATTTGACAGACAGAGATCACAAGTAGGCAGAGAGGCAGGCAGAGAGAGAGAGAAGGGGAAGCAGGCTCCCCGCTGCGCAGAGAGCCTGATGCGGGGCTCGATCCCAGGACCCTGGGATCATGACCTGAGCTGAAGGCAGAGGCTTTAACCCACTGAGCCACCCAGGCGCCCCCTTCGTGTAACATTTTTGAGGTTTATCCAGGTTGTGGCGTGTATTGGTGATTCCTCCTTATTACTGAGTAGTATTTTATAGTATGGATATACTTCTTACTCACCTATTCATGGACATCTGGATTGTTTCTGCTGATTATTCTCAAACAAGTCTTTGTGTGGACATATGTTTGCATTTCTCTCGAGTAGATGCCTATGAGTTGAACTGCCCGGTCACGTGGTAGGTTTAGATTTAACTTGAAGACACTGCCAGACTTAACAAGTGGGGACGCCATCTTCCATTCCCTTGAGCAGTGTGTGAGAGTTCCAGCACCTTCACTTCCTTGCCAACACCTGTCTGTTTTGTTAGAGTCATTCTAGTAAGCAGGTAGTGGCATCTCCTTGGGGTTTTAATTTGCATTTCTTTAAGGACTATTATATATATAGATATAGATTATACACGTATATATATATATATATATATATATATATAATACATGCTTATAAGCTGTCCTTGTATTTTCTTAGTTGAAATGCATATTCAGTTATTATACCCAACTTAAAATCGGGTTGTTTGTTTTCCTATTACTGAGTTGTAAGAACTCTTTATATAGTCTGGATACAAGTCTTTTTTCAAATATATGATTTACAAATATTTTCTCCTGGTCTGTCACTTTGTGGCTTGTCTCTTCTATTTCTTAATGGTGTCTTTCTTAAAATCAAGGGGTGCCTGGCCAGCTCAGCCAGTAGAGCATGCAACTCTTTTTTTTTTTTTTTTTTTTTAAAGATTTTATTTATTTATTTGACAGACAGAGATCACAAGTAGACGGAGAGTCAGGCAGAGAGAGAGAGGGAAGCAAGCAGGCTTCTTGCTGAGCAGAGAGCCCGATGCGGGACTCGATCCCAGGACCCTGAGATCATGACCTGAGCTGAAGGCAGCGGCTTAACCCACTGAGCCACCCAGGCGCCCCGAGCATGCAACTCTTGATCTTGGGATGGTGAGTAGGTGTGGATCCTACTTAAAAAAAAAAAAAAAAAAAAAAATACAGGAGCACCTGTGTGGCTCAGCGGGTTAAAGCCTCTGCCATCGGCTCAGGTCATGATCTCAGGGTCCTGGGATCAAGCCCCACATTGGGCTCTCTGCTCAGCAGGGAGCCTGCTTCCTCCTTTCTCTCTCTGCCTGCCTCTCTGTCTACTTGTGATCTCTGTCTGTCAAATAAATAAAATCTTTAAAAAAAATTACAAAAGATGGGGTACCTGGGTGGCTCAGTGGGTTAAAGCCTCTGCCTTCGGCTCAGGTCATGATCCCAGGATTCTGGGATCGAGCCCCACATCCGGCTATCTGCTCAGTGGGGAGACTGCTTCCTCTCTCTCTCTCTCTGCCTACTTGTGATCTCTATCAAATAAATACATAAAATCTTAAAAAAAATACAAAAGAAAAGTCAAAGTTAAAATTAGCTTTATCAAGAGAAAATTGACATGTAGTGCTCAGCACATATTTGAAGTATTTGGTTTGATATGTTTTCGTATATGTATACATTCGTGAAATTATCGCCATAATAAAAATTATGAACGTATAAATCTGTCACCCCCAGAAGTTTCATATTTCTTTATAATTTATCCTACCCCCTTCTCTCTGCTTGTCCCCACCCCAGGCAACCACTGATTTTAGATTAGTTTACATTTTCTGGAATTTTACATAAATGGAATCAAACAGTATGTAGTGGGATTACTTTTGGTCTGGTTTCTTAGCATAATTATTTTGAGATTTGTCTGTTTTGTTACAGTAATTCATTCCTTTTATTGGTGAATAGTATTCCATCTTATAGAAAGAACAGCACATCGCTGCCTATTACCCTGTTACTCTCCAAAAACACTGTTTTATTTTGAACTCTCATAAGTGATATATGAGAAGGCTTTTTTTTTTTTGAAACCACACAAGATGTTCTCTTTTCTTATTTTATCTTTTGCCAATATCATGTACCATAAAAGCTATCTCAGTTTGTTTTTAGTGTATTCTATGGCCCTTTATATTTTTCCCTTGGGGCATTGCCCATTTTCATCTTCTGGTTTTGTTTTTTTTTTTTACTGGTTTGTGGACATTTTTTATATGAGAAGGCTAAACTTTTGTGTCATATGTTGATATTTTCCCAGTTTGTAATTTGGCTTTCACTTTTGTTTACAGTCATTTTTTTGCCATACAGAAATTTTAATAGATTTGCTTTACTTTTTTTTTAAAGATTTTATTTATCTATTTGACAGAGATCACAAGTAGGCAGAGAGGTAGGCGGGGGCGGGGGGTGTGGGGAAGCAGGCTTCTCACTGAGCAGAGAGCCTGACATGGGGCTCAATCCCAGGACCCTGAGATCATGACCTGAGCTGAAGGCCAAGGCTTTAACCCACTGAGCCACCCAGACACCCCCTGCTTTTTTTTTTTTAATAAAGTGGGATTTATCAGTGTTTTATTTGTTGCCAGAAGTATTCTTTTCTTTAAGAGAAACATGCTTTATTCCAGGATTATAAGAATATCCACCTATATCTTTTAATAGTATTAGTACTTGTGAGAATGTAAGCTCAACAAAAGAAGGGATCTTTGCCTGACACATAGCAGGAGCTTAGCATACTTAGTGAATGAATTGAAAACTTACAGAAATCATCAGTTTAATCAGTATGTGTTAATCATCTACTTTGTACATACTAATAGTTTGTTAGTAATTTTATCACAGAATATGTGACATGTTTGCTTTCCTTGAATGTTTGCAGAAAATAGTTGTGGAATAATGCACTGATGTAGAAATCATCTCACATAAGGAAAAGTGGAAAATTAGTTTTCAGGTGGTTTGCTTATGGCTTTTGAGGAGGGAGCTCCTCAGCAAATTTTTAGCAGTGAATAAAATTTAAGTGAAATCTTTATCAAGACCCAGCCTAGTTATTTGGATAGCTACTTTACCATTTCTCATGTTTTCTGTTTTTCAACAGTTTACTTTATCAAAATGCATAGATGCTGTGATGGTGCTGGGAAATTCTCATTTATTCATGAATCGTTCCAACAAACTTGCTGTGATAGCAAGTCACATTCAAGAAAGGTACGACCATAGTGATTCCTCTACCTATTTGGTGTTTAACAGTGGTGAGGTTTTTGTGCCAGTCAGCATGTACTACTCTTCCTTTTCTGTGTTGCAGAATTTTTTTAATGTAGCATTGAACAAGACTCGCAGCATGAGGAGTCAGTACATATAGATTTTGACAGAGATGAAAATTGGAAGACTCATTAGCTGGTACCTAATAGACTTGCATCATGGGCGCATTTAACTTACCCAGGTTCACCCATCCTTTCTAGGCAGAAACCAGGGAGAATTATCCAGCAAGGGTGGTAACTTCTGTTACTGTTCTTTGCTCGAGTCTGCCCCGGGTGGGGGCAGATGAAACGGGAGGTGTGATTCTGCTTTCTTTCCTCGAGTTGTGGGCTCTGCGTGCTTCTCAGAGTATAATGTTTCACTGCTCTCTGTGTGATTCTGGTGTTTACAGATAAGGGTTTTTCTTGTTAAGGGTTTTTCTTGTTAATTGGGTTTAAACCCAAGCGAACTACTCCATCTGGAGCTCAGCCGAGGAAGCAGTGACCTTTTCTAAGACGGGTGTAAACACCGGCTGGGGCATGGGGTAGAGTCTCTTAGGGGCGGGTGCGTAGGAGTGCAGCTCAAAAGGGACCAGGTATAGGCTACATATTTTCACCGCATTTACTTTTCATGCATACGCTGACTGTAGAATCATACTTCCCGTGTAAGACACGGCTCTTCTGTTTCTTGATCAAATGTTACATCCTGGTAGAAGTGACTCTTGTGTACCCGCGTATTTCATATAAGGTCAGTGGATAGTTCTCAAATCTTATACATTTCTTAAAAATGAAACTTATTACAGAATCTTGTGTCAGAATTGCTGTGATTGGTTGTTTACTGAATTTCATCTGGATGTCGAGTGAGGACAGAGTCCTGGTATAACTTGGTGTTTTTTTCCCCACTGTTTCAGTCGATTCTTGTATCCTGGAAAGAACGGCAGACTTGGAGACTTTTTTGGAGACCCCAGCAACCCTTCTTCTGAGTTCAGCCCGTCAGGGAGCAAGGACGGGAAGTATGAGTTGTTCACAGCGGCGAATGAAGTTATTGCCGAAGAGATTAAGGATCTCATGACCAAGAGTAATGGCTTTCTCATTCTTGTTATCTTACAATTGCAGTTGAACGTGGAGGTCCTGAGGCTTTAAGTCCTGAGAGTTGGGTTTTTTGGTAGTATTTACTTGTGTTCTCTCTTTTCTTTTGTAAAATCCTTTTCCTCAAAGCCTGTGCCTTGTTTGTGTGACCTCGTGACCTCGCCAGCATCTCACACTGTCCCCCAGCCTCTACTTCTTGAAACCTACTCTTAGCCTCTAAGGCTATTCTTTTGACTTATTTTTCCTCTCTTTTTGGACCATTCTTCCATTTTTTATTTTTTCCTTCATCTTGTCCCTTAAAAAATCCCAAGAATCTGTGTTTCTGCTAAGTTTCCAGGTGATGCTCTTATACCTGGTTCTAGAATCATACTTTGAGAACCATGGGCCTCCAGGGTAAAGTCCCAACTTCTCAGTGTGGTGCTCAAGACCTTTCTGGGTCTGACCTCACCCATGGGTGGAGGTGTCTGTGCTCCTGTACCCGCTGCAGGCCCTGTTCATGCTGGATGTCAGTCTGAGCTCTCCACCCTCTTGAGAGGCTTGACTTTTTTCACTCAAGGCTTCAAACAAGTTTCCAGCTTTGTCTCTGCTTGCCACAGCCAAGGGGGAACATCCTGCCCCCTTTCTACTAGCGGGGCAGCTCTCTGAGGGGCACGAGACAGAGGGGTGGTGGGAAGGAGGGCAGATAGGCTCAGAGCAGGCAGTTGCACGTGACCTTTTGCACCACTTAGATCGTTAACAAACCTGAACCTTTCCAGAAAACACCAGGATATTTTTTCCTGTGGTAGAATATACATACTGTAGGGGGCACCTGGCTGGCTCAGTCAGTGGAGCATGTGACTCTTGATCTCGGGGTTGTGAGTTCGAGCCTCACATTGGGTATAGCGGTTACTTAAAAATAAAATCTTTTTTGAAAAGAGAATATACATAACATAAAATTTACCGTTCAGCCATTTTTCTATTTTTATTTTTATTTTTTTTAGATTTTTAAAATTTATTTTTATTTATTTGTCAGAGAGAGAGAGAGAGAGCGAGCAAGCAAGCACAGGCAGACAGAGTTGCAGGCAGAGGCAGAGGGAGAAGCAGGCTCCCCGCTGAGTATGGAGCCTGATGCAGGACTCGATCCCGGGAAACCCGGATCATGACCTGAGCTGAAGGCAGCTGCTTAACCAACTGAGCCACCCAGGCGTCCCAACCATTCAGCCATTTTAAAATGTGCAGTGCAGTGGCAATAAGTACATTCACACTGGGTATAAACATCACAGCTGTCCATCCCCAGATTACCCCAAACTGAAACTTTGTACTCTCTCAGCCCTTGACCACAGGATATTTTAATTTGAGACAATGTTAAAAATTGCTTAGTTAAGCATTACTGAGAACAGATTGCTCTGTTTTTAAGTATCAGCTGATTTCTTTCTGGAAGAAGAATGCTTTGGTTTGAAAATGGTTTTAGTTCAAGAAAACCTAAACATTCTCTTTAATTTTCTTTTTTTTAATTATTTGCAGGTGACATAAAGGGTCAACATACAGAAACTCTGCTGGCAGGATCCCTCGCCAAAGCTCTTTGCTGTATCCTTGGTGTTCTAGTCATTCAGAGGGTGTCTTCTGAATATCTTAACTTGTGATAATTTTTAGAACCTTGGGTATCCATATTAAGGAAAGGCATGAGTATTCTAAAGTGGTGGGTAATCAAAAAAACAATTTATCTTGGCTTTGGAATATTTTTAAGATAAGCTTAAAAACTTGAAATGTAAAAGAAAGAAAACTGTTTTCTCTAGTATGTCCTTCTGCTTACAAAACATTCTTCAGGATGCTTGTAACTTGCTTTGACAAATTGGGGAGGGTGTGTGTGTCTTTTCTACCTTCCTTAAGTTAGGAGCATGTGTTTGGTATTTACAAAAGTCGTTCGCTGCTCCTGAGGGTTAATAAATGAGTGGTTTCTCCTCAGGCCCACAGATTATTTGCACTTAACATAGAATAAACAACACTGTCCCAAGCATGTTGATGTTGTCTGTTGGTGTGATGTTTTCCCAGTCTTTAAAGAAGAAAAAAAAGATTTATTTACTTGGAAGAGAGCAGAGAAAGAGAGAGACAGACAGGGAGAAGCAGGCTCCCTGCTGAGCAAAGAGCCTGATGTTTGTTATCTGGCTTGTGGACTTACCAGTCATGACAGTATTCTAGGATGTAGTGGATGATTGCAGGGTAAATCATGGTGATTTTAATTTTCTGGGACAGAGATCAGGTTTTGGTTACAAAGCTCAGTTGATTGCAGTTGGGAAGTGGAAACCCCCAGGTAGTCTTGTGTGTTTATCATGGGAAATAGAGCATTTCTTTTTTCAGCTAGGTGGATGGATTAATTTAAAATTTGAGGTTATTTTTCTGTTTACTATAAGTATTTATGAAATTAAATAATATTTCAAAATTCCTTAATGCTAAAAAATTCAGACATTCATAGAATGAACAAGGAGGTGAAAGGTAGGAGTGTGGTTTTTTGTGAGATCTGGAATCCTTATTTTACTGCTCTGATTTTGGTGGACTCTTTAAAAATGTTGGTTATAAAACCTTATGTTTACCAAGATCCAGTTAAATTTTAATCTGTCTTTATCTCTTTATAGATAATCAGGAAATGAAATCAAGGATTTTGGTAAGATTTAAAAAATCAGTACTATGTTTATATACCACCTATATCGAATTAGAAAGCATAATGGCATAAAAGTGTCAGACCCATTTAAAATAAATATGAGTATCCAGAATAAATTAACAAGCAATGTATAAAATAGATATGATGAAAGACTAAAATTCTGAGAGACATAAGAGAATTGAAGCAATGGAGAGTCCTGTTTTATTCTTGGATATCAGTTTTTCCAAAGTTAAACTATAAATTCAATCTCGGAATTTTTTTTTTTAAGATTTTATTTAGAGAGTGCATGTCACGGGTCGGGGGTGCAGAGGAAGAGGGAATCTGAAGTCGACTCCTTGCCAAGTGCTTTAAGAAATTCAACAGTAAGGGGCACCTGGCTGGCTCAGTCGGTAGAGTGTGTGATTCTTGATCTTGGGGTAATAAGTTTGAGCCTCATGTTGGGTGTGGAGATTACTTAAAATCTTAAAAAAAAAATCGGTTTATCTGGAAGAATAAATCAAGGAGAATAGCCAGGTGCTTTCTGAAAGAGAATAATAAGCAGGAACTTGCTGTTAGATCTTAAAACACATTGCAAAGCTGCAGGAACAGTGTGGTTCTGGCGCAGTAGGAGGCCCAGAGTAAATGGGAAAGGCTAGGCTCCAGAAATAAAATCAGGTCCACAGAGGAGTTTGGCTTGTCGAAAAGAAGCACTTAAGTTAGTGGGAAGAAAATGGATTATTCAGTGAAAGGGGCTGGGCCAATTGGTTGACCTTTTGGGGGAAAATAAAGATCTCATTGCTCACACCTAAATAATTCTAGTAGGGGCACCTGGGTGGCTCAGTGGGTTAGGCCGCTGCCTTCGGCTCAGGTCATGATCTCAGGGTCCTGGGATCGAGTCCCACATCGGGCTCTCTGCTCAGCAGGGAGCCTGCTTCCCTCTCTCTCTCTCTGCCTGCCTCTCTGTCTACTTGTGATCTCTGCCTGTCAAATCAATAAATAAAAATCTTAAAAAAAAAATTTTTTTTAATAATTCTAGTAAAGGTCAGACATGTCACTGTGAAAGTTCAAGTCATAAAAGCGCTGGAAGAAAGTACCTGTTTACAAGCTCAGGTTGGGAAGGACCTTGATGAGCGTGATGTGAAGCTTAAGACCTCAAGAAAATCAAACCCCAAAACAAGGATGAAAGAAAAGCTATTAGGAAAAGTATTTTCAGCATAGCTACCTGACAGAGGATTAATATAATAGTTCTAAAATGTTTTTTTATATTATTCATTTATTTTTTTAAGTGGGCTTCACACTGGGCCTGGAGCCCAACTCGGGGCTTTAACTCACGACCCTGAAATCAAGACCTGAGCTGAGACCAAGAGTCTGACACTTGACTGAGCCATCCAGAACCCCGACCTTATCAATTAAATTTTGAAAGTTAAGGTTTACTCTAAAATATGTAGAAAACAAGTAGCCTGCAAAAGAAGAAATGCAAGTGGCCAGTTAGCATTTGAAAATACGTGGAGCCTTATCAGTGAGCAAAGAACTAGAAGCATCTGGTAACAGGGTTTGCATTGTCTGCTTCTTGCTCAGCCCAAATGGGCACTTCCTCGTGTTGGTGGCAGGCTTGGGGGTGGGTTTTTCTCTTGCATTGCCAGTGGGAGGGTAAATCGGTAAATCGGTACATTTTTTTGAGGCGTGTTTGGTAGCCTGTAGCAGGATGAAAGGTGTGTGTATTTTAGCAATCCCCCTGATTATTTTAGGAGCTATTCAGAGAGTTGTGTACAGCATATATGAGAGCGTTCCCCAGAGCATTGTCTAAAACAGGACTGGAAGCTTCTTCAGTGTCCTCTATAGAGAACTGGTTCCGCAGTAGAGTCTATGAAGTTAGCACAAAGGATGACGTACATCCAAATTCGCTGATACAAGATTCACCCCCCGCCCCGCGCCCCTGTGGGACCAAGAAGCAGATTGCAGGGCTGTCTGGTTGGCTCAGTGGGTAAAGCATGTGACTCTTGATCTCAGCGTTGTGAGTTCGAGCCCCATGTTGGGTGCAGAGTTTATTTAAAAAAAAAAAAAATTAAAAACAGTTTGCAGAGCACTAGATAATCATCCTAGGGCACGTGTGCGCGCTGCCTCTGTGTGTGTGTGTGTGGGCACGCATGTGCACATGTAGGTGCTGTGTGGAACTGTTAACCAGGGACTGTCTATCTCTTGGAGGGTAGGTCATTTTACACTGCACCTATGCATCTATTTATTTAACCATGGTGACTAGGCAGGCAGATTAGACAAGCTGCATTGGTTGTGTTTGCAGTGAGAACTCGGATATGCCCACGAGGTATTCACAGGGATGTGATTTTTAGGTGATTAAGGCTGCAGAAGACAGCGCGCTGCAGTATATGAACTTCATGAATGTCATCTTTGCAGCACAGAAGCAGGTGAATTGGGAGCTTCTTTTTTTTTTTTTTTTTTTTTTTTTAGTTTTGATTTAAATTCCAGCATATTTAACACACAATGTTCTGTTAGTGTCATGTGTGCCGTATCGTGATTCAGCACTTCCAGTTGTCACCCGGTGCTCATTGTGACAGGTGCACTCCTTAATCTCCATCACCTGTGTCCTCCACCGCCCCCTCCTCTGGTGACCATCAGTGTGTACTCTGTAGTTAAGAGTCTGTTTCTTGGGTCACCTCTCTCTTCTTCCCCCTGTCCCTTGGGAGCATTCTTTTTAGGAAATATTTATTTCATAATGAGTTTTATTTTTTGAATGACCTACACAAATATTTTGACTAAATGGCCTTATCAGTGGATAAAGAATATGGAATTCATATACCGTACTAGTCATTACTCTATTTTGGGTCCTGAACCCCATGAATCTTATGGGTCCCCAGAAAAAAGTACCCTGAAACACAATTTTGCATGTAGTTTCATGGTATTCATGTAACCCTGTTTAGCCCATCCTTGGACCTCAGGCTAAGAATCCCAGATTTACAGTTCACTGCGTACCTTGCCTCCGTTCCTCTCTTTGCTTTAGGGAGCTCTTACCAAGATTTGATAGTTTTACTTTGCAAATAATTGAATGAATCTACACTAATTCAAATGAATTATCACTAATGTATTTTCTTTGGTATGTTTTTAAGAAGAAACTTTCTTAAAACTTCAGTTTTAACCCAAAATGCTGCCGTATCCCCATATCCATGCCTGATATTCTCCATGTTGTAGCAGCAGCATGATGTGAAAAGACGGTGGGCTTTGGGGACAGGCAGATTGGGGTGACAGCACTGCTCCCCCCACCCCTCAAGCTCTGTGACCACAGCCTGGCCAAGGCCTAGGTGTTTCAGCTGCAAAATACGATCAAATACCTGCCTTGCAGAGTTACTCCACTGTTTTAAGAATAGTCTAAAAAAAGTCTAGCACTTAGTAGGTTCCCAGTGTAATTTTTATTTTTATTTTTATTATTCTATATTTTTATTATTCTATAATGTTTTTGGAATGTTCATTTCAGAATATTTTGATCGATGCCTGTGTTTTAGACTCGGATTCAGGACTCCTCCAACAGGTACGTGTTCCGTGGAAGTGTGGTGTTGGTGGTCAGGGGAGCCTGGTGTGTTCTCTTCGTTGTTAAGTGCTTGTCACCAGCCTTCGCACAGTTTTAGGAATTAGGCTGTGAGATGCTGTCGCTTAGAGCACTAACATCTCTCTGGTCCTTATTTATTTTTTCATCGAAGTACATTCGACACACAGTGTCATGTTAGTTTCAGGTGTACAACTCTTGGGATCCTTCAACATTTTTATTTACATTTTATGTAATGATTGATTCTGTAAAAGTGAGTCACATATTGAAATGAATTCAGGCAATATAGGAAAGTATTTTTTAAAGGGGTAAAAAAAAAAAAACCTTCAAATCCTATCCTCTTACAGTTACCGTTGCTAATATTAGGTGAACAGCATGACACATCTCTCTGTATAGGTATAGATGGAAGCATGCATCGCTAAGCAGAGAATCTTTTTTTTTTTTTTAAGATTTTATTTATTCATTTGACAGAGATCACAAATAGAGAGGCAGGCAGAGAGAGAGGAAGGGAAGCAGGCTTCCCGCTGAGCAGAGAGCCCGATGCAGGGCTCGATCCCAAGACCCTGGAACCATGCCCTGAGCCAAAGGCAGAGGCTTAACCCACTGAGCCACCCAGGCGCCCCATAAGCAGAGAATCTTATAAAGATGGGGTCGTACTACAGATCTGTGCTGTCCTGTGTGTTAGTTGTATGGTTGTTGAGCTCTTGCAATGAGTCTGGTCTGGATTGAGATGTGCTGTTAAGTGTAAGATACACACTGAATTTCAAAGACTTAGTATGAAGAACAGAATGTAAAATAAAGATTTTATAGGATTACCTGTTAAGATGATAATACTTTGGATATACGGAGTTAAATAAAATGTTATTAAAATTAATTTTATCTGTTTTTTTTTTCCTTTTCTTATGTGGCTAGAAAATTTTAAGTTTCACATATTGCCCACATTATGTTTCTGTTGGACAGCACTGTTAGATGTTGCTTTTCAGTCAAATGTGTGAGGCGGAAATTTAATTTAACTAAAAAGGGGGGAAAAAACCCCAAATAAGACTGAAGAAATTGCCAAACTTTTGATAAATGTTTTTTTGACCACAAGAAATATTCTTTGCTAAAAGATCAGTTAAAAGCACAAAACTGGAAAATGCTGAGTTTAGGGTCCTGCCGAGGATACAGAGTGCGAAGAGAGATATAATTAGAAAGTATACTAGTGTCAGAGGTTCCAAATTGTCCTATTTCTTAAGCTTGATAGTAGATACATGGTGTTCGTTTTATTTAAACCTACTTAAACCATACTTACATGTTATGTGTATATGCTCTTGCACATATGGTTATATTTCAGAATTAAAAAATCGAAAAGGTTGAATCCATTTTTTAACTGCACATTTCACTCTACACAGCGTCTGTTAACTCCTAGAAGATCTTTCCTATGCCCTGAGTTTAAATGCCAGCTTTGCCTGCCTGACGCTCACGTCGCTATGTCTGGGCCAGACGCACAGTCAGCTGCTCAGGCAGCCTCTCCCCTTGGACATCCAGCAGCGTCTCAACTTGAACTTGTCGGAAACAGAACTCCTGGTTTTTGCCACGCTGCCTCCCGGGGGCCTCCCCATCTCAGCAATGGCAGCTCAGTTCACCAGTCCCCAAACCAAAATCCTGACTCTGCCTTGTTTCTTCTCTTCCTCTCATTTCCATCCCATTAGCAAATCCTTCTGATTCGATCTTTGAAATCGCCCCTGAATCCCACCATATGTCTTCTTCCTTGCTACCACTCAAGTGGTGGATTGTCGTATCTGTTAACTGGTCTGTTTCTACGCTTACCCCTCACACCAAAGTCCGTTCTCAACAAGGCCGGCAGAACGAAGCTTTCAAAATGGAAATCAGGTCTTGTCAGTCACCTGCTTAAAACCCTCCCATGGCATCCCCTCACACACAGACTGAACCCCAGAGTTCTGCCATGGCTGTCTGTACTCCCGCCATGATATGGTTTTTGGGTATCTCCTTTTCCCATGGAATCTCTTTACTCCGGCCATACTGGGCTCTTCGCTATTGCTTTAAAACTACAGGCCCGCTGCCACTGAGGGTGTCTGCATCAAGCTGTTCCCTCTGCTTCTAAGGCTTCTCCGTAGGTATTTGTATGGTCTACTCCCTGCCCTTGTTTGGGTCTCTGCTTCTGCTTTTCTCAGAGAAGCCTTCCCTGAGCATCTAGGGTCACTCCATGTCCCCTTACCCAACTTCATTTTTCTTTATGGACGTGATCATAGCCTGTGACAGTATTTCTGCATTTACTCGACTGATTGACTCTCCGTCTTCCCTCCACTTGCACCCAAGTGTCAATCAGTCGATGAAAGGAGTTAAACAAATCGTGGTATAACCGTAAGATAGAATATTGTTTGGCCATAAAAAGGGATGAAGTAGTGATCTTGCCACAGTGTGGATAAATCTTGAAAACATGATGCTGAGGGAAAATTGTATGAGCCCATTTGTACGAAATGTCCAGAATAGGCAAATCCAGGGAGAGAGAAAGTAGGTCGCTGGTAGCCTCGGGGTAGGAGGTTGAGAGTAATGGCTAATAGGTGTGGGGTTTCCTTTTGGGGTGAGGAAATGTTCTGGAACTAGATTGTGATGGCACAGCTCTGAAGACAGTGAAAAATAGTGAAGCACACATTTTAAAGGGTGAATTTTATGGCTTCAGGGTGATCTCAGCTATTGTTAAAAATAGAATGAAAATGAGTAAACGTGGCTAGAATAAAAATTTCATCAGTAGAAAACAGGACTGAGGGCATGTACTGTCCTCCACTAAGCTCTTCAAAGGGGGAAAGAGTGTGGTACCCCCGGGAAAAGTAGCTGAACACCTTGAGAAGTAGTGGGAAGTTTCTGGTCCTCACGTACCTTTGGGAAAGCATTCCCTTTTGATGGGCTCCGTCATATCCCCCTCTCCTCCGGAGACCCAAAGAATGGCTGGTGAGATTGACATCCGTCTGGAAAAGCTAAGCGAGTGCCAGTTTGGCAGAGAGCCCTTTGGATGTCTTGCAGGCTTGTGACATCACGGGGGGACTGTACCTGAAGGTGCCTCAGATGCCTTCCCTTCTGCAGTATCTGCTGGTAAGGGACCGTCAGCAGGGCCCTAACACCTTGCATCTGGGTGAGCCCCTGTCTCCTGGGGAATGAAGGGGAGCTCGATGGTGATGCTAGTACGTGGGAGAAAGAGTAGATGGGTGCCCCAGGGGCTTTGAAGCTAGAAGGGGACACTTTGGGTCGTCTGAAGGCGGCTTATGTAAGCAGACAACAGTGGCTGCTTTGGGGAGGTGTTCTGTACCTGCCGACTGAATAAAGAAGCATTTCTTGGTAGACTTTTTTTAAAAATTTATTTTTAAAAAATATTTTATTTCACAGACAAGGATCACAAGCAGGCAGAGAGGCAGGCAGAGACGGGGGCGGGGGAAACAGGCTCCCTGCTGAACAGAGAGCCCGATGCGGGGCTCAATCCTAGGACCCTGAGATCATAACCTGAGCTGAAGGCAGAGGCTTAACCCACCCAGCCACCCAGGTGCCCCTCTTGGTAGACTTTTAAGGAAAATCCTAATTTATTATTCTCTTTGGTGTTCACTACCTAATATCTGATACTTGTGTTCTAACTTCCAGTTATATTCTCCCATGTTTTCAATAACATTTCTTTGCCTCTCCCCCCCGCCCACAGTGGGTTTTTCTCCCTGATCAAGATCAAAGATCTCAGTTAATCCTCCCTCCCCCAGTCCATGTGGACTACCGGGCAGCTTGCTTCTGTCATCGAAATCTCATTGAAATTGGCTATGTCTGTTCTGTGTGCTTGTCAAGTAAGTTCAAGTACTGAGTTTTTCTGTGTTTGAGGGGGGCACAGGAAATAAGTTAGCTGTGTGTTTGTTTTTTTCCAACATCCTGTTTGTTTTGTGTTTCAAATTTACAGTATTCTGCAATTTCAGTCCTATCTGCACCACCTGCGAGTAAGTATCCCTGGGCTGGTGTGTCTGGCCCACGCGGGGTAGAGGGGAGGGATTCAGAGCCCTGAAGAGGGTCTTCCTCTCTGTGTCGTTACAGGACAGCCTTTAAGATTTCTCTGCCTCCTGTGCTGAAAGCCAAGAAAAAGAAACTGAAAGTGTCTTTGTGATCAGAAGATCCCCCATGCCCCCAGCTAATCTCTTAGAGCTTATTAAGAGAAATTGTATGGCAAAAGCTGTGTTAGGAAGCCCTGAAAAAAATACAGCGTTGTATGGGATAATTTTGAATGAAGTTTCTTACAGGCAAGATTTCTAGACCATTATCCTCATGCTGTGCTTTTGGGGGGCCTGCTTTATTTGAGGGAGTCATTCTGTGCAATCTTTTCTGATGGCTTTTTGTCCACAGAGGGAGAAGAAAGCATAAATTAGTGACTTTTTTTTTTTTTTTTTAATGGGGTGATCATTTGTCTGTCAGCCTGGCCTGATTGCAGGCTTTAGACTCTGTTACCCTGTCTGGGTTCTGCCTGTGAAATGCACAACCAGTGAAATTTGAGCAAAGTTTTAGCGATCGTCCACTAATGGCATTAATCAAGATAGACCATCTTCCTTGAATCAACAGCTGACTTGGACGGTAGTCATGTAAATAAAATCCTTATTTTCTAAGTTAAGATTTAGCTCCAGAAACTGCAGATTTGCTTTTGCCTGACATCACTGTGTGTCTGGACATAGTCATCTATGTAATAACTGTCGCTGAGTAAATACAAAGTCTGATCTTAAGTGAATGTGGAGAAGGGGGTGTGGTACTCTGGCAGTGACCTTCCCTTCAGAGATAGTTGGGTGAAGAGCTTCTGCATGAGAGCCGCTGTCTGGGTTCAGAGGGGGGCCTGCTGGAGAATGGATCCTTTATGGCTCAGTATTGTCCCCCAGGTGGAATGAGAAAAAAAAGAAGCATTAATGTTGGAGAACTGTTCTCTAAAATAAGTGCGATCGGTTCAAAAGAAAAATTATATGTAATTTCAACAAGAAACAACTTGTTTTTCTATGGAACTTTGAAGTTATTAGAAGTCTTTTCAAATTCCAGCGCAGTGTAAGAAGGATTTTCAGGAATGGTGGCTGGTTTGGTTTGTTTTACGTATATTGACAAAAACAAACAATCGTAAACTGACAAAAACCGATTTGTGTACACAACTTTGTATGTAAGTAAGATGTTAATTTTCCCTTTATGCCATCTCAAAAGCTGAGTCTCGTTTAAGTAATCTGGTATTTGGCTAGATGATCTCAGGTAGATTTTGTACTTTGGATTTATAGTTTTGTTAAATACACATAGGCTTTGGTGATCACTTGGCCAATATTTGTTAGTCCTTGAATTTGAGAATCTTATTTGTCTTTTAGAAATAATATTTAATATTTCACAGCGTAACTGTAATGGAAATCACTGTTTTAAGTCTAGGAAGTCATCAGATATCTAAAAGACAATTTCAAAGAAGCTGGTCAGGTTCTCATTATTACTTTTTTGTTTGAGATGTTTTGTGTACTGGCTTAATTCTGTTTCGGTTTTATTTTTAACTGTTGTGTTTATGGTTTACATAAATTTTTATAATAAAATAATTTAAATTTTTGCATTCGCTTAAGTTCTTTTCTCTTACTGTTTATTTCATGCTAATTCAACTTACTTTCAGGTTTGTATTTTAACTAACTGGATTTGGTCAAATGTCAGTCAATTTTTTTTTTAAAGATTTTATTTATTTTTGGAGGCACCTATTCAGTGGGTTAAAGCCTCTGCTTTTGGCTCGGGTCATGATCCCAGGGTCCTGGGATCGAACCCCACATCGGGCTCCCTGCTTGGCAGGGAGCCTGCTTCCCTCCTCTCTCTCTCTGCCTGCCTCTCTGTCTACTTGTGAGCTCTCTCTGTCAAATAAATAAATAAAATCTTAAAAAAAAAAAAGATTTTATTTATTTTTTGACAGAGATCACAAGTAGGCAGAGGCAGGCAGAGAGAGAAGCGGGGCTGGGGGAAGCAGGCTCCCTGCTAAGCAGAGAGCCCGATGCGGGGCTCGATCTCAGGACCCTGAGATCATGACCCGAGCCAAAGGCAGAGGCTTTAACTCTCTGAGCCACCCAGGCGCCCCAAATGTCAGTCAATTTTTTATTCAACGCTGAGGAACTTTTATTCTTTTAAGTAAGCTCTATGCCCAGTGTGGGGCTTGACTCCTGCAAGATCAGGAGTCACGTGCTCTACTCAATGAGCCAGCCAGCTGCCCCTGAAGAACTTTAATTTCAAATCTTGCTGAAACTATATATGAAAATATTGTTACAAACTGCATGATAATAGATGGGTATAAAGTATTTAATGCAAAGTTTCTCACTGTGAAACTATAAGAAGAAAGATATGATGTTTGTGATTTTTATATTGGGAGCAAAGTTAGCAAAATTTTAAATATTTGGTATTTTCGTTGGATAAAGCAAGCTAGTATAATGTATGTTTTGATGCCATAAAAGTAGGAGTTAATTTTAAAACCATGAAATTATTCTCTTATAAATAGATAGTTATAACTATCCAATTTGCTGCTGTTCTAAAGGCGGCCCCTTGGGCTACCTTTTGTAGGTCAGTCTACAAAAAGATTCCTGCTCCCTTGCTTTTTTATTTTTTTATTTTTATTTTTTAAAAAGATTTTATTTACTTATTTGTCAGAGAGAAAGAGCATGAGCAGGGGGAGTGGTAGGTAGGCAGAGAGAGAAGCAGGCTCCCTGCTCAGCAAGGAGTCCAATGCGGGACTTAACCCTAACCCTGACTCAACCGACTGAGCCACCCAGGCGTCCCTCCCTTGCTTTTTTAAAAAAACAATTGTTTTGTTTTTTAGATAATCCAAGCATGATTTGTAAGACTGTTAGGAATTCCTGAAAGAGTGCATGGAATGCTTCCAGCAGTAATGGAGAGGAGAGTAGATCTACCAGTGACATTTTTATTTGAGAAGTACAGTATTTAAAAATCAAGGCTTTTCATTAATAGTTGAATTGAGAGTTTATGCCTACATTTATATTAATAGAATTGGTTGCATGTCATTTTAAGAAAATATTTCTAATTTTTAATAATGTACCTCACAAATGACATTTTTTTTTTTTTTTTTTTTCTTCTGAAGCCTTTTTTTTTTTTTTTTTAACTGTAATGCTCCAGAATTCCACCGTTCATTATACTACTGGCTAAATAGCTTAATGCAACCAAAAGAAAATAAAAGCATACTTTTAATAAGTACTATTTTTTTTTCTGATTAGAACAGAAAATGATTACCTGCTTTTTAAGGAAGAAAAAGTGCGTAAAACTAGGGGGAGAAAAGAGAAATAATTGCTTTAATCATTCCTCTGTCCAGAACCCACCCAGAGCTGGGAGGGTTAGAGAATCCCTGTGAATTACTATCTGGTGCATTTCTTTCTCTTTCTCTCTTTAGATTTATTTATTTAATCTTATTTTTTAAATACAGATTTTTAAAAAAAGATTTTATTTACTTATTTGACAGAGATCACAAGTAGGCAGAACAGCAGGCGGCCGGGGTTGGGGGGGTGGGGAAGTCTCCCCGCTGAGCAGAGAGCCTGATGCGGGGCTCAATCCCAGGACCCTGGGATCATGACCTGAGCTGAAGGCAGAGGCTTTACCCATTGAGGCAACCAGGCACCCCAGATTTATTTATTTTAGAGAGTGCAGGGGTGGGGGGAACGGTAGAGGGAGACAGAATCTCAAGCAGGCTCCCTGCTGAGCAAGGAGACCAGCTAGGAGACCAGCAGGGGGCTTCATCCCATGACCCTAAAAGCATGGCCTGAGCTGGAGCCAAGAGTTGAACTCCTGAGTGACAGAGCCATGCAAGGACCCCTGGTGCATTTATTTCTTGACCATGGAAGGATGTTGCATCCAGATGTATTGACAAGGTTATCTGTTGTTTGGTAAGCAAAGGTCGGATTTCAATAGACCTAAAACAAAAATGTTCTTAACTTTGAATGTCTGACGAACGGTATTTGCCAATACAGGAAACTGGGGTACTATCGGTGCCTCCCTGCAGTATGTGACAACATGGCAATGTTAAGGTCTTAGTGAAGTAGAACTCAGCGAAGACGAAGATTTGTAGTACATCGAGAACACCCCCACGAACACTCGTGTTTGCCTAAATTACTTTCTCATGTTTCCCCTAGATGTAGAAGCATTTTGACCCAGGGATTACAAGTAATTCCAGACAACGATTTTCCTCGTGAAAATGCTTTGTACTGTCTTGTTAAAGAATAGTAAATAGCAATGTGTGTTTGACAACCCTCCTGCTGGTATTGTTCTCCCAGGCTTTGTACCCCGGGACCAAGAGCTGCAAACACCCTGCAGTTCCCCTAGAGCTGATAGGCGGAGTGGTGGCGGGGATTTCACGCCAGTGCTAAAACTGCACAAATCCATGATTTTGCGAGAGTCGAAGAACAAAGTGAAGCTCAGTGCAAGGCATTTGTAGACCCTCAACTTTGAGATTGCTTTCAGAATGTTAATTTTGCTCATCAACTAACATGGCAAACACTTATTTGGCATTTGCTATTTGTCAGGCATGGTGTAGACATGGATCTTTTTTTTTTTTTTTTAAGATTTTATTTATTTATTTGACAGAGATCACAAGAAGGCAGAGAGGCAGGCAGAGGGAGAGGGGGGTGCAGGCTCCCTGCCGAGCAGAGAGATCATGACCTGAGCCACCCAGGCGCCCCAGACATGGATCTTTTCAGCTAACCATCACACCACCCCTCCGAGAGCCAACGAGTGAACATTTATTGAGTCCTTACTATATGCCAGGCATTGGTCTAGACTCATTAATACGGTACATCATTGAATCCTCACACAATCTATGGGGGAAGGGACTATTCTCTCCCTTCTGTGGATAAGGAAACTCAAGTTTGGAGAGGCTAGGGGAGCTGCCGCAGGTCATCTAAGTACAGAAGGAGGGAGAAATCTAGAGCCTGCACGCCTAGTCACGGAACTGTAGTAAGGCGTGGAATGCTTTGAAGCTACTGACATCAGAATTAAGATACTTTGGCATCTGGCCTCATGCCGGACAAAACGTTTTGTGTTCTTTTTAAGATCTGCTTTCGGAGCGCTGACGGCGCTGTGCGGTAAAAACAAACCACACAAAACTCTTCAAACAACCAGGAGAAGGATCATGAAAACAATTCAGCCGCGCTCCACAATTACAGCACTGCAGCCTTAGCGCTTACTGCCCGCATCCCAAAGTCCTCATAAAAATCGAGTTTATTTAAAGGACAGTGTTTAAGAAGCCGGGGTCCGTGGGCTCGCTGTTGCTGAGTGACTGAATTAACTCTAGGTTGCGGGAACTCTTTTAACTACGCAGACAACTTTTTCGCGATCCCTCGGGTCGAGATTCAGCCGCGCACGGCCTGGGCGGGACCCGGATGCCTGGCTCGGCCGGGGGCGGGCTCTCTCCTGCTGGCCGACCAATCACCGCCCGCCGCTCCGCGGGTCCCCGGCCGATTGGTGGTTGCCATAGCTCCGGTTGGTTTGACAAGATGGCGGCGGCGAGGCGGCGCGGGCCGGGTTTTCTGGCCCTGTGCTTCCCAGCTTCTAAGGCGGGCGCGGTGCTGTGAAGCTAGTCCCGCCAGGCTCCAGGCATGGGCTTGCCGCCTCCGACCCCTCTGCTCTTGGGGCTCCTCCTTCTGCTGGGCATCCTGAGGCCGCTGTGGGGGGACCTGGGTGTGTACCGCAGGGCAGAGGCCTGCAGGCTGCGGGTTGGGGATGAGGCGTTTAAGGGGCAAGACTTGGGACTCCTCCCTGTGTCCTTGCAACTAGTAAGTCCGCCCTTCCCCTTCCTTCCCGCCTAGTTTTTATTCCTGCTTTCATCCGCATGACCGGTCCCGCGGTCACTGCGTCCCTGGTGGGAGGCACCGAAGATGTGACCGTGTCCCTGACCCTGCTGCAGGACAAGGAAGGTAAAACGTCCGGCCCTTCCTGTGGGGGTGGCGTTGGGGGTGGCGTTGGGGGTGGGGTGGGCCGGAGCCAGGCCGCCCAAGGAGCCCGGGGAAGTGGCATCGCAGAATGTGGCATCCCCGGGGACCTCGGCCGCCACCCCCAGCAAAGTCGCCATGGGAGCAGGGCTGGGAGGCTGCTGTGGACCAAAGAGGACCGATGGACGGGCTCGGGGAAAGAGAGCATGGGACAATAATGGCTAGCATTCACTGTCCCCTCTGCTTCATGTGCACCCCCGCGTTTTCCCAGCAAGAACAGTAATATCCTTTCATGCCATTTAACAAATGAAGACACTACAGAGAGGCTGTCACTTGTCACTTGTCCACAGCTGTACAGCTTGCAACAGGCCCAGTCCTTGGCTGGGAAAAGGATTCCTTCCCAGGGAGCCTGACTGCAGCCTGAACACCCTTAGCTGCTGGGCAATGGTGTCTGCGCCCTAATCTCTCCTATAGGATTATTGCCCGTTCCAGCTTGTGGAGTGCTGACCAATGAGACAGGAGACTGGAGCTTGACTGTGACCCCCACTGTGGTAAGCCAGAGGTAAAATGTTCTCGGTGCCACCAGTGGAGACCCACAGTTATCTGCACTGCTCTCTTGGTTGGACATGGTACAGTTTTCTCTGTGCTTGGAACTACCATGACCCCGTGGGTTATCACATCTGGTAGACACCCGCCCAGCCCAGAGGTGCTGATGCTTGGGTCAGGGGTCCTTGGATGAGTTTCAAGAAGCTTGTGAACCCTCTGAAATTGTCTGTAACATTCTGTGTGCGTTTTTCTGATGACAGAGGGTTAGCAGCTTCCATCAGACTATCAGATGGGTCTGTGACTCAAAAATCTTCAGGAATCACTGGCCTCACCCAGCTCTGAGCTTACGTGTAGGGATACTGAAGCCGGGAGAGATGAAATATCTTCCATTTAATAAATGTTTTATTGAGTGCCTAGTATGCGCAAGACATCAACTCTGGAGATAAAGGCTGGGAAAGGCAGACTTTGCTTGCATCCCAGGAACTGGGGACTGTTTTCATTGACTTTTTAATGTGTGTATTTGATGTTCTGCTGATACACTGGTAGGATGATAAAGAAACTAAAATCGTGCTGGACACACTGAGTTGATTTATCAGACAGACCCGTGTTTAGTCTTCTCTAATATCCAGACGTTGCTTGCTTTTCTGTTGAACTGAGGATTAGGAATCGGGGCTTGCCTGGTGCCCTAGGCTTACGGGGTGAGACTGAATAGAATAATGGCCTTTTTGTATACAGTTCTCCTTTTGTAAAGTGGGCTGAGGCTGATGGGTGATTTTATCGTGTTTCCCATTGTATGTTCTTAGAATGATTCATGCTGTGTTCAGTCGCTTTAAAAGGGACAGCATACTTTCCTTTCAGAATGCGTTGGAGGTGACAGTGAGATTGAAGAGGGGTCCGCAAAGGTGTTCCTCTAATGAGACGGAGTCCTCCTCAGAGTCCCCGTGTATGGTCCAGGCTCTTCTGGTTTCAGCATCTCGGAATTCATCCTGTTTAGCTCATCTACTCATCCGAGTGGAAATTTATGCCAACTCTTCTTTGGCCCATAATGCATCAGGCAAGTAAAGTCTTTGACAATCAAAACATTCACTGTTGACATTATCTCTTGGATTATAGGCCTTTGCCACATAATCTGTACGCTCTGCTCTTGAGTCCGTCTTGCCTTCCTAAACCTATTTCCCTTTTGTTGAATTTTCTTGGTTTAGAAATTCCCACTTTGTCCTCTTTGACTTAATTCAGATCTGTTTTATTTTGCTCTACTGTTTGTACCCTTGTAGACTGCCTTCAAGGGAGGGAGAGAGTGAAGTTTGTTTCTGTGCATTGGATTCTTGTGACTCCATCTTGAAACCAAACCAAACCAAAAACAAAACAAAACAAAAAAGCAAGGGAAAGATTAATGAAGGAGTTTACAAAACAAACCCCCCCCCCCCCCCCCGCAATAGATTTTCAGTGAAAGCTTTGGATAACCAGCTTCCTTTTCCTGAGGCAGCCTCTTAATTTACACTTATGGAAGTGTGTGGTATTCTTGGTTTTTTTTTTTTTTTAAAGATTTATTTATTTGACAGAGATCACAAGTAGGCAGAGAGGCAGGCAGAGAGAGAGGAGGAAGCAGGCTCCCTGCTGAGCAGAGAGCCCGATGCAGGGCTAGATCCCCTGACCCTGAGATCATGACCTGAGCCGAAGGCAGAGGCTTTAACCCACTGAGCCACCCAGGTGCCCTGTATTCTTGTGTTTAAAAACAGCATTCAGGGGCGCCTGGGTGGCTCAGCGGGTTAAGCCTCTGCCTTCGGCTCAGGTCATGATCCCAGGGTCCTGGGATCGAGCCCCGCATTGGGCTCTCTGCTCAGCAGGGAGCCTGCTTCCTCCTCTCTCTC
>NW_022631052.1:10596173-10700176 GCF_010015895.1 Lontra canadensis
TTCTCTACCTTTTAAAAATAAATGCCGTATAAATGGAAAAGTGCTCCTCATTCTTTTTAATAGCTCCTAATACTCCATCCTGTGGAGCTGCCCTTGTTTGACTCGTCTCTTACTGATGGAATTTCAGGCAGTCCCGGCTTGTGATGTGTAACCAGCGCTACAACAGATAGCGCTGTGCACACGCGTGTTTGGACTTGAAAGTGGTATTGTGTTATTCTCCCTTTCCCACGGCAGTGTTCTCAGAACGAGAGAATGTAGGTGTGCCCGTGGTGAGGGGTCCGGTTTGATAGGTGCCACTGCCACGTGCCCCGCCTCCCGCAACCACCTCCAGCATCTCTCGCCTTTATGGTCATCTGGGATGAAGGGAGCCACGTTGCTCCTTCGTAGCAAAGGTCTGTCACCTTGAGACTCCACAGCATCACTTCCCTCATCACTTTCCCCCACTGTGGTCCTCCATGTGATTTTGGAAGTGGAGGGGATTGGATAAGCGAAGATAGGGCCGTTCAGCGGGCCACTCTGCCCTCAGCGTGCTGGCGTAGAAGGTTCTCCAAGACAGATCTCCAGCTGCGGAAAGATGCAGCTGGGTGCCTACAGCACGGAATGAGAATATATATATTTGCACAAAGAAGTTCTGGAAGGCTGCCTGAGACGCTGACCATGGGTGACCCTTTGGAGGAGTGATGTGGGAACAGGAAGGGGCGGGCTATGAAGACTTCACTGTGAACCTTTTTCTTAGATCCTCCTGAGTTCTTTGAACACGTGAAGCGGTGACCTATTTAAAGGTTTCAAGTTTTGTTTTTAGAAGAAAAAAACATTCTCTAATGTTTAAAATTGAAAACAAACCAACAAAATAATATCCGCGGGGTGCTTAAAAAAACTACTGGAGGGGTGAATGGTAGCTGTAACATTTAAAGTAGTAGCTTTTTTCTTTTAAAAAATCTTGACTTGACTACATTTAGGTAATAAATATATAAATAAAATAAATAAAAATAAATAAATAAAAATAAATAAAATTTCTTTTAAAAAATATTGACTCCATTTAGGTAATATTTCAAAGCATCTTTGTGCAATTAGCCAAACTTTGAAAAATTAGAGTGTCTGTATATTGATAATTATGCGATGTCCGGTCTGACCCCATGAAGGTATGAAACATTTTGCACCCAGTCAGACAGAGCTCAGAACAAGAGAAAGGATGGAAGGACAGACAGGAGGTACGTGGTATGCCTAGTAACAATGAAGCTAGCAAACAGCAGAGGGGACGTATAGATAGATACACAAACATCTATCTATATATCGTATAGTAAAACCCTATTCTAAAATGCCTTGCTTCCGTCCGACAGGTTTAATTATACTGATGGTCAGAGCCTTGTCTGGACTGTGCGACATACTCTGTTACTCAGACCTTCTCCTCATTCATTCCTGATGCCATTGACATACTGGGGTTCTACTATATGATAGCGTAGACTACGTAATTAGCGGTGCTTCACATGCTGCAGCTGTCGTGTCCTTGAAGTTAAATGTTACATAGAGTTTAAAGAAATCCTCGTTACCTAGTTTTTCAAGAGGTACCAAATCCTAGGGCAAAGGTAAAATTCAGGGGGCGCTTGGGTGGCTCAGTTGGTTAAGCGTCCGAGTCTTGATCTTGGCTCAGGTCTTGATCTCACAGTCATGAGTTTGAGCCCTGCATCAGGCTCCATGCTGGGTATCAAACCTACTTTAAAAAAAAAAAAAAAAAAAAAGTAAAATTCAGCAGACTGAAAGTTTTACCCAATAAATTATTGCAGAGAAACTGGGAACACTGAGTTAGGAGGTTGAAATGTAATACAACATATTCCTTTTCCCGTCCATGTAAAAATTATTCATTTCCCCGCCCACTTTCACCCTCGAACCAGAATCAGGATGTGACGAGTTGGGTCTGCAGTGCGATAGGATATGAGGTTGAGCAGGTAGCATCATTAGATAGAATCTTGCAGCCAGATAGGTGCCAGATAAGCCATCTGAAGCGTCACCGTGGTTTCAGTTTTATCTGCTGGAGGAGATAATGAAATGGAAGGAGTCAGTGCTTAACGTGAGCCTGTGTTATGAAAGGCATTGTTCAGCGTATAGAAAAATAGAATCAGTGCCTTACAGTTATCCCAGCTTGTCAGTTTTAGTCCCTCGATTATTTTTAAGATCAACCACAAGTTTCAGTTTATTATGACTCACACATTTTCCTATATTTGGGGTTTTGTAGGCGTGGTAGATAACAGGCCTGGGGGAGGGGTTACGAACAGCTCAGGGATTCCTTAACGTGTTGTGTTTGGTCCCCGTGATTTGTAAAACAATCGTGCAGCTTTCTTTCGAGTGTCCAAAAAACCGTGGCAGTACTTTGTGTGTTTCATAGCTGGACTTCTCTGTTCTTTGTACTTTTCAGAGAATGTGACTGTTATTCCCAATCAGGTGTTTCAGCCCCTGGGTCCTTGTCCCTGCAATCTGACAGCCGGGGCCTGCGATGTTCGCTGCTGCTGTGACCAGGTGGGTACGTCCTTTCCAATTCCAGGTGCAGAGGTTCTGCCGCCTGAGGGCATGTGAGGAAGACCAGCCAGTCCCCATCCACAGCTTTTTGAGGGACGGGCTTTGAAAACCAAGATTGCGTTTTGTGTTCCAACTTGTTTTCAAATTGAATATTTTCTTGTTTAGTTCTGTTGGTCCGTCTAGTTTAGGGAAGGAAAAAAAATGGATCTCTTCCAATAAAGTCAGGATTCAGATGATTATACTGAGGGGATGGTGTTACTATCTTACTGAGAAGTCTCTAGGAAAGGTAATTTTTTTGGTAAATGGGTAGAGGTACACAACCCTCATGATGACCCCACTTGAGAACGTTTCTGTCACCCAAAAAGAACCCTTTGTGCCCCTCTGCACTCTATCCCCTGCCCATTGCCCATCCCGGGCCCCTTTTCTCTGGGGTCTGGCTCTCTGGATTGGCCTGTTCCAGACTTTGCGTGTAAGCGGATTCCAACAGCCTGTGGCCTCCTATGTCTGGCTTCTCTCGCTCGGCGTCTTGCTTTCAAGGGTTCCACGTTGTGGCAGGTGTCAGGTGCTGCGTTCCTTTTTATGGCCAAGTCACATTCTGGTGCAGGGATAAACCACAGATTGCCAATCCGTTTATCAGATGATGGACATTGGGGTTACTTTTGCTTTTTGGCTGTGATGAATAAAGCTTCTGTGAACATTTGTAGGCAAGTGTTTGTTAGGATGTTGGTTTCTGATTCTCTTGGGTAGAGTACCTAGGAGCGGAACTGCTCTGGCCTATTGGCAACTGTAGGTTTAACCTTTGGAGGAACTGTTTTCCAAAGTGGCTGCACCGTTTTACATTCCCATCGGTGGGGAAGGGTGGCGATTTTCCCCTTGTCCTCACCTACACTTGTTACAGTGATCTCTTGGATTTTAGCCGTCCTCGTGGGTGTGAAGTGGTAGTTTGCTCTGATTTTTTTTTAATACTTTTATTTATTTATTTGACAGACAGATCACAAATAGGTAGAGAGGAGGAATCAGGCTCCCCGCTGAGCAGAGAGTCCGACGCAGGGCTTGATCCAGAACCCTGAGATCATGACCTGAGCCCAAGGCAGAGGCTTAACCCACTGAGCCACCCAGGCGCCCCTGCTCTGATTTTCATTTGCATTTCTGTAGTAGCAAATGATGTTGAACATCTTTTCATACGTTTACTGGACATTTGTGTATCTTTGAAGACATGTCTTCCTAGGCCCTTTGCCCATATTTTTATTGTTTTTATTTATTTTATTGTTGTTAAACTGTAAGAGTTTATTATACCCTTCTGGAGACTAGTCTCAAATCAGGTATGTGATTTGTAACAAGTGTCCCCATTGTTAGGTCGTCTACTTTCTTGTAGGTATCATTTGAGGCCCGAAAGTTTCGTAATTTGAAGTCTGGTTCATCTGTTTTTTCTTTTGTTGCTTGTGCTTTTGGCGTCATAGTTAGGAATCTGTTGCTGGATCCAGGTACCATCCATATTTGTAATCCTTCTTTGCTATTTAAGAGGAATGAGAGATGTGGCACATTTCCTGGGACCCCAGTCACTCCTGATTGTGGTTGAGCACAATTATGTTGTGGTTGGTTTCACAAAACAGAAAAGGGAAAAGCAGAAAAGGGAAGTTTAGGGTAGATCTCATGCTAACAATTGCACTTACAATAACAATTATATTTAATCAAAAAATACAACACATTGTAAATCAGTATCAGTGGAAGTATCAAGATGGTATTCTTGTCCTCTGTCTTTTGTCTTCCAGACTGCAGTCTTGTGCCCGGTTTCTGACTTTTGTGTTTGTCATACTTGGTATCGCTGTATGCAGTGCCAGCCACTGGCCTTCTGGGTCAGTGATGTCTTCTGGGAGCTGCTACTCACCACTTTAGTCGTGATCCGTTCTTTAATTTGAACTGTTCTTGTTTAAAATGTATCCTTCTACTGTCAGTAAACAAGGCATTCAGGACATAACTTTGAGCTCTCAACGCTCTGTGAATCAGGGAAGACAATGGACAAATGGCTGAATACAGGAATGAAGTCACTTCTTGATGACATTAACTGGGTCGTGTTCTCGTGCGGACCGTAAGGATTCTTAGGAGTTCGGATTGTTTGCCCTGACTCGAAATGTCTTAGGTTTCTCCGGGCTTGGGATTTGGATGGTGATGGCGATTAAAAAGTGAGATGTTTACTCTGTTTTATTCCCCATTTGGAGTCTATTCCGTATTATCTTCTCTTCATACTGTTTTTTTTTTCTCTCTCTCTCTCACTCTCTCTTTCTTTCTTTGTGGGCACATCTCACGTCCCCAGTAAGGATGGGATTCCCTGAACGGTTTGAAATTCCTGACCTGGAGGCTTATTAGGGAATTGATGAGAGGAATTCCAGCAGGATTTTACTTCCTGTGAGCTCAGAGCACAGGAGCCTGGACAGGAGACTCTGTTCCAGACTTCCTCAGCGGCGTCCTGCTCACCTGAGAGCGTCTGGGGGTTGGAGAGGGGGGGCGCCCCATGGCAGCTTCTGTCTGCTCACTGCCCCTCTGTTTCCTTTCCAGGAATGCTCGTCCGATCTAACGGAGCTGTTCAGAGAGGCCTGTTTCACCGGCATTTTCGGAGGCGACGTCAGTCCCGACTCTGACCACCTGTGCTCTGTGCAGGAGAGCCGCGGGGTGCCCGGCTGGTTCCCATTCCTGTGTGTGCAGTCCTCGCCGGCCAACTCGCCCTTCCTGGGCTACTTCTACCGTGGCTCCGTGTGTGTGTCCTCTCGCGGCCCCGACCTCACCGCCTCTAGTTGCCAATCGGTTCTAGACTTCTGTTAGCAAGTTTATTTTGCGCTAAGGTTTTGAAAGAATTGGGCCTCATCGGAGAGAAATTGTTGATGCCCCAAACAGTTAACAGTGATGATCTGGGTTTGGGGAAGGAGGGCTGGGCTCCCTGGGGGCTTGAGTTTCTTTCTTGAACCTTTCCCTGCTGTCGAAATTTTGACAGCTTTCTTCTTTTTCTTCTTCTCCTCCTCCTCCTCCTTCTTCTTCCTCCCCCTCCTCCTCCTCTCTTTCCTCCTCCTCCCCTTCCTCCTTCTAGAATTCTCATAACATAAAATTAGCCACTAACCACTTTCAAATGGTTTCAAATGCACCTCTGTGGCTTTTAGTCCATTTGTTATTTTTGTAATTAAAAAAGTAAAACAAAAATTCAAAGGAGATACAGCCACGAGGAATAGTGGTCATCCTTGTCATTGATCTACAGCTCCTCTCAGCGGCGTGCTTCCTTTGGAGTGCATCTGCGTGCTGATCTAAGAGACCTCTCAGACTTCGGTTACAAGCAAGGAGATCCGATCATGACTGTAGACAAGACATATTTCACCATTCCGCAGGTAAGAATTTCAATTGCGATGTGCTTGGGGCCTTTAACATTTTTTCCCATCTTGTTAATTTAACTTAAAAAAAATCTTATCCTAAGTTACTTAATCCTATGGGCTTCCCAGGTGTGCAGCTCTTTATGGTGTGGGTTTTAATATTCCCTCTTAAATTAGCCACTGTTTTTGCTAAATGTCAGAGTGAACTTCCCAACCAAAAGACATTCCCTCAATTTCCGTGGAACTAACTACCATTCTGAGCTTCTGTTAGTTTAACAGCCAATTTCTAATAAGCTATAAGTAGACAAGTAGACAGTTTAATGTAATAGTCCAGAACTTTGAAAAATATCTCAAGGCTGTAGAGTTTTATGTAAAACCTTTATTTTTTTTTTAAGTCCAAAATCATGAGGAAAAGATATTTGTGGGAAGAAAACGTGGCGTCTAAACCGTCTCTCTTCACTATTCAAGGAATCCATTTTTATGGTTTTAACAAAAATCTGTTTGTCCTGAGGGAGAGAAAATGAAGTTGAATATAATCACGTCTCTGCAAAGCAAATACAGCAAGGAGTTTTCTTTTTTCTTTTTTTTAAGGATTTTATTTATTTATTTGACAGAGAGAGATCACAAGTAAGCAGAGAGGCAGGCAGAGAGGAGGAAGCAGGCTCCCCGCTGAGCAGAGAGCCCGATGTGGGGCTCCATCCCAGGACCCTGAGATCCTGACTTGAGCGGAAGGCAGCAGCTTAATCCACTGAGCCACGCAGGTGTCTAGGAGTTTTCTTATTTTATGTTACGTACTTCTACTCTTCAAGCAGCTGCTTCCAGATGTGATTAGCGAATGAACTGGATAGTTGATTTGTGGCTCATCTAGTCATTGAACTTGACATTATTTGAAGACTAGCCCAGCAGTAGGACAGGCTGCGGGACGAATGCCTGTACGGGCCACTGACCTGTGTTTTGTGATTTGACAGAGCTCATAGCCTTGTTGGGATTTCCCTTACCCTCAGGTGTCCCTGGCTGGGCAGTGTGTGCAGAACGCGCCCGTGGCGTTCCTTCACAATTTTGATGTTCGGTGCGCTACTAATTTGGAAGCCTACCAAGAGCAAGATGGTGGCGTCGTCCATGCGAAGATCAAGAATGGTGCGGTGGGAGGTATGTCCTGTTGGTCTGAGAAAAGAATGTGGGGCTCCTGGGTGGCTCATTCGGAGAAGCAACCCAACTCTTGATTTCGGCTCAGGTCGTGATCTCAGGGTCGTGGGTTCGAGCCCTGTGTCGTCGGGCTGTGCGCTCAGTGGGGGAGTCTGCTTCTCAGCCTCTCCCTCTGCCCCTTCCTGCGTGTGCTCTCTCCCTCTCTCTCTCTCAAATGAATAAACAAATCTTAAGAAAAAAAAAGAGAAAAGAACACAGACCTGAGTTTCTACATAAACTGCGATCCCATGAGGATATAAATCACTTCCACTGGATCAACTTAAAATACTTCAACTGCCAACTGAAGGAAAGGTTTTCCTCAGAAAAAGCCCAGTTCCATAGGGCAGCACGTCCCGTATTCGTTCTTCTCTACAAATGGAGGTAGAGCTCACATAACCGAGAATTAACTGTGTTGAGGTGTACAGTTCGGGGACATTTCGTTCCTTCACAGAGCTGTGCCACCACCCCCTCCGTTTAGTTCCAGAACATTTTCCTGCCCCCAAAGGAGACACTATACCCTGACTCCTAGCGACCACAACTCCCCTTTCTGTCCCTGTGGATCTGCGTGGCCCGCACTTCCCATACACGAGGGATCCTGCGGGAGTGGTCTCCGTGTCCTGCTGCTTCCACTTAGCGTCATGTTCGCAGGGTTCCCGGGCCGCCGCACCGACCAGAGCTCCGCTCCTTTTTGTGGCCGTGTCCTGTTCCGTCCCACGAACGATCGTGCCACATATGTTACCCGCTCATCCTTTGGGGGTTTGGGTTGTTTGGCACATTGTTGGCAGCTGTGGTCCTGCTGCTGGGAACGCTCCTGTGCGACTGTCTGTGCGGGCACACGTTCGCATCTCTCTGGCCCTGCACCCAGTTGCGGGATGGCCAAGTCACATTGTGATTTGACTTTCTTTCTTTTTTTTAAAGATTTTACTTATTTATTTGACACAGAGAGATCACAAGTAGGCAGGGAGGCAGGCAGAGAGAGAGGGAAGAGCAGGCTCTCCGCTGAGCAGAGATCCCGATGCGGGGCTTGATCCCAGGACCCTGAGATCATGACCTGAGCCGAAGGCAGAGGCTTAACCCACTGAGCCACCCAGGCGCCCTTCTTTCTTTCTTTCTTTCTTTTTTACCCTCTATCATATCTATCATCTGTCATATCTATCTATTCATCTATCTACCATCTATCATATCTATCTATCTATCTATAGTCTATCAAATCTATCATCTATGGGGACACCTGGGTGGCTCAGTAGGTTAAGCCTCTGTCTTCAACTCAGGTCATGATCTCAGGGTCCCGGGATCGAGCTCCACATCGGGCTCTCTGCTCAGCGGGAAGCCCGCTCCCCCCTCTCTCACTACCTGCCTCTCTGCCGACTTGTAATCTCTCTGTCAAATAAATAAACAAAATCTTTAAAAAAAATCTATCATCTATGTATCTATCTATCATCTATTTATCCATTTCTCATCTGTCATATCAATCAGCTGTCTATACTGATATCTACGTATAATTATGTTATTTTGACCAGCAGCATAAATAAGACCAATTGCAAAAGTTGGACAGAGGTCCAGTTATAGGGTCCTTGAAAGCTCCTTAAATTATTTAGATCAGAAAGGACACCTGTAAGGGAAGCAGAAAACGACTGTCGAAGTAAGAGAGACACCAGAAGTGGTGTTGTCAGAACCTCAGAGGATACAGTCTGTTACAATGACAGGCAGAGAACAGACTCCACAAACGTTTGTTTCCATCAAGGTAGCGAGTGCTAAAGCATCCTCCGTTGGAAGAATAATTGTGACAATCTTTATATGAACAATAACTGTTGCTCTCTCAGAGTGAGATAATCTGCTCCCTGCTATCTGCTCCTCTCAAACAGCAGGATTCACTGGTTCCTGAAAAGCCAAGAATGGATTTTTTTTTTTTTTTAATAAACAAGCCCGCAGTTTGAAAAATATAAAAATTACAAATAGCACTGTTGATAAAGTCTAACCTAATGGGGCTTCCTCAAACTTTGCTGAATTTCCCTTTTTGTCAGGTCCTTTTCTTGATAGGGGAGCATTCCTCACCCTCTAGAAGTAACTGGAATGGTGCACAACTTTCTAAGCAAGGGAGTGTACTGTCAGAATGCGGGTGGTGTCCAAACACACAGGGTTTTTGGATCTCTCGGCTAATTTTCTTTCTTTTTTGAAATACCAACTCTTCTTCTTCTTTTTTTTAAAGATTTTATTTATTTATTTGACAGACAGAGATCACAAGTAGGCAGAGAGAGTCAGGCAGAGAGAGAGGAAGGGAAGCAGGCTCCCTGCTGAGCAGAGAGTCTGATGTGGGGCTTGATCCCAGGACCCTGAGATCATGACCTGAGCCGAAGGCAGAGGCTTTAACCCACTGAGCCACCCAGGCGCCCCCTTCTTTTTCTTTTTAAGATTTTATTTATTTGTCAGAGAACGAGAGAGCCCAAGCAGGGCGGAGTAGCAGGCAGAGGGAGAAGCAGGCTCCCAGCTCAGCAAGGAGCCTGATGTGGGACTCGATCCCAGGACTCTGGGATCATGATCTGAGCCCATGGCAGATGCTTAACCAAGCCACCCAGTTTCTTTCTGAGGCAGTGCCAAACCGCTTCTAGAGCAAGCGCACCGTCTTCTGCTCGCCCTGGCAGCGGCCCGCGTGTTCGCTCCTGCAGGGGAGAAGCTCTCAGATCACACTGTCCCTGACTGCCAGTCTCCTCCCCAGTTATCACCAGATGCCAAGGCCAGTGGGATCCCCCTGGGCGGTGTCTGGGGAGCTGGGGGAGGGTTAGCAGCTGGCACACAGGTCAGGCGAGGTCACCCATAGTTGCCTGGTAAGCTTGCCCTTGACCAAGTCAGCATGCAGGTGCTGGGTCATGTCGTGCTCGGGAGGCTAACGGATCCCGGTATCTTCTCAGGCGTCATTACACCGAGAGTAACCTATGAGGAAGCTGCCGACCCAGACGCATTCATCACCAGGACAGGTATTTGAATGCACGCTCCCTGTCACCTCTGCAGAAACATGTAGGTCCTTTCTGAGAAGGGATACGTAGTCCTGGAGGGAAATAGATTTTTACAAAGAATTCTTTTTAAGTTTTTTTTTTTAAGATTTTATTTATTTAACAGAGAGAGAGAGAGATCACAAGTAGGCAGAGAGGCAGGGAGGAGGGCGGGGGAAGCAGGCTCCCCGCTGAGCAGAGAGCCCGATGCAGGGCTCGATCCCAGGACCCTGGGATCATGACCTGACGAAGGCAGAGGCTTAACCCACTGAGCCACCCAGGTGCCCTGATTTTTACAAAGAATTTAAGGAGCTTCCCCACAGTTAGAAGTTTGTCTGGCCCACATTTGGTTTGTTCCCGACTCCGTCTTGCCTCGCTGCATGGCACTGTCTGCTGCCTGGAGCCATTCCTCACAGCCCTGAGCTCTGTGGGTGCCAGGGGCCCTGCTGGTCTTCAGGGAGCCTGTATGTCGGCTTCTTCCTCTCTTCTCCTTTTTTTTTTTGTTTTTTTTTTTTGAAATAACTAAACTTTGCCGTCATGATGCAGCCAAACAAGACATTCAGAATTCCGCTAATAGCAACAGGATTTTTGTTGTTCACGAAGGATATTTGTGTTTCCTTACAATGTCTCGAAATTCTCAACTTTATTCATTTCTCAGATCTTAGCAAAGTACCTATAATACGGTAGTGAGTTAGATGGCAGACCTTGGCTCCCAGGGGGCTGACATTCTGTCCTTCGTCCTTGCCAAACACTGGAGCGGGCGTGTGTGTGTTGAGCCATGAGCCGCATTCTGGGGGTCCGGCAATGGAGCAGAAGGGCAGACCTCCCCCCGGACACTGTGATGCTGTAGGGGAGGGGGCCCGTGCTGACTCGGTGGGGCCAGTGATCGACCTGAGCCCCCAGGAGGTTCATTGATTTATGAAAGTATTTTTTATTCGCAGGAACACTTTTAAGCAATGAATCAGCCTCCAGAAGCGTGAATGTGGAAGAACATTACATTTTCAGATGGAATAATAATACAATCAGTGAAATAAATGTCAAAATTATCCGGGCAGAAATTAATGCCCACCAGAGAGGTAAGTTTGTTGAGGGCAGTGAGAATGTTTTCAGTGTAAAATATTTATTTTTCTTTCTTTAAGATTCTTATAATTATTATATGTAAAATTAAGTCAGGCTTTTTCTTATTTGTATTTGTGATTTAACAGAAAACTTTTGTGTGGCAAAATGTAATTATAAGGTAAAGAAAATAACACTATGGGGGATAATTCCTTTTCCTAGTGAAATGGTGCATGTTGTATTTTCATTTTGTTTTATATCTAGGGATCATGACACAGAGATTTACAGTAAAATTTTTAAGCTATAATAGTGGTGATGAAAAGGAGTTTTCTGGAAATCCAGGTAAGACAGTGTATGTCAACTGCTGACCCTACAAACATATTTTAATTCGTTACTCTTATACTACAATAATTGTAAGGCACTCTCTCCGATTTTAGTTTGTGACTCTAACCTTTTTCTTCTCTTTTGTGACACTGTATTCTTTTTCTGATAACAACTTTTTTTTTTTTTACATGAAGTGTCCTAGATAGTAACAACTTGTTGTAAATGCAAAACATTCTGTCTCTTTAGCTACTAGTCTTTTGAAAAAAAGATAATGCCCAATAACGTTGGTAAAATTAGCTTTTATAGAACTAAGAAGCTATATATCACGGGGACTAGGAACTTCCAGTCACGGTGTGCATTTTGTGATTATGTACAAATATAGCATCACCTGATTTTACTTTATTTAATTAATTCAATTAAAAATTTTTTTAAAAGATTTTATTTATTGACAGAGAGAGGGATCATAAGTAGGCAGAGAGGCAGGCAGAGAGAGAGAGGGAAGCAGGCTCCCCACGGAGCAGAGAGCCCGATGTGGGGCTCGATCTCAGGACCCTGAGATCATGACCTGAGCTGAAGGCAGAGGCTTAACCTGCTGAGCCACTGAGGCACCCCCACTCCTTTTTTTTAAAAGATTTTTTTTATTCATTTGACAGAGAGATCACAAGTAGGCAGAGAGGCAGGTGGGGGAGTGGGAAGCAGGGTCCCTGCTGAGGAGAGAGCCCGATTTGGGGCTCGATCCCAGGACCCTGGGATCATGACCTGAGCGGAAGGCAGAGGCTTTAACCCACTGAGCCACCCAGGCGCCCTAATTTTACTTTGTTTTAAATGAGATTTTAGTGTACTTGTTAATGTGGAATTTTGGACTTTATAGTTGGATTTCAAAGCAGGCTTCTGAAATTTAAGGGTTTTCAGTTAATGATCTAATTTAACAGGATTTCTGAGAAACACCATTAGAATATGTGAAAAGTTTTGACACTCTTGTTAAAAAGAATTAATTGATTGCGACCCAAAACCAGTCAGTCTGTGAGATAGGTTGTGTATGGACGGCCATTCATTCTCTAGCACTTTCCGAGGCAGGAATGGTTTTGGGAGGAGTACACTACACGGCCCCATTCTCAAGGAATTAACTCTCTTACTTGGAAAGACGGCACCAGGTCGTAGACACAACAGAGAACAATACAAGATGATTAATACATGTGGGTTGGACTCACGGATAGGCCTAGAACTTGAGAGCAGTGGAATGTTGACCGTCTACCTCCACTGCCCATCATGAAGGACCTGTGTCAAGTATCTAGTTTGTGGAGGTTCTGATCTCAGTGCTGGAAGAAAAGCAGAGTGAGTCAGAGTTCTGCACTCTGGCAAGTTTCTATTCTGGGCTGTGTGGAGGAGATTGTACCTGGGAGAGGAGATGGTGTGGGTTGGGGACAGGAATAGCCCAGGGGCTGCCAGAGAGGCAGCAACGGGGCCACTGGGAGGTAGAGATAGGCAGGGACCGACCAGCGGCCCCAGGGCTAGGGAAGGAACCCGGGTTCAATTCTTGCTGGTTCAGGAATGCTCAGAGGTAAGGTGGGAAACACGCATTAGGCGTGAACCCTGACTGCGTCTCGGTTTGTAAAAACGGCTCTAAAACATGTTTTGGGGGACATACGAGGAAGTAGAAGTATGATACATTTTGATTATTAGAAATTATTAATTTTCTCAGGAGGAATATTGGTATCATGGTTATGTAGAAGAATATCCTTCATTCCGGGGGGATGTATGTTAGAGCTCTTACAGGGGAAGTGTCAAGTCTACAGCGTACTTTCAAAAGGTCTTGCCAGAAATAATCTATGTGTGCGCGCATGTAATCCCGAGAAGACCAGGCTGGCTAATTATCCACGGTTGTTGATTTTGGGTGGTATTCCCTTCATCTCTGTGTGCATGTGAACATTTCATAATAAAAAAGCAGAAGCAGTAAGGCGGGCTAATAGGAGAGACTGGGAATAGGACCTGAATCACCTGGGGTGGGGTTGTTGATTTACCGGAGAGTTCCATGGAAAGGCTGCTTTGGTTTAAGACTCCTTTTAAAGTGCCTGGGACCAGCAGTAGTGACCACTCCACGAGTACTCAGGCATGATGGGACGGGGACTGACTCTTGCCTGCTTGTGCCTTTTCAGATTTGATTTTATTATTTTTTTTATTTTTAAGATTTTATTTATTTACTTGTTAGAGAGAGCACAAGCAGGGGAGCGGCAGGCAGAGGTAGAGGAAGAAGCAGGCTCAGCAAGGACCTGGAGGTGGGATCATGACCTGAGCTGAAGGCAGTGGCTTAACCGATGGAGCCACTCAGGTGTCCCTCAGATTTTATTTTTTAAATTTATTTAAAAAGTCACACAGGGGTGCCTGGATGGCACAGAGGGTTAAGCTGCTGCCTTCAGCTCATGTCATGGTCTTCATGAAGTTCTTGAACCTAGGTGAGGTTCGGGGGGGTGAGGTTCGGAGCCCACGGCTAAGAAAGAATTCTTAAGACGTCTTTGGTGCAAAAAGATGGTTTATTAGAGCATGGGGACAGGACCTGTGGGCAGACAGAGATGCTGCGCCAGTTATCCTGAGGAGTGGCTGATTATATACACAGGAGTTGGGTAGGTGAGGACAAAGGGGGTGATGTTAGGCTCTAAGGAATTTTGGAAGCAAGGTCTCCAGGACCTTGAGGGGCTACCTATTGTTGGGAGAAAGGTTATTCATTACTAATAGTAAAAATCTTCTTGTGAGACCCTTTAGGTGTATATCAGTGGGCCATATTCTTAGGAATGATTCTCGACACTATCTTGGAGATCTAGAGATAAAGTTTCACATTTCTCCTATCAAGTGTCCTTGTTAGTGAGATTTGGGTTTAGAAGAAATTTAACTTTAGGGCTTGAGGAACTGAGTTATTTGCCTCTGGAAATTGTGCTATTGTTAGATAGCTTCTTTGTTGTAAATATCTAGGACATTGGTAAACCAAGGGAGACTCCTGTCTTTCAGGACTGTGATCTCTGCAAGTTAACTATTTGTTTTCCTTTTAGGGCAGCCAGAGGTGCCTGAGGAATGTCACACATATTACGAGGGGAGTGGGTGGAGAGGGGGTGCAAGGTGCCAGCTTTTGCTTTGTCCTCAGCCAGCTTCCTGCTCCCTCATCAGTCTCAGGGTCCTGGTTTCGAGCCCCGCATCAGGCTCTCAGCTTGGCGGGGAGCCTGCTTCTGCCTCTCTCTGCCTGCCTCTCTGCCTACTTGTGATGTCTCTCTCTCTCTGTCAAATAAATAAAATCTTAAAAAAAATAAAAAGTCACACAAATATCTTTGTTAAAGAAAAAACAAAAGAAAATGTGTGAAGATCGTTTCTTTTCTCAAGTGTATTCTGATCAAACTTTGCCTGTAGGTTTCCTTTCGCTGTGTTATTCCTCTTTTATACTATTTGATGAGGGTTTGCTGTGTTGGGTTAACTTTAGCTACTTCCCATTATCGCGTTTGTCTAGGTTACCAACTTGGCAAGCCAGTTCGAGCTCTGGATATCAACAGGATGAATAATGAGACGACCTTACACCTTTGGCAATCGGGTAATCTGGTTTGGTAATCTGATTTGCTCTTTGACAAACTAGAATTGGAAATAGGGCCTTATTTTGAATCTAATCAAGTAGTTAATCACTTTAAATTCCTGTTGGTTTATTTAGCTCGTGGGGAGGGTGGAGGCGATCAGGCTTCTACAGCTTTCTTTTGTTTGGTTTTAAATTTAACTTTGTTTGCTCCTGAAATACTGGTTATTCATAAGGGAGATTTAAATGGGGGTTGGCTGTGGTGCCTAGATGGCTTGACTGAGTGACAGACTCTTGATTTCAGCTTAGGTCATAATCTCAAGGTCATATCTCAGGGTCATGAGATGGAGCCCTGAGTCCAGCTCCGTGATCAGCTGGGGGTCTGCCAGAGATGCTCTCTCTCCCTCTTTCTGTGCCCTCCTCTTGCTCATAGTACATGCTCGCTCGACATGCTCGCTCGCTCTCTCTCTCAAATAAATAAACAAACAAATAAATAAATAAAATCTTTAAATATGGGCCTGGCTAGAGAGTCTCTTGTCATTGTTGCCTGTAGCCCCAGATGGTGGTAATTGGAGATATGACCATAACTTTGTTCCAAACAATGGGAAATCTTTGCGTTGGTGCCAGAAGGCCTTAACTTTCATGTTCAGAATAGACCATTGATCCTGGGCCAAGTATTCAGATACAGAAAGGCCCCTTTGTTCAGCTTTGAAAAGATTAGAGTAACTATGACTTCAGTTCTTGAGGAACTTGGAAACTTTATTTCTACTGATGGTTTTCGGTTTTCCAAGAAAACCTTTGAAGTAAATCCTTATTTTTGTTTTAGCAAAAATAGTCACAGGATCATCTTTTTATTTTCTAGCTGGAAGGGGTTTGTGTACATCAGCAACTTTCAAACCCGTTTTGTTTGGAGAAGATACACTGTCTGGATGTCTTCTAGAAGTCGGGATCCATGAAAACTGTACTCGGCTTAGGTGAGTGTATCATAGTGAATCTACCTGCCTTTTGAGTGGTTTGCTTAAAATGAATTCACCCCATGAAATGGCAGACAACATGAATGTGAAAAATTGCAGTCTGTAGAACACACTTGTGGAAAGTGGGAGTGGATAGTAGTTTCTTTAGAACTGATTTGGGGCCCCTGGGTGGCTCAGTTGGTTAAGCGTCAGACCCTTGATCTCAGCTCAGCTGTTTATCTCAAGGTGATGAGTTTGAGCCCAGGATTGGGGTCCATACTGGATGTGGAGCCCTACTTCCAAAAAAAAAAAAAAAAAGAATTGATGGGAACATTGGTAAAAGGGAAAATGGAGTTCTTTGTTGGCACTAGAACCCTTTCATCCATATTTATGCAGTTGCTCTGCTAAAGTCTGTCCATTGTTGGAGCCTAGCACTCCTCGAAGCATTAAAAGGACAGGAAGCAGATGTAATGTGTGATTAACACTGAAAGAATACATAAGCCTTGGGGCGCCTGGGTGGCTCAGTCGGTTAAGCATCTGCCATCTGCTCAGGTCATGATCTCGGGGTCCTGGAGTCCAGTCCTGTGTCAGGCTCCCTGCTCAGCCGGGAGTCTGCTTCTCCCTCTGCCCCTCCCCCTGCTCATGCTCTTGGATTTCTCTCTCTTAAATTAATGACTATAATCTTTAAAAAAAAAGAATACAAAAGCCTTGTTACATGGTGTATAAGGAACTTTGTACTTATTTGGATGGCATTTGGAAGGTGTGTCTATGGATATGCTTATGCATTCTTTTTTTTTTTAATTGAGGTAAAATTCATGAAACATAATCATTTTATTTTTTATTTTTTTAAAAGATTATTTATTTATTTATTTGACAGAGATCACAGAGAGACAGAGAGGCAGGCAGAGAGAGAGAGTGGAGGAAACAGGCTTCCCTCTGAGAAGGGAGCCCGATGCGGGGCTTGATCCTAGGATCCCGAGATGATGATCTGAGCCAAAGGCAGATGTTTAATGACTGAGCCACCCAGGTGCCCCATAATTAATCATTTTAAAGTAAATAGTTCAGGGGCACCTGGGTGGCTCAGTTGGTTGGACAACTGCTTTCAGCTCGGGTCATGATCCTGGAGTCCTGGGATCGAGTCCCACATAGGGCTCCCTGTTTGGCAGGGTGTCTGCTTCTCCCACTGACCTCTCTCCTCTCATACTATCTCTCTCTCTCTCAAATAAATAAAATAAAATCTTTAAAAAAAATAGTAAATAGTTCGGTGACATTGAGGGCATTCATGATGTTGTACAACCACTGCCCTTATTTTGTTCCATCTCTGCAGAAGAAAACCTGTACCGATTAACTATCCACCCCCGTTCTCCCCTTCCCTCAGCCCCAACAACCACTGATCTGTGTTCTGTCTCTAGGGACTGACCTGTTCCAGACCTTTCCCATAAATGGAATCCTACAGTAGGTGGCTTTTCATGTCTGGCCCCTTCCACTCAGCTTCAAGTTTTCGAGGTTTATCCACGCTGTGGCAGGTGTCAGGGCTCTGTTCCCTTTGGTGGCTGAATCCCGATCCCGTTCCACTGCCTGACTCTACTCCAGCTCGTTCATCTGCTCATCCGTCCATGGGCACCTGAGTTGTTTCCGCCTTTGGCTGTCGAACAGTGCTGCTGTGAAGGTTCACGCGCCAGTTTTGATTGGAGTCCCTGCCTTTAGTGATCGTGGGTGTATACCCAGGAGAGGAATTGCTGGGTCATACAGGAATTAGATGCTTAATTTTTGGAGGAACCACCGCATCGCTTTCAGTGGCTGCACTATTTTATGTTCCTACCAGGAATGTGAGATGGTTCCAGTTTGTCCACATCCTCCCAATACTGGTTAATTTCTGTTGTTTTGATAGTTGCCGTCCCAGTAGGTGTAAAGGAGTATCTCGTTGGGGTTTATAAATGCATGCATTCTAACCCCATTTCATCTGCAACATATCCTGAGTAGCATGTTCTCTGGGGAGCTAGGAGAAGATGGGGAGGCGCTAAGCAGGGAAGTAGACGGTAGGTGTAAGTTTCCAGCAAGGCTCTTGACCGTGGGGAATAAGGCTGGAGTCGGCGGTCTCTGCCTTGCTGTTCATGAGGTTTGTACCTGCCAGTGACATCACTGGAAAGGAGGGATGTGAAATTCCAATTCCTTTTCTTCTTCTTCTTTTTCTGTTTTTTTTTTTTAAAGAGAGAAGGAGAGAGAGAATTCCAAGCAGACTCCATGCCTAGCATGGGGCACAATGGAGGGCTCGATCCCACAACTCTGAGATCATGACCTGAGCCAAAATCAAGACTCAGGTGCTTAACCAACTGAGCCACCCTGGCGGCCCCGCTAAGTTCCAGTTGTTAATCTTTACTTAATCTTATGGCTCAAAGTTCTAGCTAAATATTTAGGTTCCTTTTGCTCTCGGATCCCTCTGGCCTGTAAATTTAGCCTGGTAACTTGGTACGTGATCTCTACGTACCTCCCAAGTTTTATGATACTCAGCGGAGTCTGTAAACTACGTGATAGCAACATGAGTCATCAACATTTAAAACCCAGAGTAAACGATTGCTTCTGCATGTCTTCCCCTAGTGGCTTAGGTCCCTCCTGGGCAGGCCATCGGAGAGAATGCAGACGCCCAGCCAAGCTTTTAATGCCACTTCCTCTGGCAAGTTTTTATTTGGGCCCCCAGCAAGCACAACCTGGACACTCCCTGGAAAGGACCTCAGGATGAGCCCCACTGGCCGTGCGCTGAGAAATGTCTTCCTCTCTTGCAGGGAGAATGCTGCTGAACTACTTGACTCGTTAGTACGAGCAACTCATGTTGCAATGAGAGGCAACTCTGATTACAACGATCCTAGTGACGGCTGGCTGGAAATAATCCGTAAGTCAGAGCTGCAGAGATGTGTGGTGGGTAGCTTGTCGCTAGGAGTGCGTCATGTGGGCTGTGCGGGGGAGCCCGTGGGATGAGTCTTCTGCCTGCGCTGCAGCTTGGCTGAGGTCTGTTTAGAGGTTAGCTGTCTGGGTGTCAGGCTTTTCACATTCTTTACCTCTTATCCATGAGGACTTTTTTTTTTTTTTTTAATATTTCATTTGTTTATTTGACAGAGAGAGACACAGCAAGAGCAGGAACACAGCAGGGGGAGTGGGAGAGGGAGAAGCAAGCTTCCTGCTGAGTAGGGAGCTCGATGCAGGGCTCGATCCTAGGACCCCAAGATCATGACCTGAGCTGAAGGTAGATGCTTAACGACTGAGCCACCCAGTTGCACCCCCCCACCCCCGCTATTAAGAGGAAATCTGCATGAAGTTCAGTGCCCCGTTGTTTTATGAGCTAACGGCCTTCGTAAAAGAAAGTCTAATTGAAGATTTTCAGTCCGTTTCAGTTTGCATTGCTATTTTCGATTGCCAGGAATATGGGCAGTTGAGAGCAGACGTTACAGTTTATACGAGCAATGTTGCTAATTTAAAACAAGGTGATTGAAATGATGATGCTGAGTGAAAGAAGCCAGACAGACGTGACCCCGAACGTTTCGGTGCCATGTGTACGAGATGCCCAGAATGGGCCGATCTGCCGCCACAGAGAGCAGCTGGTCGCAGGAGGCTGGCGCAGATGGGAGCGAGTGAGGAGGGACTGCTAATGGATACAGGGTTTCTTTCTGGGGCAATAAAAATGGAATTTGGTGATGGCCACAGAACTCTGTGAATATACCGGAAACCACTGAATCATACATTTAACTGGGTGGACTGTTTGGTGTGAAATGTCTCGCAGGACAGCCATTACAGCGGAAAGAAGTGAAGGCGTAGTGGGTAAGAGAGCGGGTCCCACCCAGGCTCCGTGGAAAGGCTGCAGTCCTGTGCCTTTGGGCAAAGGAATTTGCAGCGTCTGGCCCGCTGAGGACAGAGCGCCAGGACGCAGAGTGCGTGTTGCCCAGGCAGTAGCGGGGTTCACCTTCACCTTCCGATCTAAAACGGCCGCCCCTGAGCTGCCGCTCACTCAGCTCGTCAGGGCAGAAACTGGAGGGCTCAGCTGGTCATGGCGGAGCTGGACCCCAGACCCAGGCTTCCAGCCTCTTTGCTGGCTCCCCGGTGGGCAAGTCAGGGGAGTCTTGAATATGGAAATGTCCGCAGAAGGAAGGCTTCTTCCAGTGCTCTAATTAATGGCATTGCCTTTTGGGGCCAGAAAGAGGAAATTGGCTGTGCATCATCTGCTGTCCTAAGTCCCCTCCTGTCACTGAGGATTCTGCTGTGTCCCTCCCCTTGGCCTGGATGGTGGTAAGCAGCTTTTTGGCTCCTGTTCTCTGTGCCCCCTTAGGTCGCTTCCGCTCAGCAGCCTGGAATTCACACAGTGGCCCATCCAGACTCGTGCCTGCGCTCTCCTCACCCCTTGTGATTTCATTTGGATCATTAGGATCCCGGGTCCCCTGCCCGCTTTGTGCCAGCGAGGGATCATGTAATATGTCTGTGGGCCAGAAGTGCCCCAAATCACTCTCTGACTTTGGGACGGGTCCTGGGGGCCATGCGGTGCACAGGCTGTGACTCACCGATCCTTCCGTGCCCTGTGCTTGAGTCACTAGGCCCAGGGTTAGAACCTCATTTAGAAACAGAATCCAGAGGTTGGGGCTTGTCAGCCCCTGGGGTTTGCCGCTGAGACCAGCTGGGTGGGCTGTGACATGCCCGAGGGATGGAGGGAAGGAGTTGGTAAAGCACCTGAGAAGTAGAAAGACTGGGAGGTTTTGAGATAGAGTAGCCCCAAGGTTACATAAGAAGGACTGAGGTGGTGACATTTCGCTGCCTTCAGGGTGAAAGCAGTTGGCTTCTATGGTTGTCTAAGCTAAAATCAACCCTGATTCTCGTTGATAAACAGAAGAGATGGCGAGGGGCACCTGGGTGGCTCAGTGGGTTAAGCCTCTGCCTTCAGCTCAGGTCGTGATCCCAGGGTCCTGGGATCGAGCCCCACATCGGGCTCTCCGCTCAGCAGGGAGCCTGTTTCCCCCTCTATCTCTGCCTGCCTCTCTGCCTGCTTGTGACCTGTCAAATAAATAAATAAATAAATAAATAAATCTTAAAAAAAAAAAAAAGATGTTGAACATACACATCGAGGAGGAGGAATTTGGAAGTCATAAATTGTCATGACTTTCAAGTCCCCCCCAGTGTCCCCTCATGATTTGCTACCCTCCTCTCGTAGTTACTAACTTCTTAGTCGGTTTCATTCTCTTCATTGTGTTACTCTATGGCAACACAATAGGAAATTGCTTCTTCATTCTTTAATCCCTACTAACTGGAGTTGTTCGCACGGATTGTAAATGTCTCAGATGCCTTGTACAAGAACAGTGTCAGCCGGGACTCAGTCTCATGGTGTTCTACTGCAACTGGATGGTATTTCTGCTAAAGCTCTGGGGAGCTTGCCCTTGGGACCTGGACCGGATGTCTGCTTTTATCACGTGGGCCTGGGATTTTAAAAGTACCGGTGACTGACTTAACAGACGAGGAAACGTTTTGAACACGAGGGCTTGCATGGTCACAGAGTGACGATACCAAGAGCCTGTTAGAGATCAGAGATGCGTAAAAGTGATTCCTATCCCATAACATTTCCCAATTTTGCCTCCGTATCATGGCACTGTACAAAAACCATGGTTATTCTTTCCAAAATGCACAACTTGATATTTTGCTCCAGGCGCAGATGCTGCCGACCCAGGTGCAGCCCGGCCTGTCAGCGTGCGCGGCCTCTGTGCCGGTGTTCCCGCCCGGCTGCACATCCGCATCCTCGTCTCAGATGCCGGCGCAGTGGAAGGAATGACTCAGCATGAGATCGTTGGCGTAGAGACAAGGTGTGATCGCATCTCGGATAAGTCAGTAAAGTGGCAGGTGCTCCAGAGCTGGGAAATGCTAACCTGCAGTCAGAGTGTTTATTTATGAATTGCAATTATTCGGGACGTGATTATGTGTATAAATGAAACATGTTATCCTCTGCGTGTGTAATGGTAACTTGTTCTCCCAGGTGTTTATAAAGCTGTGTGTAAGGGATTCTGTGCCCGCTCTCAGGGGGCACAAAGGGGAGATCCGGGAATATAAAAATCCTTGCATACTGAGTAGGGAATACTGTGGGGAGGGAGTCTCCCCAAGGGGAAGCTGGGGGGCAGCCGCCAGAAGGAAGGGGATGGGATGCTGGATGGGCAGAACCGACAGATGTTAACCACCAAACACAGCTGGTAGCAGTCTTCTGAGACTGATGTGCTGTGCGTGTACGTGGTGTGTAGAAAACACCTTCGTACTCCTCCCAGCACCTGGAAACCTCTCCAAGATGGCTAGCTGCTGTCGTTGTTTGTATTACATTGTTTATTATTGTAGCTGGGTGGTTCGCTGCACTGATCTCTTTCATTGCGCATATGTTGGAACGTTTACATTGTCCAACGGGGGGAAAAGCACTAGTAGAATTTGAACCTTCTTCTTCTTTTTTTTTTTAAAGATTTTATTTATTGGGGCACCTGGGTGGCTCAGTGGGTTAAAGCCTCTGCCTTCAGCTGAGGTCATGATCCCAGGGTCCTGGGATCGAGCCCCGCATTGGGCTCTCTGCTCAGCAGGAAGCCTGCTTCTCTCTCTCTCTCTGCCTGCTTCTCTGCCTACTTGTGATCTCTGTCTGTCAAATAAATAAATAAAATCTAAAAAAAAAAAGATTTTATTTATTTGAGAGAGAGCATGAGAGGCGAGAAGGTCAGAGGGAGAAGCAGACTTCCCATGGAGCTGGGAGCCCGATGCGGGACTCGATCCCAGGACTCCGGGACTGTGATCTGAGCTGAAGACAGTTGCTTAACCAAATGAGCCACCCAGGCGCCCGAATTTGAACCTTCTTTAGGAGAATCCCAATTTATATTGTTAAGAGTATCGGTTCCCTGATACTCTTAACAGATCAGAAGCGAGTGGTGGGTGTGTTACCTGCGTGATCTTTTCCTTCCAGGCTCTCTACAGTGAACTGGCAGTTCCAGTGTGGGCTTACCTGTGAGGATAAGGCCGACCTTTTCCCTGTCAGTGCCTCTGTTCAGTTCATTAAGATACCTGCCCAGTTACCCCGGCCACTGACAAGGTAATCCAGTTCACGACCTAGCTGACATTATTAGGAAGCAGAAAAATATATACTTGAAAACAAGAAGTTTCTTTCTTTATTCAAGTTTTGATATATTTCATCAGAAGTGTGCTTTTTTTGTGCCTATTGTAATCTTCTAAAATGTTTCCTAGATTCCAGATCAATTTTACAGAGTATGACTGTAACAGAAATGAGGTGTGTTGGCCGCAACTTCTGTATCCAGTGACTCGTTATTATCAAGGTAGGGTAAAGCAGGTTTCTGGAAGGGTTATCACTAATGTTTTGCCAATTAAAATATTTTTAAAAAATATGTATGTGTCACAGAAAACTTAAAAAAACACATAGAGTTTTAAACAATTTACTGATAAGGTTTCCACTTAGAAATGATCACTATTACTGTTTTGGTTTATTTCTACTAAGTAATTCCCCAAAAAAGTTAAGAAATAAGAATTGTGCTTCATTTGGTTCATTTTCTTGCAGGGGAACCTTATTCTCAGTGCGTAGCCAAGGGCTTACTCTTGTTATCCTTCTTCGTATTAGCTGCGTTCCTCAGTAACCCCTGGACCAGAACATGCAAAGCTTGAAATGCAACTACCACCTGACTTCTTACAGACCACAGACTTTTGCTTCAGTGACTTGTCGTACTCCTCTGTGCCTTTGTAAAGTTGTAATAAATGCAGTGCTTTATTTATTTATTTTTTAAAAGATTTTATTATTTGTTTGACAGATAGAGATCACAAGTAGGCAGAGAGGCAGGCAGAGAGAAAGAGTGGAGGAAGCAGCCTCCCTCTACAGAAAGCCCGATGTGGGACTTGATCCCAGGACCCTGGGAACATGACCTGAGCCGAAGGCAGAGGCTTTAACCCACTGAGCCACCCAGGCACCCCGCAGTGCTTTATTTTTGAGATTTTTTAAAAAGTTAAGTGCACTGCGGATTTAATTCACATACGTAACTATCCAGGTGTGCGGAGCGATGCAGAGCAGATACTCTCATTGCTGGACCAGACTAAGCAAAATGCATAAGAGGGTCAACTGTGTAAATAAATGTTATCAGACGCTTTTGTGTATATCACAAGTTCCCACAGTCACGGGAGTTTTGGTCCACGTGTTCTTCTTACTTTAGAAAGTATTTTTTTCGGGGCACCTGAGTGGCTCAGTGGGTTGAGCCTCTGCCTTCAGCTCAGGTCATGATCCCAGGGTCCTGGGATCGAGCCCCACATTGGGCTCTCTGCTCAGCAGGGAGCCTGCTTCCCCCTCTCTCTCTGCCTGCCTCTCTGTCTACTTGTGATCTCTGTCAAATAAATAAATAAAATCTTTTAAAAAAAGTATTTTCTTCAAATTCTTATATATTTCCAATGAATTTGTTGGTTAATTTCCTCTATTTCAAAGAAAGAATTAAAAATTCATAAAGCCTTAAAAATGTATATACCATAAAATGTATGTATTATTTTGTAAATATACACAAATAAATTGAGGAGGGAAGATGTGGAGGCTGAAGGAGGGAAAGTAATATTGGGAGGAGAGTAAAACAAAACCAGGAGGAGAGGTCAGCACAAGTATGATCAGGTACAGGATTCATTGACCCATGTAAAATAAGCTGGTTTTCAGGGAAGGATAGTTTTTCCTAGTTGATGCTTGAGAGAAATTCCTCCTGTGGCTCCCTACGAGGGGACAGACAGCATGATGTAGGGTGAGGGTGGGGGGGATGGATGTCTTCAACCACAGCCCACAGGGCCACATGGCAAATCTCTGCATCTTCTTTGTGGACTAGACAAATTTTAGTCATGTATCAGATGGACTTTGTACAGGGTCAGTAAACCTAATTTTGAGATGTGATTGTCTTCCCTTTTGCACTCTGATGGAATTCGTGGTGCCTTCTGACTTCCCAGACACATCAGATATGTTGTTGCATTTTCCAGTGTAAATCTGTAAGCCTAGTTCTGTTTTTTACTGATTCCTATTAAACATGTAACTAATGACATAAAGAAGTTTTCTCCCTCAAGTACCACTCTGTGTACTGCACTGAGAAATACCGATTCCTCCCCTTCTGCTTCTCTTTTTCTTTGATCTGGATCTCTGTGGTGGAAGTGTTTACACCCTGTAGAAAGAGTGAAAGAAATTGTCTTTTGTTAAAGAAAAGGAAATATCCACTGGTCAATTAATTGTAGTGATTCAGAAAGTTTGTCTATGACAGTTAATATAACTAGCTCTGGAAAATTAGTTTGAAAATTTCAAGTGACAGGTAATTGAGCCTGATTTGGTGGGCTTTGTTAGGATGCCTTTTGCAGTTAAGAGGGGAAAAGCTCACTTTGGCAGAAGAATGGGATCTGAGGGACCTGCCATATGGTTTTAACTTTTCTAAGTTTATACATTCATGTATGCATTTGAGAAATATTTATTGAGTGGCTTCTGCATGCCAGGCCCTGGCGATAACCAAGTCAATGTCGTTTGTTTAGTGGAGCTTACATTCTAGTGGGGGGAAATGGGCAATAAATACAGACAAGATAATTTCAGTCATCGGTAGGTTGGATGAAAATAAAACGGGTGGGATGGGAGATTACTTTAGCTAGGGGTCTGGGACAGCCTTAGAGGCGGGCACATTGGAGCTGAGGACAAAAGGAGCCAGCTTTGAGAAGGTCTAGGAGAGGGGTGTACTGGGCAGAGGGAGGAATGGCCAAGTTCAAGCGCACGGGCCAGGGAAGATAAAGTAGGCAGGTGTGGCTGGAGCAAAGGAGTCCAAAGCAGGCGATGGAGATGTTGAGGGCTTGGGGGAAGAAGGGGGTCAGGTCCTGTGGGGTCCTGCGGGCCGTGGTAAGAAGTTTGGATTTTATTGAGAAAGCAGTGGGAGAAACCAGAGGATTTAAAGTGGGCTACGTGAGATTTTCGTCCTGCGTCGGAGATGACGGTAGCTGCTGGGCGGAGGATCTGCAGAGGCAGACGTGGCCAGCGGGGCGACAGTGCCCGTCTGGTCTGCACCGGGCAGGACCCGAGAGAAGGGCCGGCGGCAGGAGTCAGCCGCAAACGCATGATGCGGTGTCATGCTGTCGGTGTGAAACGTCCTGATAGGCAGATCTACGGGACGAAGTTGTTCGTGGTTGCGGGGAGCTGGGGACTGACGGCGCTGAGCAGGTGGAATCGTTTTCGGGTTCACGGACATTTTCTAAAAGTGGATCGTTATGTCGGCCGCACAACCACTCCGTACCTTTACTAAAAATCACAGAATTGTGTACCCTAATCGGGTGAACTTTATGGCACAACCTCAATAAAATTCATTTTCCAAAATGTCTAAAGAGCCGAGCGAGCGGCTGTCTCCCTCCGGGAGCCTCAGCCGTCGTCCGCCGGGTGTGTGCCGGTTGGCCTCGCCGGCGCAGGCGCTGCGGCCGGCCGCAACTCTGGGCGCCCATTGGTCGGCCGGCGCGGGGCGGGCGGGCACACGCGGGGGGCGGAACCGGAACCGGCTGTAGCGGGGGGGCGGGGTCTCGCGCGCGCTGTGGCGGCAGCGGCTGGAGGGGGCCCGCGGTGGCAGGACCGGGGCCGGCCGCTGCAGCCCGGACCCCTCCCCATGGTGCGCGGCGGCGGCCAGGCCGCAAGAGGAGCCCGAGGCCCCGGCCTCCCAGGCTGACCGCGCGGACCCGAGCGGCCCGGAGCCGCCGCCATCCGTCCGGCCCCGCTGGGGCGCGGGCTGGCCCGCCATGGGGTCCCTATTCCGGAGCGAGACCATGTGCCTGGCGCAGCTGTTCCTGCAGTCCGGCACGGCCTACGAGTGCCTCAGCGCCTTGGGCGAGAAGGGCCTGGTCCAGTTCCGAGACGTGAGTGTCGCCCGGGAGACGCGGGCCGCACCTGCCCGCCCAGCGCCGCATCCCGTGTTTCGCTCGGGCCTCCCTTCCGCGGGCTCCTGGGCTGGGGCGCGCCGCTGTCCCCATTTCGCAGGCAGGGAAACTGGGGCCCGGCTTACCGGCCAGAGCTTCCGCAGAGCGGGGCCCGAGCCCCGGTTCGCCGGGCGTCTGGTCGGCGGCGGCTTTGGCCGGGTTAGTTAGGAACGCTCTGTGTAGTCTTCATCAACTTAGGGGAGTGCCATCAGATGCTCCGGAGCGCCGGCTCCATGCGGGGCATTGGGCTAGCGGTGGGGAGAACGAGTCTGATGAGGCCCATTTGGAGACCCTTTGGAAGGGGTGGCGGGGACAAATACCAAGCACGTAAATGCGTAAACAAAATGTTTGCTGTGAGGGTAACGAAGCGGGGTGATGGGATGGTGACTCGAGTCGGGGTGGTCAAGGAAGGCCCTCCTGAGGAGGTGACGTTTGAGCTCCGATGAGGCCTGAATGGGAAAGAGGTGGCCCTGGAAGATCTTGGGGGGGGGGGGGGACAGGGTCCCGGATGGAGGGAACAGAAGGAGCCCAGAACCTGAAGTGGGAATGAGCTGGGTGTAAGCGCCTTGAGGGGAAGGGGTTTTCGTCGGTTTTGTTCACTGATGTATGAGGTGCATACCACTGCCTGGTAAGGAAAGGGAACGGTCTTCCCAACAAGTAAGGTTAAACACTTGTTTATGTATCTGCATACTTGTTTATTATTTGTTCACACCATGGGGTGTCAGCCCCCAGGGCAAGGGGCCCCTTCTGACTTGCTCACTCCTGATTCCCCAAGACTTAGCCTGGTCCCTGGCGTTTGTGGGCAGTAGCAGGCGTTTGTTGAATGAAGGAACAAGCCTTTATTGAGCGCCTACTCTGTTCCAGATCGTGTTTTTAGTGCTGGCGCCTCAGTGGGTAAGCTGGGTGGACAAGGTCCTTAGGTTCTTGCTGCTTACAGCTGGAAGGAGACAGACACACACGCTCTGAAATTGTGAAGTGCAGTAAAGGGAGAGAACAAAGTGTAGAAGGGGAGAGGGGAGTATTAAGCAGGATCTGATAGTGAGTGACTGAACTGAAAGTCACTTCAAGGGAACATTTTATTTCCTCCTGGGCCCCAACTTTGATCTCCTGGTTATTTCCCTTCATCTCTCTGAGGGGCCCTTAATTTCAAAAGGGAACACCCCTCCCTAAGATCTGATATCAGTGACCCTTGGGTTGACTCCAAAGGGATTGCAGGGTCAGGGAGTAACTCCTGAGGGACGCCAAGGCTGCAGAGAAGGCCCAGCTCCCTTCCTGTTTCCTGGAGTCACTTGGGCTTCAGTTCCTGGTCCCAGTTCCCTGGTAGGTGCTGTGATCAGCTGTGGGGGGCACCCGAAAGATTCAGGAAGCAGGAGAGAAACAGCCTCCCTTCTTTGTAACTGGTGGATTTGATCCATCCTGTTAGTGTTCAAGCCGAGAGACTTAAGCTTAAACTGTGGAGGTTTGAACAAAGACCCTGATGACCACATTCCCGTTTCCCTGACTGCCATTACAGGAGGTAGCGGAGAATACTTGGGATCCTTCTAGGCTGAAAACCAGTGAAAGAAAAAGAAAGTGCAGATAAAGATCTCAGCTGTGCCTGTCCGTGTGTGTGTGTGTGTGTGTGTGTGTGTGTGTGTGTGTGTGGGTTGACACTCAAGCAGCCAGTGTGCTAGTGCGGAAAGCTTCGCAGCACCCAACACTTTTTTCTGGAGTTCTCACTGACTTTGCATTCACCGGCTGGGCTTACTAACATTAGTCTTTCCTGGCTTGCATACGCTGGGTGATTTTTCCCTTTTAGTACTCCTCCTGAGGGAAAGCAGGCAGACCCAGGGTTTCTGTAGTGACAGCCAAGGAGAAGACATGGAAGAGAAGGTCATTCAGCTAACCTAACCGGTGGGGCTCAGAGAAGGGCAGGTTCATCTCACTGTTGAGATGGTCTGCAGTCTAAGAACAATTTCACCGTTCGCCCTTCGGCGGCTGTAGTGGGATCGGATGGCTGGTTTGGGTATCAGTAAAACCAGCACCACGGAGCCTCTGCTGGCTTTTCTTGGTTCAAGGTTAGTGTTAAAATGAGTTTGCAATAAAATGCAGTGTGGTCGCCCCGTATCTTTGGTATGCGTTCTGAGACCCTCAGTGGATGCTGGGTGCCCTGGAGAGTACTGAACCCTGTAGGTATGACAGGCTTTCCTGTATGAGTGCCCCTGTGGTAGCGTGTCATCGACAAGTTAGGCACATTAAGAGATGAACAACAATGCAACAACTATAACGAGATACTCTAATAAAAATTACATGAATGTGTTTGGGAGGGTATATGTGGGTTCCTAGTCTCAATGTATCATATTGTCCTCTACTCACCCTTCCTCTCTGGTTGATGTGGGATGAAGTGAGGATGACGTAGGCACTGTTTGACCTGGGGCCGTGCCAGAAGACACGGCTTGTCTACTTCCTGACCGCGGGTGCCTGAAACTGGGGCCAAGGGGCACTACGACTGTGTTTTCCTATCATCAGCCTAGAAATAGGGTGACATAGCCTCCAGAGATAGAAAACAGAAACAAAACTTTGTAAAAAGAAACCACATAACAGAAAAAAGCAGCTAATAGCTGTGAGGCAGTGATGGTGGCTAGGGTCAACCCAAGTACGTTTGTATCCCGGCCGCCGAAATGGGCGTCTTCATAAAGCCCCTGCCGCAGGGAGAACCCTCCTGTCCACGGAGCGCTCAGCAATGCTGAGTGTTGAACGGACCCTGCAACGGGCAGGAGTGTGGTTTGTGCACTGCTGGTGCCGCCTCCCTTCCTTCTTGTTCTTAGTTCTGTGCATCGTGCCTGACTCATTGAGAACTTGAAAGTGATTACTTGAGATTAGTTTGCTCTCAGAAATGAATGCAAATGTGACAAACAAAAGTGAAATTTGAATTTTTGTCTTCTTCCTGGTTAATCCTTTTAAAAATGTTAGAAAAACTGAACAAGAAATGAGCCCTTGGGGTGGATGCTTCTGACCCAGCGGTTTCATGCAAAGCCACCTATCCTAATCGCGGTTTCTGAGAGCGCCCGGGACGGTTGATGGGCTGGAGGAAAGATAACATTCTTGCCTTAAATGCCTTTCAACACAAGTAATTACTGTAATCTTTTTTTGTTATAAAATAATATATGTCCATTGTGGAGAAACTGTAAAATAGAAGAATAAGATTAAAACTTCCAGGATCCCTTACCTAGAAATAAAGGCTCTAATTTCTTGGTTAATATTGTTCTAACATTTTTTTCCTAATAATGTTTCAAAATGTACATATATGTGTATTTTCATATAATTGGAACGACACTGAAAGTATCTTTAATTTTTTCCAGAGAGAAATCTTTTTTTTTTTTTAAAGATTTTATTTTATTTATTTGACAGACAGAGATTACAAGTAGGCAGAGAGGCAGGCAGAGAGAGAGGAGGAAGCAGGCTCCCTGCTGAGCAGAGAGCCCGATGCGGGGCTTGATCCCAGGACCCTGGGATCATGACCTGAGCCTAAGGCAGAGGCTTTAACCCACTGAGCCACCCAGGTGCCCCCAGACAGAAATCTTAACTCATTTCCTCATTAAATGTTCTTTTATAATTTTTTTTATTGTTTTAAGCTTTGTATTAGAAGTTAAGTAGAGAGAGGAGTATATGGGAACAGTGAACTCCCGTGTACCCATAATATAAATTCGTGGCCCCTCATTACAGCCTTCTACCTCCAGACAAAATCTGTCCCTCTCCTCTCTCGGACAAGATGATTCTGAAACAAATCCCAAATATCCAATTGTGTCCATAAATATTTCAACAAGTATCTCTAAAAAGAAGGATGCTCAAAAATCATAACCACAATATCATTGTCATACCTAAAATTTTTAATGACAACTTTTTTTTTTTTTTTAAGATTTTATTTATTTATTTGACAGACAAAGATCACAAGTAGGCAGAGAGGCAGACAGAGAGAGAGAGGAGGAAGCAGGCTCCCCGCTGAGCAGAGAGCCCTATACGGGGCTTGATCCCAAGACCCTGGGACCATGACCTGAGCCGAAGGCAGAGGCTTTAACCCACTGAGCCACCCAGGTGCCCCTTAATGACAACTTCTTAATAGAATCCAGTACCTTAGTCATTTAAAACATAATTTTTACTAAGGACATAATCAGCTAAATGACTGAACCGTAATTTTTATACAACTTCATTGATCTGTATCATAAAATGCACCCATTTCAAGTGTACAGTTTATTGATTTTTTTATTAAACTTACTGAGTGACGCGTCCATCCCCACAGTGCAGTATTAGAACATCATATCCCCTAGTAAGATCCCTTACCCTTCCGGTTCATCCCCTTACCTGCCTCCAGCCCCAGGCAGTCGCTACTTCCTGCCCCTAGATTCTCCTTTTCTGGGCATTTCATGGTAATGGAATCACACAGTATGCGGCCTTTTGTATCTTCTTGAAAGACACGCTTGAATGGTGTTTCTCAGAGTCACAGTGGTGTTGAGTGGGTCAGGAATTTCTTCTGTAGTATGGATGGAGACTGTCTGTCCTTAAACCGGTTTCCCACTGTCGATCACTTTTTCCTCTGTCCCCGAGGTTGATGTTTTTCTGGGTAGGTTTTTGTCTGTATCCAGTTTTTTCCCTAGGTTAAGTTTCTTCCTGGGTTAGTTCTGGGCCAAAGGATATTTTTCAGGCTTTTTTGATAACAGCTGCCACGTTGCTCTCCAGAAGAGTTTTGTCAGTTTTTTTCCCCATCCGGTAGTGTGTGAGGGTGTGCTTTCCCTAAACCCTTGCCAATAATATTTTTATTTTTTAAATCATGTTTACATTTAAATTTCAGAAATTTCAAAAATGAATTTTTCACCCTTTTCTCAGCTCAACCAGAATGTAAGTTCCTTCCAAAGAAAATTCGTCGGTGAGGTGAAGAGGTGTGAAGAACTAGAACGCATATTAGGTAAGTTTTGTTTTATTTTGTTTTGTTTTGCTAGTTTGTGGGGGGATAAGTTTAATTTAGTGACAGATTTTTATATAAGCAAACCTTGTTTGCCTTAGAAAAATTAGAAAAGAGAAAAAAAAGAACTCACCATTCCTTATTTTTTCCTAGTCCTCTATAAAAGTAAGGATTCCCCTACATAGCAACCATGTTATTCCGTTGTCGGCTCTGTTTCTCACTTTGGTATTTCCTGCAACATTGTCTCACGTCAATAAACAGGTGCACCTGGGGTCATTTTTAATGGCTGCCTAGTATTTCATGAAATAAAAGTGCTATAATTTACTTAACTAATCCCTTGTAGTTTATCGTGATTTAAACACAGTATGTACTTGTTAATATGTTACTTCGGATTATCTCTAAGAAGAGGAAGGTAGGAAATGGAAGATAGATTGGCTTTGTTCTCAGATCACTTGTTTACCTTCAAAACTCAGTAGCTCTAGGCTACTTCCTTTATCTGTAAAATCTTCAACTTCTTTAGCTTGGGATAGTCACCATTATCAGTTGAAGCCCGGAAGTTCTGACCAAAATAGGGGAGAGGGGGGTGGATCTCAGAGGACTGACTGAAGTACAAAATTTAGGATGAACGGAGAAACATGGGCATGAGAGAGTCAAGGGGGGGCCAGAATAGAACTTTGGGAATGATTTCTATTAGCTAAGATTTATTGTGGATTTTACATTTTTAGTTGGAGATTTTTTTTTTAAGATTTTATTTATTTATTTGACAGACAGAGATCACAAGTAGGCAGAGAGGCAGGCAGAGAGAGGGGGAAGCAGGCTCCCCGCTGAGCAGAGAGCCCGATGTGGGGCTTGATCCCAGGACCCTGAGATCATGACCTGAGCTGAAGGCAGAGGCATTAACCCACTGAGCCACCCAGGTGCCCCAGAGATTTTTAAGACAAAAGAACCCTTTTAATCATCTGTTCCTTCGCATATTGTTTGAAGTCCCAGTTACTAGTGTGGACGACGTGTAATAGAGTGACATCATATTCCTGTCTTTGTAACGTAGTGAGTCATTGAGCATGTCATGTATCAGGAATGAGGTTTTTAAATTCAGTGACAACACTTTAGACAGGTACAGGACTTCCTGTAGCTTAGACTGTTTCAAAAGACATACAGACTTAAAAAAAAAAAAACAACTCCCAAGTAAATGAGGTTTCATTGGTGAAACGATTTTATCCCATTTCCAGAAACCTCTTTAGCACCGTGCTTCCTTTGCTATCCTGTTGCTAAGACATCCTCACTTTTCTCTTTCTTAATAAAATAACTGGGAACACTTCTCCAGAATGTGGTATCTAGTAATGAGTTTACCATTCGTTGTGAGTTTCATCCTAAGGACAAGGGTGCTTCATGGCATTGAAAATGTAAATGAAAGAAATGGAGTTCATTTGGCCTGGCTCGTTACCAGTTTTCTGAACCTGGTCTAGGACGTGAGATCTGGTTGTTGCAAGTCCGAACAGCCTGGCTGACTGGGACCGCTCAGGAGAGCCTGGCTCTCTGCCCTCATCTCTCGGCTCCATGGGCTGATAGAGGTAGTACTTGTCCTTCCTCATAAGGGCATCTGCAAGGAAGTCACGCTGCCGTCTCTGGTGGAGATGGTCTGTCCTTCGCTTATTCCTGCATTTGCAAGTGTGTCCTTTACCTGATTCACCTACAGGTGCGGAGACACCTGTGACTCCACAGTTCGGTCATGAGTGTTTCAGAAACACAGCACACTCGGGGAATTGCAGAAAGCGCTCATCAGGTTGTTGTTTATATGGTCACTGCATGCTGGCCTCTCTCTTTAGTTGCGGCTACTTTGCAGATCTTTGGAAACGAGGTTGCATAAGGCTTTTTCTAAGTCGCTTGGAACAAGCAAGACTTTTGTGCATTCAGACATTAATTTTTAGGCATGGTTGGGATGGAAGATGTTCCGACGGAGATGTCCTAGAGTGAGTTTTTGCATCTAATTGGTTTACCTTTGATTCCCACAGCGTATTTGGTGCAGGAAATTAATAGAGCCGACATTCCCCTTCCTGAGGGAGAGACCAGTCCTCCTGCACCACCTCTGAAACAAGTCCTGGAGATGCAGGTAACTTGTTTCTGACGAAGCCGTCAAAGCTGTCCCTGAGCTCAGATGCTGCTTGTTGACTGACTTCATGTTGTCTAGGGCTTGTCGGGTTTTCTTCTCAAAGCCCCACAATAACAGTTGAAGAACAATGCGATCGTTAGCCTTCAGTAACAGATTATCTGAGATGTAAGATGAATGTTCCCTTTCCAGGTGGTGGTGAACTGAGGCTAACGAATATCAGTTTGGGAAATCTGGTGCTTTGTCATGTGTATTTCTGATCATTCTTTCTGGACTTATCCATGCCTTAGCATATGCCTCTCCTGGTGCAAGTAAGGGAGGCTGCAGGCCAGTGCCTTTCGCATTCTCCCAGGCCCACTGGCCTCCGCTCTGATGCTGAAAAGCTAGTGGGAAGGCCATAGGGTGTTGTCGGTGGGCAGCAAACGCAGTTCCTTGTCCCCAATTTCAGCATCTGGTGTGTTGGGGATACGGCGTCCCTGCTGTGAGGACCCCGGCTTGTCTTGCTCGTTACCGCCCCTGCGAGTGATCCGCTGAGGTTTGGGTCTGATCCTTGGCTCGTGCACTGCCCTGGGAAATAGACGGCGCTCCTGACCACTGACGCAGCCTGCGGTGTGTAGCCAGCACCGTTCCGTGGCCGGCCGCTCTGGGGGTTTATTGGGGAGGAAGTCACTTAACATTTACCGTGTGAGTGGACTCCAGAAGGAGTTGTGGCATCCGATGGGCAGAACGCGGCCATCTGGTTTGGCCTGTTCGGGTTGGTGGTGATGTAATGACGACTTCAGGGGTGACTGGGCGTGTGTGGCTTTTATGAGGTGGAGCGCACGTGAAGTGTCAGGGGACTTGCCTGCATACAGGTTTTCGTGGAGTCAGTGGTGCGTTTGACACACCTCCGTCGCTGCTGTGTTGTACTTTAGTATCGTTAAAGACGCTCGCTGTCCAACTGCTTATTAAGGAAGACTTGACCTCAAGCATTCTTCAGCCCAGTTAATAGTGTGCGCGCAACTGTAAGCAGACTCTTAAGCTAGAGGCTCGGGTGTATATGCTTAGCAAAGATCACCCAAGTATTTTCCGCGTTGCAAATAAAAGGCAATGTAGCCTCGAAAGAGGAAGACTCTTTGCTGTGCGACAGTGGAGAAGTGGACGGAGGGAAGCCCAGAACAGTGGGGGAGCGGGGTTGGGCCAGGGCCACCTGCGGTGCCTCGACTCAACTTCCAGAACATCTGTTGTGGGCAGCATGAGCTGTGTGGGAGTTCCCCGAGTCCATGGGAGACCATGAACAGCGGACCTTGAACATCTCTGTCGGATTCGGGCTCGTAAGCCCTCCCTGGACAGTAACGTGCTGTCAGGAAATGGGGGTGGCCAGACTCAGAGCAGACCTGTCCTCTTAAGTAACCAACTGCCCTCTTGTCTTAGGAGCAGCTGCAGAAGCTGGAGGTTGAGCTGAGAGAAGTCACCAAGAACAAGGAGAAGCTGAGGAAAAACTTGCTGGAGCTGATCGAGTACACTCACATGCTCAGGGTGACAAAAACCTTCGTTAAACGGAATGTGGAGGTACTGACCGCCCGCCCCTGTGCCGAGACACATTCCTTTTGTACGAATCTCGCGCCTGCAAGGCTTCCGGTTGGGTTATCTGTTCTCAGAGATCTTGATCTGACCTTTATTTTTCAGTCAGGTTATAGGACATTAAACAAAGCGTCAAGCCTTACCCTGCATTGGTTGGTTTTAGCAATAACGATGCTTCCTATGCGTAAAATTGCTTCAGTTTGTAGCTGAAAAATGAAAGAAATGGGAAAGTGGAGTTTGAACTCCAAAATTGTTTCTTCTTTTCCCGCCAAATTGCTAAGAATAAAGGAATTCACAACGAGTGTCTAGTTCATGAGTGGAGTCTGTGTAATAGCCCCGCCCACAGCGGGATGCAGAGGGGACAAGATCGTCCCGCTGGCGCTGTCTCACTCGGTGGCTGCGTCTGACCGAGCGCTCTGCCTCCGAGTGAGGTAGTGACATAAGTTACAACACCCTTATCTCTAGCAACCTGACTTCGAGGAGTTCTTTACACAAGGGACGGGATCTTTTTAATTTACCAGAGCTGTGTTCCACATCCGAGTTAACCCGGGGCGTCAGTACCAGGTCGGGCAGTTAGGATGCTCCGTAAACTCGTTCGGAAACGTGACTTGGGAAATAAAGTGTCACTTGTAATGAGACACGCTTGGTTTCGTATTTCTTTGTAGTTTGAACCCACTTACGAAGAATTCCCTCCCTTAGAGAATGATTCCTTGTTGGACTACAGCTGTATGCAGAGGCTGGGAGCAAAACTGGGGTAGGTGACAACCGCCGGGGGCTGAGCGTCCCGCTGTCCTTGTCGTCCTCAGGGGGATGAATGCGACCATTTGAAAGCCTGTGGTGGAGTGCGAGAAAGTGAATATCTGTTTGAGAAAACACTGTACTTCTGTGTTTGCCGAGAGGAGTTATTCAGCTATATTGACTTTTTAGATAAATACCATGGGAACTTCTTCTCTTGGTATAATGAGCTGGAAAGAAGGAACATTTATGCCATTCAGTGTCATTCCAGTAAGGCTAAAATAATCGCTCAGTGAAGCGTCAGCTCCTGTTTTGTTTGGTGGAAACATAGGGGCTAAACTGAGTTGGTTAACTCATTAATTGTATTTTAAGGATCTTTTTCTGCTATTAATCCTTTCTGTTTACTCCAGCCAATGGTAACTTGTTTCCTCATGTGATTTGTGAGTTCTTTTTATTACGAACATCTGTTCCTCTGTTCCTTGTCTGTAGGAATCCGATGACGATTTAGTTTGAGGATGTATTCCTTCAGCGAGAATTTGTTTTTACATCTATCAGATAATGGGGAGCATTCCACCAGCCTGGAATCGTTTTACATTAATTTCTCAGCTTGGATTTTTTTGTTTTTCCTTTTCTTGCTATGGAAGTAATGTGAATTTCAGCCATGAAACTGAGTGCATTCTAACCTGTGGTTATAAATTCTCAAGGCGGGGGTGCCTGGGTGGCTCAGCTGGTGAAGCGTCTGCCTTTGACTCAGGTCATGATCTCAGGGTCCTGGGATCGAGGCCTGAGTTGGGCTCTGCTCAGTGGGGAGTCTGCTTCCCCCCGCTCTGCCCCTCACCCCACTAGTGCTCTCTCCCTCTCTCTCTCAAATAAATAAAAATCTTCAAAAAATAAATAAATAAATTCTCAAGGAAGACTTTCCCTCTTCTATCTAGAACCCAAACTAAGATAAATAAGTTTATTTGAGGGTTCCTTTGTAAGATGAAGTTTTTTTTTTTTCTAGTCCACCCATTCACTAAGGGTGTAGGTCTTTGGGGGTGAGGGGGTGGGAGTCCCAACCTTAGCAGGCATTGGGAAAGATTCAGTTTCATCTTCTTAGCTTACATAGACCTAGTGCCTGTCTCCTGTCTCCCGTGCTGACCTTGAAACTGAAGGCTTTAAGATACTGGGTTAGTGGAATACATCAAGGTAGCTGAGATCCTGGTTTATTTTTGGATCCCAAGAATTTCTCTTAATTATGGGCGCAGCTATACCCTTGAAGGGATGTTTCAAAAATAAGTTATTGTAAAAGATTTATTTACTCATAGAGAGAGTGGGAGAGTATGTGTGTGTGTGAGGAGGGGGAGGGGCAGAGGCAGAGAGCACCTTCAGGCAGACTCCCAGCTGACTGTGGAGCCTGACGCATGGCTCGATCCCACAACTCCGCGATCACTACCTGAGCCAAGTCAGGACTTGGATGGGCCACTAACAGAGCCACCCAGATGCTCCCCACCCCAATTTTTTATCTAGCATTTTAGATATTTTGCATTTGGAGGGCTTTTAGAATATCTTCACCATTTTGCCTGAAATGATTCATTTCTCCTTTTGATGCAGTCAGAGAATTCCTTGCTTTCAACTGACTGCACCTTGTCTCTGTTGTCTCATAGATTTATATCTGGCCTAATTAACCAAGGAAAAGTGGAAGCATTTGAGAAAATGCTGTGGAGGGTCTGCAAAGGGTACACCATTGTGACCTATGCAGAGCTGGATGAGCCCCTCGAGGACCCTGAAACGGTGAGTCAACGTCATGATCACCTTTTAACGATGACAGACTGACAGTGGTGTTGGATGCACGGTGCACAGGGAGCCCCTTGAGAGTGAGTTGTTCACCTGAGGCCTTATCATCCCCCAGGGCATTCGGGTGTGGCTCTTAAAGTCGAGGGCTCTTTCTTGAAATGCTTCCCAGAAATGAAGGGAGACACGTCGCTGCCCTCCGGGCCTCAGACCCCATCCGGGTTTCACCGGTCGACCGGTACCACCTTTTGTAGCGAAGGTCTAGTGCAGAATCAGTTTGGATCTCACTGTCCCATCTCTTTGGTCTTCTTCATTCTGGGACAATTTCTCAGTCTTTCCTGGACTTAGAGAACGTTGATATTTGAAAATTCTTAGGTAGAATGTCCCTGTATTTGGGTTTGTCTGATCTTTCCTCATGATTAGATCCGGGGCATGGGTCTTTGGCAGAAGTGATGCTATGTCCTCCTCACTGTGTCCCACCGAGCACATGATTCGGCTTGTCCCGTGGCTGGTAACGTTTGCTTTGATCGCTTGGTTGAGGTAGTGATGCTTTTAGGCTTCTCCAGTACGAAGTCATCTTTTTCCTTTGTAACTAATGCATGTTTCGGGGGACGCGCTTTGAAACTGTAACTGTGTGTAACTACGTCATTCCTTATCAGATTTCCTTTTCCATCCTCCCTCCTCCCCTCCCTCCCTTCCTTCCTAACGTGTGAGCGGTGGGGTTAGAGGTGGGGAGACATACAGAGAAGTGGACTGCAGAGATGTATTATCCTGAAAAGACAACTCCCCTGTCGTTACAAAGGAAGTACGTGCTTGTGGCAGGAAATTGGGAAGAAAATGGGAAAGATGAACGAGAAAATTCATCTTCATTATCCTGCGTAGGGAGAGCCCGTGCCGGCTTTCAGCGTGTGTTCTTCTGGAGCTTGTTCTGTGGGAGATGGGGGTTTGATTTGACAGCTGGCGCTCGGGGTCGACGATCTGGTTATTGTGTCAGGTTTAGGGCCTTTTGGGTTGACCGTCTCATCCCTTCGCGTCGTTGCAGACAGAGCGTATTTCTAGCCACGTCCGCCTTGTCGGTCTTGTTTCTAGGTGCTGACCACTCTGTGTCGGGGCTAGACTCTGGTGATTTCCCTTGGTTCAGTGACCTATATTCTGTGTTGTGTGCTGTCCCTGTCCCATCTTCCAACCCGAGGTGGTTACGCTCCTTGACCCAGTAGTAGTTTTAAAATTGGGGCATCTTCAAACTCAGGTTTGCTAGAAATGCTGTTTTCTTTCTTCCCCCCAGTTTAGTTTCTTCTGTAACTTATTTTGGAATAATTTCAGTTTCTAGAAAACTTGCCAGGAGAGAACAGACTTGTATCCCTTCACCCGGATTTCCCAATTGTTCCCACGTTCCCACATTTGCTCCATCAGTCACGTGCTCTCTCGGCGACTCTGTCCCCATTTTCACTAGGTTCTTTACACGCCTGGGGAGAGGAGGCCACAGACATGGCTCCATCACCCCGGAGTTACTCCCGTGTGTGTGCCCCCAGGCAAGGATGCTCTTACACAACCACCTGCCCCCCATGAGAGAAACCAGTGCAGGTGCAGCACTTTTGTCCAATCAAACATGCCATTCCCGCCTCCCAGCGGTTCTCCTTCCTTCCTGCTCCAGCTCCCTCCCTGGGCCTGCAGTGGCGTCAGGAACATGCATCCCATCCTGTGGGCCGACCCCTCCCTCTGGGCCCCCTGAGGTTTCTTCACAACCAAACTCGGGCCACATTCTTGGCAGGAACACTTTGGAAGTGTCTCTCTGGCCACCTCAGCACCCACCATGTGACACGTGATGTCACCTGGTCATGTTGGTGTCTGCCGGGTTTCTCCACTGTCTCGTCACCACGTTGCCCTTTGTGGTGATTTATAATTTCCAAGCTGTGCTCATGTCCCTTTCCTCACCAGCCCGCTCACCACGCTAGCGTCCACGGACGACTCTCGTGAGCCGGTCCCCTCGGTCATGGTTGCCACGCGGTCCTCATTCCTGCTCTGCTTACTAGTGATCGCACAGAAGGCCGGCTTCCCCCCCTTGCATCTGCGGATTCGTGCATTTCCATTGTGTTCGATGACTCGTAATCTATTACGGTCTGTATTTATTTGGACACTCAAATTGTCCCTGATGATTTGGCTGCTGAGGGTCCCTTCCCTCGTGGTCCTGTGTCCTTTGGCCTCTGGCAGCTTCCGCCGAGCCTTCCCTTCCTTTGTGGCACAGTGAGATGCCCCAGCTTCGTCCTGTGCTTTCCCTGCCTCAGCCTGAAATTGGCCGTTTCTCCAAGGACCGCTGGTGCCTTTTAGCAGAGGACGGTGTTCTCAAAGATCTGGGTCCCAGAGTGCCGCTGCCCCTGGGCCCTTTGAGCAGTCGGAGCGTATGTGTACACACACGTGCGTGCGCACACGCAGCCGTACGTGCTTCTGTGGCTCCCTGCGCTTCGAGATTATGAAACCATGTGCTGGAACTATATAACTCAAAATCCTGATCTGTTCTTTCTGGATGGAACCTTTTCCCTGTGTTTGCAGTCTCTTTCCTGCCAGTGAGAAATCTGGCTCCCATTATCCTCAGTACGTTTCATGAATTATGCGGTCAGTGTACTCACTTATTCAACGTGACCAATCTCCCAGCCACATAGGCCATCTCCTCTGCCCCCGCTGCCCTTTGTCCTTGCTGTGTGGACCCACCTGCCTGTGCTTCCTTGAGGCTCCCTGGCCTGTTCCCCATCTTTTGTGGTCTGGGGCTGGATTCTTGGACCGCTTCTCTCTTCTGTGTGCCCTCAGGGATCCTATATAATTTCATAGCTTTAAATACTGCCTCCCAACTGCTTAGCTTGGATCTCTCCCCACGAAAGCAGACTTTTGTATGTAACTGGCTACTCTAGGTCTTCTTTGAAATCCTTGGAAGACATTTCCACCCGATGACTAAAGCTGGACTCTGGATCTTTCTTAGCAAACCTGCCCTGCCAGGCTTGTCCGGCTCGGTAAGTGGCAGCTCTGTCCTTCTGACTGCTCAGGTCCCACATCCTGGGGCTCCTCCTGATTCTTCTCTTTACCCTCAGACCTTGTGTTAATCCTGTGGCAGGGTGACTGGAGATGTGTTCTAACTAGGAAGAGACTCTGGTCTCCTGGTCCCGCCCCCTGCTCCTGCCCTGATCCAGGACACGAGTAGCCACACCTCAAGTTCTTCCCTTCTGCAGCAGCCTCTGTCCTCAGTTCCTGCCCCGGCCGCTGCCCTACCGTGCTCTCTCCTCCCAGCTTCAAGAACCATCCCTGTAAGCCTTCACTTCACTTCCCCTCTTAAAACCCACCACGGGCTTCCTGTCTCACTTGGCAAAACACCCAGAGCCTCATAGCGTCCCCTCTTGTGGCTTCATCACACATCTGCCCTGTCCACCCATCAGTGTGTGGCCTCCTTGCTGTCTGTGTACCTGCTTCCTCACGAGCTCTCTGTGGCTCGGAAGGCCCTTCCTGCAGTGGCCACACGGCTCCCTCCCTTCCTTTAGCCTTTAAGCTCCGATGTCCCCTTCTCAGAGAGGCCTTCTCTGGTCACCCTATTTATAAAGTCACAGCCCCCAACCCCATGCCCTCCTTCACCTCCTCCAGCTCTGTTTCCTTTGGAGCAGTTACCACTTCTCCTCATGTGGTGGACTCTGTGTTTTCTTTGTGTCTCTCGCTGGGAAATTGGATACATCCCCACCCCTTCCAGGTCAGGGATTTTTGTCTCTTTTGTTCAGTTCTGTATCCCTAGCATCTAGAACAGGGCCTGGCAAATGGGCTAAAAATGTACTCAGTTTTATTTAGAGAGTATTTCTCAGTATTTATGGTAGTTCTGTAGGGTCTCTATGGACATGTGAATTAATGATACTGAACCACTCACTGTCCTAGGGAAACACAGGGTTAGTTTCTGCGAGCCTCTGCTTACATTTTTGTCCACCGATCAATACTAACCTTGTTTTATGTGTGTTTCTATTTAATATGTATTGTGGATTCATTAACACGGAACTCTTGCCAATAGCGCTATGACTCACGCCTGTAGGAAGCTTATCTGACACATGGCTTGTTGTGTGTGAGGCGCATTTCTGCCTTCTTGGGCCCAGGAACACTAGCTAGCACTTCAGTATTACGCCCGAGGACCATTTTAAATAGTGAAACCACCAACAAAGAGCCCAGAAGTGTGAAAAACATAACTAAACCGTGACAAGGCTCCTTTACCGTATGAGATGGATCCAGAAGGCAGAGAACTGCCCTGTGTGACCTCAGCTGGACTAGGCACATCCGGGGACTCGGACTTTGGGCCACTCTTCGTGTCTCTAAATGACCCCACGCCACTGCCCGGGCTGAAGTTAGGGGGAAGAACACGCGGCTGGGGTGGGCGAGGTGCGGTTACGGAGCCTGGGGGCCCGAGGGCGTCTGCACCTGTTGAGGGTGTGAAGGTGCTCACTTGTGACAGAATTTGAGCTGCCAGAGTCCTCAGAGTTCTGGACACAGGAGTAACAATGACCCTGATTTCTTCTTCTAGGGGGAAGTTATAAAATGGTACGTGTTTTTAATATCCTTTTGGGGAGAGCAGATTGGCCACAAAGTTAAGAAGATATGTGATTGGTAAGAACAAGAAACGTTTCATTTCATCTCTGTGCTCATATACAGTGGCTTCTGGTTCTCCCTAAATAGCCCTGTGTCCGAGGGGAAATGCAGTGGGTGCAAAGATTGCTGTGCTTAGTTCTGTGTCTTTGTTTTTAACGTTTAATTAGCCCTCTCTCTTGCCAGCGTTATACATAAGATGCTTTAGAGTAGAGACTGTTTTTAATAACATTCTCAGGTTTTTATTTCCTCCCTGGGCATCAGGGCTTAAGAATAATTGGAGAAGGAACCAAATTTGAATATTTTGTGCCTCCCTGTTGCACTGAGCTCCACAGAGGCCTGTCTGTCGTCAGGGAGCATCTGGTTCATTTTAGGTCGAACATTCGGCAGGTTTCTCTGTGCGCCGCGGGGGAGGAGGCCCGGATCCAGAGCCTGGCGTCGCCACCCACTCGCTGGGTGAGCTCGGCGAGCCCCCACGCCATTGGGCTTCGGGACTGAGGCGACACAGGCGAGGAGTGCCTCAGCGAGAATCTCACTGACGTATATTCTCGTCAACAGTGGAAAAATAAGCAAAAGCCAAACAAAAATGCCAAAGAACGCCCTTTGTTTTTAGATGGTCTTGTTTCTTTGGGAGTGAGGATGGGCTTGGGTATTTCCTTTGCAAAGTGTTTCCCAGAGGCTGATTCTCAGTCATGGGTGGCCTGGAAAGCCATTTCAGGTATTATATGGACGAATCTGGTGTTATTCTTATAAATATTTATTTATTTTAACATACAGTAGAAAAACTGTAACCAGCACGCAAACCCATGATTTCGTAGATATTGTTGCTTGGGATAAGGCTAGAGTTAAGTAATTTTAATAGAACTTAAAATGTTAAGTGTGGCGTAAAAATGTCAAGGTGGATGGGAGATCGCAGGCGGGGAGGGACTCTGTTCCCCACATGTTGGGGTGCTGTGTGGCCCCCAGGAGATGGGCCCTGGGAGATGAGGGAGAGGTTTACTGCACCACGTGTCAAAGGCAGTTGCTAGGAAACCAGAGCTTTTTTTCCCTCCCATCGCCCTTTATTTTCTCTTTCTTTTAAGGTAATCCCTGTTGTGTGTTCTTGCTTTTGTGTTTTTTGGTTTTTTTAAAAATTTTATTTATTTATTTGACAGAGAGAGATCACAGTAGACAGAGCGGCAGGCAGAGAGAGAAAGAGAGGGAAGCAGTCTCCCTGCTGAGCAGAGAGCTCGATGCAGGACTCGATCCCAGGACCCTGAGATCATGACCTGAGCCGAAGGCAGCGGCTTAACCCACTGAGCCACCCAGGCGCCCCTTGCTTTTGTGTTTTAAACTTGTTTAATGATTCCCAGCCCAAGGATGGTGGTGAATTTCAGAAAGTAGGAATTGGGAGCGAGCTCCAGGGATGATCGAGGGCAGGAATGGAACATGGAACCGAGAGAGTTTGCTCGATTTGTTCAGTCCTGGGGACGTTTGTTGAGTGTCTGTGCAGGTCTGCGCACTGTGGGCCGGTGCGTGTCCGCGCCTTTTTCTCCCAAGGGGCTGCTTTTATCCCATTTGGAGGGAGATGTGCCCGTGTGGAACACTGAATTTAGTCCTGGTGTTTGGTGTAGCCTCTTCTGGTCCCAACGGATGCGCGACTATTAAATTCTGTCTTCTAGTTACCACTGCCACGTTTACCCCTACCCGAACACTGCTGAGGAGCGGAAGGAGATCCAGGAAGGACTGAACACCCGGATTCAGGATCTTTACACTGTGAGTGAACGGGAACCGGTCGCCTCCTTCTCTGAGGCGTGTAAAACATTTATAAATCCGTTTGCTTTCTTTTTTGATACGGAAAATTTTGGTGCAGACAAATCAAAGTGTTTCAGGGAGATTGGGCCATCACTTACCTCCCTCCTCTTCATGCAAGTTTTCTTTTAGCGGCCTGTTAGCGACCTAGGTGGTGTCGAAGGGACTTTGGAGAAGATGCTCTGGTCATCAGTGTGTTTAAAGTGGTGCCCGTTATTTGCTTTCACCATGTTAACTGATGTTTCTGCTAATACCGGTGAGAGCTCTTGGGGGCAAGAAGTAGACTCCGACCCACTCCAGCAAAAGGGGTTTCAGGCCACATGTGGGGTGGAGGTAGTGGCTGTAGGGTTGACAGGTTGCTGAGCTGAGGCTGGGAGTGGCAAGAGTGGGGAGCTCCGTGGGCCCAGCCCTGCCACGGCGCTGCCACCCAGATGGTGACATCTAACCATTTCCTGTCCCCTTGGGGTGGTGTCCTGGAGGGGCAGCTCCCTAGAGGGAGCCTCAGGTCGCCTGGGCTTAGGTTTCCGCCCACTTCCCAGTGGTGCTGGGGTCAGGACGAGAAGGAATGAGCCTCTCTCTTGCCTGCCCCCAGGGGAGGCAGGTGCCCGACGGACGGAGACCGACACGTGTCCCCAGTGCTGGAAGCCCATGTTTGTGCCCACCCAGGTGCTTCACAAAACCGAGGACTATTTAAGGCAAGTGCTGTGTAAAGCCGCCGAATCCGTCTACAGCCACGTCGTCCAGGTGAAGAAGATGAAGGCCATTTACCACATGCTGAACATGTGCAGCTTCGACGTGACCAACAAGTGCCTCATCGCCGAGGTCTGGTGTCCCGAGGCCGACCTGCACGACCTGCGCCGGGCGCTCGAGGACGGCTCGGTAAGGCGGCCCGGGGCCCGCCCCCGCCGGGACCAGACGCCTGGACGGGGCTGCTCTGGGGGCGCGGGGGAGCCGGCTGCCCCGCACAGGGGAAGCGGGACAGTCCTGAGCGGTGAGAGGCCGCTGCGCGGGCTGGTGTCTGGAGAGCCAGAGCTGTGCCGTGCATGTGTCGTTTGCACTCGGAGTACGGAATAGGGTCTCGTGGTTGAAAGTAAGATGTATATAAAGTAAAGGACACAGCGGAGTGGCCTCCTCCTACCCCTGTTGTCTCAGAGATAACTCAGTGTTATGCCTTCGAGTTTCGTAGTCGTAGGCAAGCAGGTATGAATGGGTGGTTTTCTTTCTTTTTTTTAAAGATTTATTTATTTGACAGAGAGAGAGAGAGATCACAATTAGGCAGAGAGGCAGGCAGGGTAGTGGGGGATGGAGCAGGCTCCCCGCTGAGCAGAGAGCCTGATGCGGGGCTCGATCCCAGGACCCCGAGATCATGACCTGAGCTGACGGCAGAGCTTAACCCACTGAGCCACCCAGGCGCCCCAGTGATAGTTTTCTCACAAAGGGTTACGTGCTATTCATTCATACTGTTCTTTTCACTTAATCAGACTTTCCTACTTTCTATAACTATGTAATATTCCACTGCGGATGTACTATAGCTAGTTGCACGGGTCCCCTGCTTGTTCAGGTGGTCTGTGGTGTCGCAAATGCCACCGCAGTGACTGACACCTGACCCGTCTGCCGGAGAAAGTCCCAGATACCGCCTGGCCGCGTCGGTTTGATGATACCAGCCGCTGCCCTGCACTTATTCTGAGTGAAGCTGAAAATCTTTTCTGTTCAGGAGCCACTTGAGTATTCCGTTTTTTTTTTTTTAAGATTTTTATTTATTTGACAGAGAGACAACGAGAGAAGGAACCCAAGCAGGGAGAGCGGGAGAGGGAGCAGCAGGCTCTCCTCAGAGCAGGGAGCTGGGTGCAGGGCTCAATCCCAGGACCCCGGGATCATGACCTGAGCGGAAAGCAGATGCTTAACGATTGAGCCACCCAGATGCCCCTATAGTTTTATTTTTTGATTAAAACATTTTAATTTAAATTGAGTTAATTAACATACAATGTATTAGTTTAGAGGTCAGTGATTCTTTTATTTTTTAAAAATTTTTTTTAAAGATTTTATTTATTTGTCAGAGAGAGAGGGAGAGAGAGCGAGCACAGGCAGACAGAGGCAGAGGGAGAAGCAGGCTCCCCGCCGAGCAAGGAGCCCGATGTGGGACTCGATCCCAGGACGCTGGGATCATGATCCGAGCTGAAGGCAGCTGCTTAACAAACTGAGCCACCCAGGCGTCCCCAGTGATTCTTTTAACACATAGTTTTAAAGCAAGTTTCAGAAGAGTTCTCCCGAATTATGCTTTTTGGTATTGGTTCTGTTCTTTTGCTCTGGTTTCCTCCTTCAGGACCCGCTGTGAGGTTTCAGTTGAACCTTCTTTGCTTTTCTTCAGTGTTTGTCACTTTTTCTTGGGTCTTTCCCCCCACCCCTTGAGTCCTTTTTATCTTCCTTTACTTCTTTTTGATTTTTTAAAAATTTCCATTCTTTTACCTGTTTCTCTTATGGCTTTGTTAACCAGGAAGGTTTCTCCACCTTGGTTTCTTCACAACTTAGACAACATCTAGCGTTGTCTCGTTGCTGAATATTTTTTCTTTTATTTCTGATTTCTTTCTGAGTTCTGTTAACCTCCTTTATAATGGTATTTATCTAATAAATAAATACCTATCTAATAGGTATTTCTAATACCTAATTCTGCTTCCTGTTGCTTTTTCCTATCATGCATTATTTTCATAATTTTTTTTGCTCATTTTAAAATGAATAAGGTAAATTTTTGTCTGTTTTGTGGACATGTCCTTCTGGCGTGGTTTCCTTGTCCAGGATATTGTTCTGCTCAGTCTTTTTTTACTATAACTTTATGTAAGTTTTGACCTCCATCCTTCTTTTGATCGCTCTAAAATGTAATGAGTTTTCTGAAAGCATGTTTAAATACTCAAGGAAATTCTGTATTAGACATATTTATACATTTGAAAATATTTTTAAGATACCAAAGGGAACCATGCATTACATATAATTTAAATACATCGTCTGTTTTTATCTTGGTTTTATGGAACTGTTCAAGGTACTTAAGGAACTTTTAAAGGTACTTCAGGATCACTTTCCTAACTTCACAGAATTTTCTTTACTACTTCTGAGCAGGGATCAAAAATCTGTAAGCCCCTGGACCTGAGGCTTCCTCTCTCCCTCTTTTTACCTAGACCTTCTCTTTCCTTATCTGTTTTGTTCCTGTCCTGCTCAGTTTCAGTTTCATTCCCGGGTCTCTCATCTGTGGGGCGCCCCTGTGGCGGGAGGATGTCCCGGCCGGTGTTCTTTGAGTTTGGGGGGCTGGACTGCTGTGTCCCCGCAGACCTCACTTCTCGTGGGACCCCTTGCACTCATATGCTCTGGAAGTAGACAGAACCCTTCCCAGTTCCAGCTGCTTTTCTTGGGTCAGCCTTCTGTGCTTTCCAGGGAATGCCTTTGACTCTCTTGGGATGTTTCTTCCTTGGGTCTCTCCAACGCCATGTTGCTTCCCTCGCTTCCCCTGGTCTGGAGACTTACCACGCAGGTGTCGTTGCGTTGAGCGGTTTGTCCCCATTTGCATGTGGTGGCTTGTGGGGACATGCTTTTGTGAGAAGTGTTGTCTGAGGGATTTTGGTTTTGCTCTCTGGTTGCCCTGTCTGCTCTTGAAGGGTTTGGGGAGCTTCAGAACTGTGTGCCATTTGGGAATCCCGCAATCTGGGATTCTGGGATTCCCCAGAATCCCCTTACCAGCAAGTGTCTTAAATAGAATTTGACTGGAAAATCAACTACTCTTCTAATAACCTGTTTTATTTTATTTAAAAAGGTTTTCCCAGGGCTCCTGGGTGGCTCAGTGGGTTAAACCTCTGCCTTCGGCTCAGGTCATGATCTCAGGGTCCTGGGATCGAGCCTCGCATCGGGCTCTCTGCTCAGTGGGGAGCCTGCTTCCTCCTCTCTCTGTGCCTGCCTCTCTGCCTGCTTGTGATGTCTGTCTCTCAAATAAATAAATAAAATCTTTAAAAAAATATAAAATAAAAAGGTTTTCCCTTCCATTATAAATAAACACATTTCTGAAGAATTGTGAACACTGAAGGAAAAAGCTATGTACATGACTTTGCTGTACTAATGTTGACATTTTGATTCATCCTCATCTATTTTTTGGTTTTATTAGCTAATATTGTATAGTTGTCTCCAGATTCCTCTTGAACATTTTTAGAGATAAAAGATTAAATTTCAGTTTTACATTAGTGATTCTGAGACTGCCTTATGTATATTCCCTGTCATTCCCGGCCCTGCTGTCTGCTTCCCGCCCTTGCAGCCTGGCTACACTCTTCCTTCTGTAAGATCGAACCCCCAAGTCCTGCCCCCCAAGACTTCCTGATTCCTTTGGCCACTCAGCTGCCCTCGACTCACCCCCACCCCCAGTGGTGGTTCGCACGTCCCCATGGGCCACGCAGAGCCTTGCCTGTCTGGGCTGGCAGGGAGCCATTGTTTGCTGAATGAACTCTTGGATGGTAATTTTTTTTTCTTTCTTTTTATGCGAAAGAGAGAGAGCGGTGCTACGATCCCCTCATTTATGAACACGATCCCAACAAAAGAAACACCCCCAACTCTCATCCGCACCAACAAGTTCACCGAGGGGTTTCAGAACATTGTGGACGCCTACGGAGTTGGGAGCTACAGAGAAGTGAACCCAGGTCGGAAGCCTGAGGAGTTTTTGTCTGATCGCTGGCGCATCTGCCTGCAAGGATGCGGCCGACGCTTGATAAAGCAGGCTCAGGGCTCCCGTCGTGTTGTCGTGCTTCGTGTAAAGCACTCATGTCCGCCTGTCCATTCTCTTTCGGGAGTTCTGGAGAAGGTCAAGTGTTGGCATTAATTAGAATTTTCTGCCTCTGGCGAACCGAGTCTCTTGCTTTGCTCTCCCTGCAGCTCTCTTCACCATCATCACTTTCCCCTTTTTGTTCGCCGTGATGTTTGGAGACTTTGGACATGGCTTTGTGATGTTCTTATTTGCCCTCTTGCTGGTGTTGAATGAAAACCATCCCAGACTAAAGCAGTCACAGGAGGTAAGAGCATAGACACTCGCGCTTGTGACACTTGGGTGGGTGATTAGTAGTCGTTCCCCTCTTTTTGACTAAACGGGACGTTTCTCAAATGTGGGTGTTTGGCAGTAAGCGTCCCTGACTGGGCTGGAGGGGGCGTGGGCCTATGCGCAGCGCTGGGGCGTCCTCTGCTCACGGCACCCGCTTTGCCCGCAGATCACGCGCATGTTTTTCAACGGCCGCTACATCCTGCTGCTGATGGGGCTGTTCTCGGTGTACACGGGCCTCATCTACAACGACTGCTTCTCCAAGTCGGTCAACCTGTTCGGCTCCGGCTGGAACGTGTCTGCCATGTACAGCTACAGCCGCGCCCCGGCGGAGCGCAGGAGGATGGCGCTCTGGAAGTGAGCGCGCGGCCCGGGGCGCCCTGCGCGGTGTTCGGGGGAAGAGCGTTTCCCCAAGGCTCCTCCGTCCCCCCGGCCGCGCCACCGCTCACTCCGCTCTCTGTTACAGTGACTCCGTCGTCAGGCGCAGCAGGGTTTTGCAGTTGGACCCGAGTGTTCCCGGAGTGTTCCAAGGCCCTTACCCTCTTGGCATCGATCCCGTGAGTGTACTTTTTCCTCGTCACGATCGCGGCTTCCTCTGGGGTGCCGCCTGGTTGTCATTGTCACGGGGCTCCCTCGGGCTCTTGGGCACAGCTTACACCGTTGCACACGGTGGGGAAGATGCCCTGCGGGGGTTTCTGTGTGGCCGGCGGTGGCCCATGTGTGTCATGCACTTGGTTTATGTGCCAGTGAACCATGTGCCAATGAACTTGGTTTAGAGATGAAGCTGAGCTGTCCCTTTGGGAAAGCGGGTCAGTGCAGAGGGGGAGCTACACTCTGTCATGGTTCCTGACCTGTTTTTACTCTAGGGGGAGCCAGCCCTTCAGGAGCCATTCAATGCAGGCTGCTCCCTCTGTTTCTTCTTTGTATGTGGGGATTATTATTATTTTTTATCCTTTGATCTAGAAAGAAATAGTATGGAGTTTTAGAGCCTGAAAGGGAGCTCAGAGTTCTCAGGGTGCTTGTGGAAGTAGTTTTTGAAATGGGAAGTGTTGGAAAAGGAAGATGTAGCTGCAGGGGGCCAGGAAGGACTGCTGTCCCCTGCAAGGTTGTCCCCCCCCCCCCCCCGCCCCGCCCCGCCACACCAATAGCACTCAGTGAGCCAGTTCCCACCCCCCCCCCACCCCTGCAACCGCCAGGCCTTCATCAGGCTCCTACCACGCCTCCTCCAGGCTGAGGCACTGTTTTCCGGGACTCTCGGGCATCTTCTGGAGGAATCTCACCCTGGAAAGGGGAGCTTAGAGACCAGCTCAAAGTTGGTCTGGGGCACCTGCTGTAAGTGCATGCGGGAATGAGGAAACAGAATGACGCCGGTCCAGCCTACCTTCATCCGAGCTGCCCAAGCCTCCGGTTGTTCTCTTCAGTCTCGGGCTACACATAATTTGTACAATTCAACGTTTTCGCCTTCTGTCTTCATATAATTGGAAGCGTGAAGAAACTTTTATAATAATTCCCTTTCGTTTTGGAGGCAAAGTCCTAATAACGTGTGGCCTAACTTGAAGGAAAGAAACGTTTCTGAATAAAGGCCCCGAGAAAGAAAGTTCAAGTGGGTGTTTTGAGGGGGAGGAGGAGACCGAGGCATGGTACTGCTTCCTTTTGCTTTGGTTTAATTTTAAAAATCGACATTACTCTGATACAGCTCAAAAATAGAGCCATGTGTGTACCTCGTGTATGTACAAGGTCCAGCTCTCCTGAAAGGTCTCCCCCACCCCGTCCTTATCCCCTCAGCCCCCCACCTCCAGCACGGGAACCGCTGGGTTAGTCTCTCGTGTTTCCTCGCAGGTGTCTTTGTGAACATACAGATGCACCTTTCTCTCCCGCCTTCTTTGCCTGAAAGATCGTTCTGTGCCCAGTTGCGTTTAGCTTAGTCATCGACGGAGACTTAATGTCGCCGTTGCTGTGTCTCACTGTTGCTAGTTTTCCTGCTGTCCTGCCCCCTCCAGCCCTCTGGGTCACAGTGGCCGCTGGCAGCAGGCTCTTCGCACGGGTCCGAACAGTCAGGCTGAAGTCAGCCGAGAGTCTTCTTTGTAAAGTCTTACTTGCACTTAAAAAGAACAAGTCTTTCTGTCCTAAGAGGTCCTATTTCCCTTTTCCTAATCCCCCCGAGTGAGGGACTCTCAGAATGATTTTTTCAGAGAGTGAGAGAAGCAGTCACAGTGGGCTCTGGAGGGGCTGGGACAGGGAGCCCCGGAGGTCGGAGCCCCTGGGCCTTATCAGCAGCGTGGTTTGGCTGCTCTGCGCTTCTGCTTCCTTCCTTCTTCTCTCCCTCCCCCTCCTCTTCTCTCTCTCTCCCCCTCTCCCTGCTTCCTTGTTTTCTGTTAAACTTTATTATAAAATGCACATACACAGAATGTATAAAACATGTATGTAACGTTACAACATGCATATTTGTTTGGCCCCTGCCCAGGGTAAGGGACCCGGGGACCTGGAACGGGCCCCGCTGTCCCCAGCTGTCCCCAGAGGGAACTTCCCACCCCCCCGGACTCTGTTACTCTTTCTCTTGCACTTCCTTTTAGTATCGCCGCCGAGGCATGGATCCCTAAACACAGTATTGTTTCATTTGGTGTCCTTTGAACTTTACGTTAAAGATAGAATTGTTTGTAATAGTCTGTGGCCCTGGTTTAAGAAAATCAGCAGTTCTCAGCTCAGAGGCATCAAGAAGAAAGTCTGAATGTTGCCTTCTTTTTAAATCTCTAGCTGCCTTTTGATTTAAGGTAGGAAAATTTGCCCAGTGTCACCTGTGTGCCCTCAAGCAGTTGAAGGAAGTTAAAGATGTCTTGTCTTGTTTTGTTTTGTCTTCAGATTTGGAACTTGGCCACAAACCGTCTCACTTTTCTAAACTCTTTCAAAATGAAAATGTCTGTGATTTTAGGAATTATTCACATGACTTTTGGAGTCATTCTGGGAATATTTAACCACTTGTAAGTACAAATTTTTTTTTTTTTTTTTAAGCAGTATTTATAAGCCAAGCTTGGTATTTCTTAAACTTTGCTTCTTGAGGGTAGACTGTCCGGGTCTTAAAGGCGGCTGGTGCAGTGGTGTGTTGTTTCTGTGATTTGGTGGTGACAATACAGGTGTTTGTTCAATGATGCGTTTATTTAGCAGCTATGTATTGAGTGTATAGCACACGGGGGCACTATACTGCATAGGGCACTGGTCTACGCTCTGCTCATCGAGTGGTGCTGAAGACAGAGAATACAGCCTTTGCCCCCATAGAGTCCGACATTCGAGGGAGGGAGGCATGCAACACGTACATTCCGATTTATTTCTGGAACTCATTTTTGTTATGTTCTTTTTTCATTTTATAAATCAGCAAACTGTTTGTTTACCAGCACTAGTGTGTAAAGAGGAAGAGGTTGTATTTTCTTTTTTTGTAAATTTAATTTAATTTTTTAAAAAATGTTATTCATTTTTTCAACAGACAGAGATCGCAAGTAGGCAGAGAGGCAGGCAGAGAGAGAGAGGAGGAAGCAGGCTCCCTGCTAAGAGAGCCTGATGCGGGGCTCGATCCCAAGACCCTGGGATCATGACCTGAGCTGAAGGCAGAGGCTTAACCCACTGAGCCACTCAGGCGCCCCTGTATTTTCTGACTCTTAATGGGTCTCATGATGAAACACCAGCATTTTCATTGTGCTTAAACTTGTTTTCTTCATGGACATACCTGAATCCTGTATGAGTGGTCAGAAGACAAAAGATGTTCCACTGAGCTAAGCCTTATCACAGGGAATGGAAGAGTACTTTACTCTTTATTCTCTATCTCAGTCCAGACGGCTCAGGGTTTGATCGATTCCTTTTTCCCTAGGCATTTCCGGAAGAAGTTCAATATTTATTTGGTTTCCGTCCCAGAACTTCTCTTCATGCTCTGCATCTTTGGGTACCTCATCTTCATGATCGTCTATAAGTGGCTGGTGTACTCGGCCGAAACCTCCAGAGCTGCCCCGAGCATTCTGATCGAATTTATCAACATGTTTTTATTCCCGGCTAGTGAAACAAACGGCCTGTATGCAGGGCAGGTAGGTAATGCTCTTTTCCACTCTTAGGAACTTAAAGGAAATCCTCCCGAGAGCCTTTTTGTGTCGATTAGTGGGTGATGGAAGGTGCTTTCCATAGGCTTCCCGGGCACGTAGGGGCTTTCTGTTTCTCTGGGCGTGATCACACGAGCTGCCACCCTGCCCTGGATGCTGGGCTGGGGGATCTGGTCGAGCAGTGTCGTGCGAACTCACTGCCACTCGTAGCCGTCTGAAGTGCTGGGAAGAAAGTGTATTTCTGGAGGGTTTCTGAGTGCTGGCGAATCCCCTTGTTTTTCTAGTTACTTTATTTTTTTAAAGATTTTTATTTATTTGACAGAGATCACAAGTAGGCAGAGAGAGAGGAGGAAGCAAGTTCCCTGCCAAGCAGGGAGCCCGATGTGGGGCTCAGTCCCAGGACCCCAGGATCACAAGCTGACCTGAAGGCAGAGGCCCCAACCCACAGAGCCACCCAGACGCCCAATATCCCTACTTTTTTTTTTTTTTAAAGATTTTATTTATTTATTTGACAGAGAGAGAGAGAGGTCACAAGTAGGCAGAGAGGCAGGCAGAGAGAGAGGGGGAAGCAGGCTCCCCACTGAGCAGAGAGCCCGATGCGGGGCTCGATCCCAGGACCCTGAGATCACGACCCGAGCCGAAGGCAGAGGCCCAACCCACTGAGCCACCCAGGTGCCCCAGTATCCCTACTTTTTAAAGAAAATGTTCTTAGTTTTGTTCTGAATCCTCTTTTAGTATTTTTCTCATGTAAAAGTGAATCCGCTTATGATGTGCTTACGTTCCTCGCGTCCTCTTTGGAATGATAATGAAAAAATCCGGAATAGGAATATAAAGAAATGAACAGCTTGTGTTGGTATTCGCCCTCTTACGGTATTTTCAGAAAATTAATTAGCTGGAGTTTGAATCTGTCTAGAATTTTCTTACTCGTTCCTTATAGATCAGAACCGAATGATACTGTCCCACTCTGTTGGCAGTGTTACTCTTTGGTTCTAGAATTGAGCCAGGAGTCTAGAAGACATGCAGCCGCAGACAGGATTTGGCTTGTGTTTACCTTCTGTTCCTTGTTACTGCGAAGAAGGAGACGCAGTCCTTGGTCTTCGCTCACCAGGTGGGCGGGGGACCCGGTTCGCACCGTCCTTGCATCCTAATGGGCTTCCTCCCCTTCCATGCCCGTAGGAGCACGTGCAGAGACTGCTGCTGGCCGTCACCGCGCTGTCTGTCCCCGTCCTCTTCCTGGGAAAACCGCTCTTCTTGTTGTGGTTGCACAACGGGCGCAGCTGCTTTGGAGTGAGCAGGGTAAGCGTGAGTCGGGAGCGTGTGCGCGGGCGGCGAGCCGAGTCCGCTTTCAGGTGCATGAGGAGCCGCCCAGGGGACCCTTTCGGAGGGTCTCAGAGTCCTGACTTCGGGCCAGAGCCTCCTTCCTTCACCCTGCTGTGGCCCGTGCTCCGGAAGCTTCTGCAGCGCGTCGCCCCCGCCGCAGCGAGCAGTGGGCCCGTGGGGAGTTGGAGCCAAGTCCTTCAGCTCGGTTACTGTCGTTAAAGCGCTTCTGTGCCTTGATCTGGATTCTTGTTTTATTTTTCTTTAAAGTGGTTTTTTTTAATGTAAATAATGTAACTAAATTATGGAAAACATGGAATGTAGAGAAAGCGGGGCCCTCTTCTGTCCCTCCATTATAGCCAGGGTCACCCTTTTGCTAGATTTCTTTCTAGACTGTTTTCCTGTGTGTCTGCTTTCTCATTTTACTTCTTTAAAATCTACTATGATAGAACAGACATAACAGACGTTTCCATTGTAACTTTCTGTGAGTGTGCAGCCCGTGGCACCAAGCACGTTCCCAGGACTGTGCGGCCGTTGCCCCCGTCTGTCTCTGGAGCTGTCATCCTCTCCAGCGGGGACCCTGGCCCCGGGATGCCAACTCCCCACTCTCCTCCCCGGCCCTTCTGCCTGCTGTTGCTGGGGTTCGACTCCTCCCTGTGTGCGCGGACCACACCGCGTCTGTCCTGTGCCTGCCTGCGTCACCGAGCACCATGGCTCCAGCTTTACCCATGTCACAGCGGGTGTCACAACCCCTCCCCTTTTAAGGCTCAGTCACATTCCGTTGCGTGGCGAGACCGCATTCTGCTTGTCGGTCTGTCCGTCTGTCAGCGGCTGCTCGCGTTGTTGCTGCCGTTTAGCTTTTGTGGCTAATGCTGCTGGGAGCGCGGGCGCATGAGGCTCTGTTCCAGCCCTTGCCGTCGGTGCTCTTGGATACGTATCCGGAAACGGAGCTGTGGGATCGCGTAGAGGGGGTTTAATTTTCCGAGGCCCCATCGCTGTTCTCCACGGCGGTGCGCCGCTTCACATTCCTGCTGGCCGGGAGCAGAGAGCCGGCTCCTCCATACCGCGTGGAGACTTACTGGCCTTTTAATACCAGCCATCCTCATCGCGGCGGGCGGGTGGGGGGAGTGCTCGTGGCCTTGCAAACAACTTTTTAATTTAATTTAATCTTTCTGATTTCAAGTTTTTATGTAAGTTCTGGTTAGTTAACACATACGTACAATTGGTTTCAGGAGTAGAATTGAGCGATTCCTCACGTACACACAACACCCAGCACTCCCCGCAACAAATGCCCCCCTTCAGGCCCGTCCGCCATCTAGCCCGTCCCCTCCCAACCCTCGGTTTGTCCTCGGTTTGTTCTCTGTCGTTAAGCGTCTCTTAACGACTTTTTTATTCTCAAAGAACTGAGTCCTTAAGAGAAAGGAAGGGGCTCTGATGTTGGATTTGTCCCGTCCTTATGATTTCTGCCTTCTTTTGGTTGTTGTCAGAGTGGTTACACGCTTATAAGAAAAGACAGCGAGGAGGAGGTTTCTCTGCTGGGAAGCCAAGACATAGAAGAAGGAAATAACCAGATGGAAGATGGATGCAGAGAAATGACATGCGAAGAGGTAATCTTCTCCGTTACTGTCGAAAACACTATACTGGAAGCCAAGCTCTCCGGTGCCTGGCTGGCTCAGTCGGTCGATCTCAGGGTGGTGAGTTCGAGCCCCACGTTGGCATAGAGTTTGCATAAAAAAAAAAAAAAGAGCGAGCGAGAGAGAGAGAGAGAGAGAGAGAGAAGAAAAAGCAACTAAGCTTTCATGGAGGTAATCACCATGAGAATGATGATAATAATCATCTTAAAAAACAAAGAGAAAACGAACTCCAGACACTGTCACACAAGCTTCCCAGACGCTGCTTTGGTCATCCGTTCGTCAGAAGGGTTCTTCTCATTTTGCTTTTTCAACTTTGCGGTGGGATTTGTAGTGTTACTATCACGTGCTGTCATGTAAAGTGACTTCAGGTGTCACGAGCATTGCTTTTGGAAGATTCTTGTCTCAGAACTTTTTCCTAGTTGTAAGGAGGAGGAGGCCTGCTTGACACCGGCTTTAAGGGCAGCCTGCTGACTGGCTCCCGTCAGGACAGGAGCCGTGTGAGCTCCAGGCTTACTGGTTTCTGGGTCTCCCAACTCCAAGAAGTCTGGGAACTTCTTGGTTCTTTGCAAGTTTGTTTTCCGTTCTGAAGCCACTTGGCCCCACGATTTTGGAACCTTGGCCACAGCTAGTGCAGACTGATTTTCTTCAGTCTTTCAGTAGGAGAGAAAAGCGCTCTTGGCTGACTGTTATATTAGGAAGAATCCCCAGGACGTACTGTTGACGATCTGTCTGGGGTCACTCGCCATCCCCAGACCAACAGCTGCTCTGGTAGTCTGCACGGGCCGCTGTAGCACAGAAACCGACTGCCAGAAGTCCAGGTTCAAGATGTTGGCGGGGCTGGTTTCTCTTCCTCGGCTTGTGGACGGCTGCCTTCCCAGTGTGTCCTCACGGGGCGTTGTCCTCCGTGGGCATGTGTCTCTTCTTGTAAGGACACTCACCCTTATGATCTCTCTTCATCTTAATGACCCCCTTCAAGGCCTTGTCACCAGACACAGTCACACTGGGGGCCAGGGCTGTAACACGGGAATTTGGAGGGGGACACAGTTCAGCCCGTGAAGAGCTGGGGCTGGGCGTTTGGAATCAGTGGTGGGAGAAGCAGAATCCCCCAGAGAAGGGAGGTACAGTCCTGGCCACACACAGCTAAGCCGTTTTGCTACTCCATGTTCGTGGAAGCTTCCTTTGGTCATCCGGTAAAGACTGAACAAAATTTCTTATAATCGACATTTTATAATTATTACATAATTTAGTGTTTGGATTTGGGACGATTAATGATTCACAAGATCATAAAAAAGACCAAGAAGCAGAGCCAGGAGAGTGTCGGGGGCCTCCTTCCCAGGGTGACGCAGCCTTTTCGCCGTCAGGGGCCCCTCTTCACAGTTTCTCTTTGTGAGGCTTGCGTTTACCTCTCAGACATGCACAGGTAGCCAGAGTCTAGCTCCTGAGTCACGCTGGGCTGTGAGGGTGCCATGGGGGAAACTGAGGCCGGGAGAGCCGCTGTGTAGGTCACAGAGTGGTCTGTGGTAGAGCTGTGAGTGGAGCTCGGATCTTTGCTTCACTGTTCCTCATGCTCTGGGTGTTGTCCCCAACATTGCAGATGCCACTCCTGTCACCGAGAGCGAGGGGGCGGAAGTGGAACACAGGGTGACTTGTGGGAGCGCGCGGGCAGTACCCTGGACCTAACACATGTGTGATCTCTCCCAGTTTAATTTTGGAGAAATATTAATGACCCAAGTGATTCATTCCATCGAGTACTGCCTGGGATGCATCTCCAACACCGCTTCCTACCTGAGGCTCTGGGCTCTCAGTTTGGCTCACGCACGTAAGTCTTCGCTCAGACCCGTGGTTCCCAAACTCTGTGCTGAGACACCCCATCGTGCCCCAGGGAACCCCCAGGGAGTCGCCGTGAGCCATCTCACATATCCGAGGAAGCACAGTCCCATCTTTCAGATGCTGTGTGAACTAGTGTTGTGTGGGGACAGAGCCAGCCCGACCCCAGTTTGGGTCAAGTCCTCTCTCTGGGAGGGAGGCCTCGGATTTTTCTGGCATGCCCCGTCTTCCTCAGGGTTTGAGATGATCAGGGGCTGGTTAGCCTCGGGGGCTGGTTCACTTTGACACGAGAAGCAGATCACATCTGGAGTGGGTGGGTGTGTGTATTATTTCGTGGGTAATAAGTCAGAATTGTCAGAAGGAAACCTGGTCCCATGAGCTAATGGCGGTGCCTCGGCACGTGTGAACAGAAGTGAACTCTGCCAACTCCCTCCCCCCACAGAGTTGTCTGACGTCCTGTGGACCATGCTGGTGCGCGTGGGCCTCCGAGTGGACACCACGTACGGAGTCCTGCTGCTGCTTCCGGTTATCGCGCTCTTTGCAGTTTTGACAATTTTCATCCTTTTGATCATGGAAGGCCTTTCTGCATTTCTTCACGCCATACGCCTCCACTGGTGAGTTCGAAATTTAGCTTTGAGACTGTTATTTAAAAAAAAGGAACCCCCTCCCCACCTGTAGATATACATAACCCCGCACAGATCTGGCCACTTCATGGAGGCTGGTGCTTGCCTTCCCAACCCTGGGATCTGGATTCATATCCCCCGAGTTAAAATGGTATTTTGTTTCTGAAATATTATCACTGACAACTAAAAGCAAGTTTATGCTTGCTGGATACCTCTGTGTGTTTAATGCTTTTAATTTATTTGGGGTCTGAAAAATTCCTTTATCTTATTGTAAAATAAAGTAAAAATTCTTATGTATTTCTTAATGGTTTCTAGCATACATCGGCTTACTTGTGTGTGTGAAAGTACCAGAGTGCAGAGAGAGGCGCGGCTGTGTGGAGTGCATGAGGTGGCGTGACGGGCTTACATACGGAGAAATGCAACATGGGGCACATACAACATTGTGTGTGTGTGTATTTTATTTAAGTCAAAACATTTGTGCCATGAGAACACGTACAGAAGGGAAGCAGCTTCAGCACAGGAAATTTGTTTTTGTTTTTTTAACTTACACATGTTGTTTGAAGAGATGTTGGAAGTGTTATTCACAATCTTTCATTGATAAACTGAATTTTTTTTTTTTTTAGGGTAGAATTTCAGAACAAGTTCTACGTTGGTGCAGGCACCAAATTCGTTCCTTTCTCATTCAGACTGCTTTCATCGAAATTCAGTGATGACGTGGCATGATCGCGTTGCCGTACCTAACAAGCTGTCAGATTTATGGAGAATTATCATGTTATAGAATTTCACTTCCGTCAGATTTACGATAGGAAAAATTCCGTCTTCATTGATTGCCTTATGATATAGCCAAATAATTCTGTAAGATATACCTCTTCCTCTGTTAAATATTTTGTAAAGTTTATCAACTTCAGATCTCTAAATTTCTTTCAGTTTTTACAATGAGCAAATATAAGTCAAGGCCCAAAGTTACGTTTAAGTTATTTTTAAAAATACAGGCTTGGGGGAGAGAAGCAGTTTTGAACGGCTCATTGAAAATGGTCTTAGATACTCAATTCCTTTTCACCCTATTAAAAAAAAAAAAAAGTCATTCTGTTGCTTGACGTTGTCAGATAATATTTTCCAACAGCTGAGGTTAAGTATAGTTTTTTAAAAAATTTAATGACGGATAATCAAAAGATTCACGTTCTGCCTGATTATAAGTATGTAAACATTTTTTTACTGTATGCTGTCTAGGCCTGCAAGTAGGGGACTGTTTCTACAATTTTGTCTTGTTTTAATAATTGGGGAAAATGGGATAAAATAACGAACAACAGATGGTTATCCAACTTGTATATTTTTAAAAATATTCTAATCCTGTTATCCTTATGTAAAGCCAATTATGATAATTGTATGTTTGAAAGATAAAACTGTATCCTGAGCCTTAAAACCAGCGTGACTGTAGAAGATACAATGTGGATGTGATTTGAACTTAGAGACCAGCTTAGCTGATGTTACTGATGTTACTGAACCAAAAGGGGTTTATATTGAGTGAAGGGAAGAGCAAAAAGTAGTGTTTTGTATATTTTTATAACAAAATATAAATTATTTTACCATGAAGAGATTGCACCTCTCCTTGAGAACAGTATGATTATAATTTTTTACTTTCAGACTAATTCTAAATAAAGGTCTGATAAAGGAATTTAGAGTTAATTTAAACTTTCAAACACTGTTGGGATCAATTGAAAATTAATTCTTATTATCTGTAGTTTAAATTCATCTGTTCACGTGACATTCAGTTTTGAATGAATGTGGGTCAGTCCTACTGAACATTTTAACCTGTCCAGACAGTTCCTGACTTAACAATCGTTCGATTCAGTGAATTTTGATTGAATGATGGTGCGAAAGCCATACGCATTCTTGGAATTTCGAATCTAGACCTTGTCCCGGGCTCACGATCCACGGTCCTGTGCTCTCTTGTGGTGCGGGGTCGTGGCCACTGCTCCTCGTCAGCCCTGTGATCACAAGGGTCCCAGACGCCCCCGAACCCTCCTGTTGCTGTCAGCGCGGGAGTCAAGAAGTGACACGAGGGAGTCGACACTTCCTTATAGAACAGGCTTCGTGGTGGGTGATTTTGTCCAGCGGGAGGCTCGTGTCGTGCCCTGCGCACGCGGAAGGTGGGCTGGAGGCTGGCTGTGCTAGATGCGTTTTCAACTTAGCAGATTTTCAACTTATGCTGAGACCCCATCGTAAGTCAAGGAGGATTTATTTTCTTGTAAATTATGTTCATTTTTTGTATTTTACTGTAGTTGATTTTAGATAATTATTTTCAAAAAGAAATCTGCAGCGTTCTCACTTCCGTAACATTCTGAGGAAGGCGCATGAGAAGGCCGGTTTGTCACCGCACTGCTTCCCCTGGCTGGTGGCAGAGGTTGGAATTTTCATCCCAAGCCGAGCTTCCGGGAGCCTGGAGTCTAAGCGTATCTTCTCAGGGAACGTCAAGACCAGTTTGCTGAGAGGCACGGACTGAGCACGCTGACCTGTGACTCCGCCATGAAACCTTTCTAAGTGTAGTAAACGCGCCGGGCTGCTTCTAAGTGAGCCGTTTCCCAAAGCCGGTTTGGAAGGGCTGCGTTTTGTCCTTCCTGTTAAAGTGTCAGACCTAAAACGGTGCTGATGAGGCTCTGGGAATTGATTCTGCTCTCAGAGTTCAGTTTCCCCGGCAAGGGGTAATGTTGGTTGGACACTTCTTTGGGGGGTGGGGGGGAGACACAAAATCTCAGTAACGCTGCTCAGGTCGCAGACTTGTCCCTCCCAGCTGGCATCTTGATTACTCCTTACTCCAAGGAACTGTGATAAGAAAATGGTAACTAATTCATCCCTGGGAAACCCCCGATTTCAGGGCACCATTAACTGATCTGTAAACAAGGGACATGCGGCGTCTGCTGGAATCTTTTAGGGCCCCCCCTGGTAACTTGTTAGGGGCCATTTGGTCATTCTTAAGGAACAGCTCTTGCTGGGATATAGAACAGAGAGGGCAGAGTCATTTCTTTTTTCTTTTTTTTTTTTAAATTTTTAATTTATTTATTTGACTGGCAGACATCACAAGCAGGCAGAGAGGCAGGCAGAGAGAGAGAGAAGAGGAAGCAGGCTCCCCGCTGAGCAGAGAGCCCGATGCGGGGCTGGATCCCAGGATTCCGGGATCATGACCTGAGCCGAAGGCAGGGGCTCTAAACCACTGAGCCGCCCAGGCGCCCCGGCAGAGTCATTTCTTAAGTTGAAACCTATGTAGTAGTTACGTAAGCTACCTTATTCTATGAAAAAACACAGTAGTATAACTTCTGTGAGAGAACTCTCTAGAAATAGAGTTTGATGGTGTCTTTCAGGCACCAGGGGACTTTTTTTTTTTCTCTCCCTAAAGCTATAGGTTTCACTGTCAGGTTACCAGAGTGGTTGCTGCACTTAGTTTTTAAGCTGTTTGGTAGAACTATTCCATGTACAGTTTTCAAGATAAGACTTCAGTCCCTTAGTAGCAAGTATCAGAGGAAAAATGGTCAGTTGTCTGGGGAATGTCAAATATCTGTGCGTTTTCCCAAAGAGGACATGTCATGATAAATGGCATGATGGCCACCTTTTCCAGTTTTGATTCAGGTGTTCACTCTGTGTCTTAATGGAGTCCTAACATAAAAATCCAAGGGATTTCTTTAGGAAACAGATTTTGATTTCATCCTGCAAGGGTAAGAAATGTCCCCGTGGTGACATAATTGTGATCAGTTAAGTAACCCAAAGTGTGTTCTGATGATCACGGTGAGCTTTCCATTCATTGCGGATTGGACTTTGAAAAGATTCACCTTTTACCGAATGCTGTTCTGTCCTTGGTTCCAGGGTGGGTATTTTATAAAAACATTCTGTTCTTAGTTTTCAGCCTGCTGTAGCTTAATAAGCCATAGAATATAGCTTAGGTAACTTTTATGATATTTATGAGTTAAATATTCAGACATTTTAGGGCCTGATTCATTTTGGAAAACAAAAACAAAACTTCTGTAACTGGTCTGCAGTCTGCATTTAGAAACAGTAATTTTTCATTAAAATTTTAAAGCCAAATTTGCTTGCATGCCATCTGGTACATCTCCAGTACGGTTATTAAGAAATCTTAATTCAGGATGATGAAAGTAGGGCAGTTCCAAGTAATAGTTTTCCAACAGTCAGGTCATTGATGCTGAGCTTTGGTTTAGAATTATAAGAAAGACTTTGAACATTCCACTTGTTCCTTGATGGGAAAATCCAACAGGAAGGCTAAGTTCTTAGGGTCAGACTTGTCATGGAGAGACTCAGCTGTTGGGGGGTGGGGGTGGGTAGTGGATCACAGTCACTAGGTTAAAGCTCCACAAATGCATGAAAGGACAATTTTGCATCTTTCTATCAGTATTAAACTTCCTTTTACTAATGAAAAATAAATATATTTTTCAAAACATGGGTGTTTTGCTTCTTTATATCTGGGCTTGGCTGCAGAGTCAGCGCTTGGCCCCTCTCCCGATCCCAAATGCCAGGAGTCAGTTGTCCCTTCTTGGGTCTCCCTCTTCTCCAATACTATGCGTTGCAGGAAGGAAACGGTCCCTTCTTGGAACTCTTCCAGAAGTATTTGCCCTTCTGAGGCCCTTTGATCCACAGTGGCTGGGGGCTCGGACTGTCAGCCTCGCCTCTGACTCTGCCCCTGCCACCTCCGAGACAAGGTCACCTTCACCTTGCGCCTCCCCCGCCCCCCCCGCCCCGTCACCTGGCTGGCCTCGGCCGGCTTAGGGGCACCATGGGCGGGACGCTCCCCGGCGGAGGTCCGCAGTCGGCTGTCCGGTGGCCCCGGCGGCTCCCGGCCGGCCTCGTCTCTGCGCGTCCCGGGAGCGAGTGTGCGGCCGCGCTGCTCCGCTCGGTTCCCGGGTGGGAAGGGCCGGCCTGGGTCCGGACAGGGCTGGGCGCCACCCTCCGGGCTCCGGGTCCGCGCCGCTGCGAGCGCGGGGGCGGAGGCGGGCGCGCCCCGGGGCGGTGCTGACCCGCGCCCGGTGGCCGTTGCCGGGGCGCCCGTTGCCAGGGGCGTCGTTGCCACGGACGCCGCCCGTCGCTGGGCTCCTGGGGCGCCATCGGGCCCTGCGCGGCGCCATGGACGACCTGCGGGTGCTGTGGATGCGCGACCGCATCTACACGGCCTTCGGCCTCACAGATCCCCGGCTCTTCGAGGAGCTGCTGAACCGCAACGACGGCGAGGTGGAGGACCTCATCCTGCACTTCCTCAACCAGACCAGCGACGAGGAGGGCGCCTTGCCGCTCTTCTTCTACCGCAAGGTGGTGCCCGAAGAGGTGGAGGTGGAGATCGGTGAGCCTCCCCGACGCCGCCCGGACTTCCCACGGCTCGCCGGCCGCTTTCCGAGCCGCGCACGCTGACACCTGCTTAGCCCGGTGTCCCCGGCTGGATGGCCCCGTTCTAGGCAGAAGCAGATCCCAGACCCCGGGGTCAATCCTGGGCCCTCGGAAGGGTGCTCGGAAGTCTGCCTTGGACTGTGAGCTGTTTCTGCGCTGTCTCTGACTCGCTTCCCCAATCTTTCCCTCCTTTTCTGGCTCTTCTGCCACCGTCGCGACGTCGTGAGAATGCCATGGCACCCCTGCCGAGCGTCCTGTCCCCAGAGACTCACAGCTGCGATCCTGGAGGCACCGGGATGGCGTTGGGTTCTGGATGGAGGTGGGGAGGGGTCCTCCCCCGCCCCCAGCTCCGTGGCTCCCATTGTCACTCTCTGCTTATTAAGACACTTGGGCAGTTTCGTTGGCTGCTTTATGGGGCTCTGGCCTGTCCACAGGAACTGGAGTGGGGCCACTGCCAGCCCCTTCATCCCTCTTTTCTTTCTCACTCTGTCCCTGCCCCAAGCAAGACTTCTCTCCGCTCCCAGTTAAAAATTCTAGGAATGGCGACAAGTAGATGCTGGTGTGGGTGGTGGCAGGAAAGAGGGATGTCTGCAACCAACAGCGCTAGCCCAAGGCGCTGTTCTAATAGGTAGGCCTGCGTTTCTAGAAATAACAAAATGGAATCAGGCTATGTCAGGAAAGGACTCACTTAAATTTTAAAAAATGACACTAAGTATTACTGAAGGGCATCCTCTCAAAGATTCACATGACATAGAATTATATAAAGTAAGGACTGAAAAGGCAAGCCCTCTCTATCCCTTAAGTCCCACTCCTGTTCCTGTAGGTAACCACGACAGTTAGTCGTGTGTCCTGCCAGATCTTTCCCGGAATCAATCAATCAAGCAATCATCTGTATCTTCTCTATATAATAATACATAATTTCTAAAATCAATCGTACTATATATATTATTTTGTGACTTGTCTCCCTCAAATACATCTTGAGAATTTTTCATATCAATGAAACTAAAGATCTATCTACCTTTAGTAGGTTTTAAGTACATTGATATACCATATTTTATTTATCCATTCCATAAATAAAATATTTACCTTTCCATAGTATTTTTTTTTTTTCACAAACAAGGTAACAATGCCCATGCATCTTTGCGCCTTGTATATTTCCGTGGGAGAGGTTTAGGAAAGAATTGCTGGTTTCCTAGATGTGTGCATTTACACAAAGGGTGTAGGTTGCCAAACTGGTCTGGAGAAAGGGCCTGCCTATCCACACCGAACAGTGGCCAGGTGCCTGTCAGCCAACAGTCCGGCCCGCATTGGAACTGTCAATCTTTTTCGAATCTGCCAATCCCACAGATGATGGGGACTGCGCTTGCTTAATCTATAGTACATTTTTGAAAAAGAATTATTAATTTGAGAGAGAGAGACAGAGAGAGAGAGACAGACAGACAGACGGCAGTGGGGGAGGGGCAGAGGGAGACTCCTGAACCAGACTGCCTGCTGAGTGAGGGGGTCCACCTGGCGCTGATCTCAGGACTCTGGTATCAAGATCTTAGCCGAAGGCAGATGCTTGACCCACAGAGCCACCCAGGTGCCCCCTATATTACATTTTAAATCATAATTAGTGGAGTTGAGCCTCTTCTTTATGCCTGCTGACTGCTTGGATTTCTGGGGCCTGGTGAAAACATTGGGTCATTCTGCGACCTTGACTTTCATCTCGGGGGATTTTGCACGGGTCTTCCTTTGGTGCCACTTAGACGTGTCTGGGGTAACTGGGACATTTCGATGTGACTGCGTTGGTTCGGAAAGTGGCGCCAGTCCAGGAGGGCAGGGAAGGAGGAGCAAGGAGGCAGAAGGTTCCAGATGGGCAGGCGGCGGGTGTAACAACGCCGGGAACTCGCACCCGAGGCCGTCTTAACGCGAGAGGAGCGGGTCTCCCTCTGCCCGCCAGCAGCCTAGGGTGCGCGGCAGGGTCGCCGGGGTCAGTGCACCGGCCGAGCTGCACCCAAGGGCGGAAGGGGGAGGGGCTCCCCGTCCTCGCCCTGACCTTCCCCCCGGGACTGTCGCAGGCGCGGGGCTCGGGGGAGCAGTGGCCTCCGGTGTCTCGTGGGGTGGGACAGCCACGTGTAACTTTTTTCTTCCATGCTGGAGGCGGTCAAGAGGGCGACGTGGTGCCTGCGGCGACGGTGACCGAGGCGACCGAGGCGACCGAGGCAACGGAGGAGGAAGGCGAGGAGGAAGAAGAGGACGCTCAGAAAGTCGAGGCGGGGGGTGAGTCAGGCGAGGAGGAGGGCGGGGGCGCGGTGCGGGGTCCCCGGCGGGGTGCTGGCTGTGGGGGGCGCGGATCCGCGCGCTGGGGGCCGCCCTCTGCCCTGGGGCCTCCGTGGGCAGTGCAGGGGTGGGCGGCTTTTTTCCTTTCCCCTTTCCCCTTTTCCCTTCCTTTCCCTGGTTATGTGATTTCATTTTATTTCTGGGGCCTTTCTACTATTTAACTGCGCTTTCTTTTTGCCTCTCATTCCTGAAATTTTTTACCTTTTTTGAGGGGGGGGCAGTTGCATGTATTATTTAAAAATTTTATTACGTTTTTAAACTTAATTTCAGTGTGGTTAACTGTTCTATTAGCGTCAGGTGTACGGAATCGTGCTTCAGCGCCGCTGTCCATCCCCCGTGCTCCTCAGGACACGTGCCCTCCCTGCACCTGCCTTCCCTCTGATAACCATGGCTGTGTTCTCTGCAGTTAAGGGTCTGTTTCTTGGTTTGTCTCTTTTTCCCTTCATTCCTTTTTGTTTCTTAAATGCCACATATGAGTGAAATCATACGATACTCCTCTTCCCCAACTGACTTATCTCACTGAACAGTCTATGGTCTAGCTCCCTCTGTGTTGTGGCAGATGGCAAGCTTTTGTTCTTTTTGTCTGTCAATGGACACTCGGGCTGCTTCCATCGTTTAGTTACTGTAGATAAAGCTGCTGTAAACACAGGGGTGCATGTATCCTTTTGAATTAGTGTTCTTGTATTCTTTGGGTAAATACCCAGTAGTGCAATTGCTGGGTTGTAGGGCAGTTTTTTGTTTTGTTTTGTTTTTTGTTTTGTTTTCTAATTTAAAAGCGATTAACATATAGTGTATTATTCGTTTCAGAGGTCCGGACCTGTGATGCATCAGTCTTATGCATAGCACCCAGGGCTCATTGCATCCCGTGCTCTCCTTAATGTCCATCACCCAGTGACCCCCCCATACCCTCCCACAGCAACCCTCAGTTCGTTTCCTAGAGTTAAGAGTCTCTTGTGGTTTGTCTCTTTCTCTGATTTATTTTTACCTTTTTTTTTTTTTTTTTAAAGATTTTATTTATTTGACAGAACACAAGTAGGTAGAGAGGTAGGCAGAGAGAGAGGGGGAAGCAGGCTTCCTGCTGAGCAGAGAGCCTGATGCGGGGCTTGATCCCAGGACCCTGGGATCATGACCTGAGCTGAAGGCAGAGGCTTAACCCACTGAGCCACCCAGGGGCCCTTTATTTTACCTTTCAGAGGCCCCTCCATACTGTCCCCCAGAGTGGCTACGCCGGCTTGCGTTGCCACCAGCAGTGTGGGCGGCCCCCTTTCTCCACTTCTCGCCAACACCTGTTGTGCCTTGTGTTTGTAATGGAGGCCATTCTGACGGGTCGGAGGCTGTCTCTCACTGCGGCTGTGATGCGTGTTTCCCCAATGCTGAGCACCTTTTCACGTGTCTTTTCGCCCTTTGTATGGGGGGGGGGTCGAGGTTCTTAGTCAGGGGTGCCTTGGGCCCTCACGGGGCATTTGGTGATGTCTGGAGACATTTTGGTGGTCACCACTGGAGGGTGGGTGCTGGCGGTGTCTGGAGGGTAGAGGCCCACATGATGTGAAACAGCCTAAAAGGCCCAGCATAAGGCCCGCAACAAAGAATAATTCAGCCTCAAAGGCCAGCAGGGCAGAGGCTGAGAAAACCGTGCTCCAGACCCTGCACGTCCCCAGTAGGGCTAAGCAGCCCTTGGGGTTGACCCTGAGAGTCATCAGAGGTTGCAGGGTAGACACCTCACTTTCCCAAGATTCCGAATATTTGAAGATCAGAGGGAGAAGGGGTGGTTTGGCAACGTGCTCTGTCTCTGCTAGTTGTCCTCTTTTCAGAAGCACTCATTGTTAACCACAGTCTTGTCCCCTCCATGGTGCAGATTGCAGGGAGAGGGCTGTGAGGGGGGAAACACAGGTTGTGCCCGTTCACGCTCAGGGAGGCGAGGTTGGATTTTGAGGAGACAGACGGCGGGGATGAGGGTTGCAGCCGTACTCCCTGCGAGGCTCCAAGAAGACCCACCCATCAGTCTCTGGGTGGGAAAGACCTCCGTGGAAGGAGGCTGCTCAGAGAGAAAGGTCAGGGAGGTCTTCTCAACAAAGCAAATTAACGTTACTTCCAAGCGGATGTTTAAGTGCATTTTTCCTTTTTTGTGATAAAATATACAGAACCTAAAACTTAACCATGAAAACTTCAGCTGCATTCAGTTGGTGCATTTGTAAGGGTGTTTTTGGCTACAGGCTGTTACTGGTGCTCTAATAATGTCGACACGGCTGCCTATGGACTGTCTCCTCCCCTGGTCCCTGGGCCAGGCACTGAGCCACACCACCATCGAATCCTCCAGAATCTGACCACTCAGTGTTATTGCCCCCGTTTTATGGATGAGAAAACCTAGAGCAGACCAGTAGACCCCACACACTGATTTGATTCCAAAGCCATCCTGGTGTCACGTGGTGACTTTTGCAGTAAGAGCCGAACCATATTGGGGACATCTCTCCCTTTTCTGTGATCGTTGGATGCGTCGGTAACTCCCAGGGCTGTGACCGATGGGCTCTGAGGTTTCCAGATCTGTATCGATAACAGTAGACTGGAGAGATACACATTCATTTTGTTTAGATAACTTCTCTTTTCATCCCGCACTAATTTTGAGTTTCACAGAGAAAATAGAATAAATGCTAATATGTGAACTGTCCTCTTCCTAGTAATAAAACTCCCTGGTAAGTGAAAATCTCAGAGAAGTCACCCATTGCACATGGTAGCTGGGATGTACAGGTGTGCACACACACACACACACACACACATTAAATTTCTGGCTGAGAACCCACCCATCGGAAACACAAAGAACTTTCATCATTCTAACACACATCAAAGCTCTGATAGGATTCATTTGTAAAAAACGTATGTGTAGCTTTTTGGTAACACGTCCATGGAATGAGCTATGCTGTTGCACAAGAGGCAGGTCTGGTCTGATGGCAGGAACTCTGCTTGTCTGATTATTTCTGTTTGCACACTGAATAATGTTTTGCAGCTAAGAATTTGCCAGTGAGAATCGATTCTGTAAATCAGCCTATACCTGGCCTAGAGAACGAAGACGTGGACAAAGAGATTTTAGAAGACCTCCCCGTCAAGGTACGTCTGGCTCTTTCTCCTTCCTGGTGGGGTAACGGGAACTCCCCCACTTTGATGAGTCTGCATGACTGGTAGTTCATACAGGGAACATATCTGGAGTAGAGACGGTAGAATCCTGTGTTTGCGTCCCCGTAGCTACCCGCAGATCGAACGATTTGCTAGAATGAGTCCCAGGATGCAGAAAAATGCTTATACACGCGGTTGTAATTCATTTCAGTGAGAGGATGCAGAGTAGAATCAACAAAGAAAAAGGAATGTGGGGCAGAGTCCGGAAGAAAAAGGGGCCCGAGCTCCCAGGAGGGTGGCCTGGACGGGCTGCGTCTCCCAGCAAGGATGTGTGGGAACATGTAGGACATCAGGGCAGCTCACCCGAGCCTTGCTGTCCGGAGTTTCTACTAGGCGTCCGCCACGTGGGTGTGGAGGGCCCATCGCTAGCCTGCAGGAGGTCGGGCTGATCTAATGGGACCAGGGCCCCAGGCAAACAGAAACGGGCATTCACCACCCATCACGCAGCTAGTAAAAACTACCCGGCATGACCCAGAGCCCCCGGCACACAAACGCACTGCTATCAGGTGGGCTGTTCGAAAACCAGAGGTGATCACCCAGGAGCTGGCTAAGGACCCGCTTGAAAACCTTGGGAACGTGCAGAGTTTGGGCAACCCAGGGCTGCAGAGTTAACCATTTACTTCACAGACCCCAGGGGTGGAGTTTAAAGCCAGGACGTGAACATCTGGCCTGCTTTGTGCCCCGCAAAATTCCTCCGATCTGCTCCACGCACGTACCCCGCCCCGGAAACCACATTTTAAGCTGGTTGTTGCAATTTCTAGTTTTGGGTAGCTCTGTCTGGACTTCTCCCAGGTCAAGTATGGCTGCATCGGCCAGTTACTAGAAGAGTCAGGCTAAGTGCTGAAGTCTGGGTGTGCTGTCGCATGTGTGTATGTTTGTGTGTGCGCACGCACGTGTTTGTGCACGTGTGTGCGTGTGGCCCGCTAGTGCCTGTTTTCAGCCGGGGAGCTCAGGAGGTGCAGAGAGGAGGGCTCCGGTGTGCCTGAACGCTAGCTTGTCTCGGTGAGCGGGTGTCCATCATTCTGATGCTCCTTTTGTCCCCCACGTTTCAGAAAACCATTAAGCACACTGTGAATAAGACCTACCTCAATGTGTTATGTACTCCTGTTCCCGAGGAGTTCCTGGACCAGAATGTGGTGTATTTTCTCAGAAATACAAAAGGTATATTTCTGGTGTGTGTGCGTGAGTGTGGGTGGGTATGCACCCGGGTGTGTGTCTGTGAGATCCTTTATTTTTACACTTTCTTGAGACTACAACTCTTTCCTTTCTGGACAGCCAGTCCTCATTACTCGTGGGTTCCATATTTGTGAATTCACCTCCTTGCTCACACTTTTTTATAACCCCCAAATCAATCCTTGTGGTGGCTTGGGGTCATTGATAGATGTGCACAGCATGGGGAAACATTTGACTTTTTTTTTTTTAAATTTTAAGTAATCTCTACACTCAATGTGGGGCTTGAACTCATGACCCTGAGATCAAACCTTGCATGTTTCCACCAGCCAGGTGCCCCTTAATAAGGGGGAAATGTTTGAGTCCCTGAATATATGTGTGCTTGGCTGTGAGTGGACACGGGGACACATTTGAACTCTTGCAACAACCATCTTCATTGTGATTGCTTTAGTGCCACGGTTTTCACATTTTTTTGGTGCTTCTTGTTGGTGATTTTGTGGTTTCAAATGGCATCAAGCATAGTCCTGAAGTGCCACCCGGTGTTCCCGAGCACGAGAAGGCTATGACGTTTCTTGTGGAGGACACAGGTGTATCAGAGACGCTTAGTTCAGGCGTGAGTTAGTGTTGGCTGAGCTCACCGTTAACGGATCAGCCGTGCACGTTAAGTAAGTTGTCTGCAAAGAGAAACACAAGCAGAGCCCGGTTTACAGTGTTGACGGCTGCTGAAAGTGGGACCTTGTTCGAGGTGACGTGGGGAACAGAACTGCCGTGACTAACAAGAACTGGCTGTGTAAATGTAGTTTTAGTTCTGCTGTGACAATTAAAGGGAGAGGGATGCCGAATGAGGGGACCCTGAGCTGTAGGATGAGCTCTGGGGCTTTCTCCGTGTGGCCGTGTGATTTAAGACCGAGCAGTTGCTTGGAAGCCAAGTTCATCCCATGGGGTCATTTTTGGGCGGGATGTTTCCACCGTGCATTCCTGCATGGGTGTTTCTGGTGCCCCTCCTCCGCCCACCCCGCCCTCAATCCAGGGGTTGTCACTCTCCTGTCTCCTCTGACCCCTAGCCCTTCCTCCTGCCTTATTTAATTTGGGCTGACTCTCCACTCTTCCCGCCTGGGTTTTCCCCATTTCTTCCACCTTTGCCTCCACATGGGGGCTGTGCATAGCTACGTTTTAGGATTCACCATAAATTCTGGGACAAACATTTATGTGGCTTTCTTTTTTCTCTTTTGAACTTGGATGGCGTTCTGGGTGCACAGGCTGTGAGCTGGGCAGCTGCGGGGACCCCCTCGGGCTTTATTAATGCTTGTTCTTGTCATCTCTGTGTCTCTACAGTCTGCTTTCATTGAGATCAGGCTCTTTCTTTCACATTCTGGGTTCTTAGGTACCTTCCCTTTAAGTTTACTTGACTAAAGAGGAGTTTGATGTACAGAACTGCACAACGTGGGTCTGAAGCCAGTGAAATGACCGCCTTCGTTATGCTTGTCCTGTTTCTGTTTTGTTTCCCAACGAGGTTGAGGAAAGAGCCCAAGGGACCTTCAGTAGGTCTCCCCTGCTCAGTGATGTTTGGTCCGGCAGAGTAAAGACATGTAAAATAAAACCTGGCAGAAGGGTTGGCTGTCACCAAATCTGTCTTTAAAAATACCCGTAACTCAGAAGGGACTCTGATAATGAACTGAGAAGGCGTTGCTGGGAATGGGGACCCAGGCAAAGCAAGGAGCCCAGCAAACATTTCTAGAAAACACGACTATGTCTCTCTGCTGGTCTGGGTAGCTCCCTGGGGCTGCTGGTGGCAGCCCGAGGGGACCCCAGCATGTCAGGCTTACCTCAGTGTCTCACGGGCCGAGGGATTCATCCGACAAGACGAATGTTGAGTCTGTGCCTGGAATGTTTCTGGGTAGCTACTCGGGAAGAAGGAGTAGAGTCCCAGACGCTTGGGAGAGTTACCTGCCTGCCACGTGCCCACACGACTCAGCCTCACATCTCTTCACACAGAGATGATCTCCGAGGCGACGGACATGAAGGAAGCCATGGAGATCATGCCTGAGACGCTGGAGTATGGGATCATCAATGCCAACGTGCTCCCCTTTCTGAAGAATGTCATATGTCAGGTAACTGCACAAGGAAGGGATCTTGGCATTTTGTAAGGTTCAGGCCCTCTGGTTCTTTTATGCCACACATAAAGTTCAGGAGCCCTTCCGTCCCAGTGTCCCCCTTCCGTCCCAGTGCCGTCGGGGGCCCCAGCGGTAGAGCAGCGAGCAGCATGGACTAGATCTCGGTGCTCTAGGAGCTGATACTGGGGGAAAGACTCAAAACAGATTCCTAAGCTGGAAAGTATCAGGTGGCATGAGTTCAGTAGACCCTAGTACTGTGAGAGAAACGGACTCTGTGTGTGTGCGCACGCATGTGTTTGTGTGTGCAGGGAGTGGTGGTAAGGGATGGCCTCATGGAGGCGGCGAGGTCTGATAGACAATGAAAAAAAGCCCTCGTGAATAGACCAAGTCTTCAATGATAAGTTGCTAGGGAAGTGTAACAGGGTGGGTCTCGGGGCCCAGGAAAGGCCCTTCTGAGGTTGTGGCATTGAGTTGAGACCTGAATTAGGTGTCAGACATGTGAAGATCTGGGCGGGGGAGGACTTCCTGGGCAGAGAAGGTAGCATGTGCAAAGGTCCTGAGGCAGGAGCAGACCTAGCCTGGTGCAGGAATAGAAGGAGGGCCGTGTGGCTGGAGAGGAGTGGGGAAGGTTGGAAAGGCAGGTAGTTGTCCAGCAGGGGAATAACATGATCGGGTTTGCATCGTTCCTCGGGCTGTTGTGTGAAACTTATATGTTGGGAGCGGGGGGCAGGGGCAAAACCTGAAGGGAAGAGCAGACCAGTAGGAGGCCTGTGGAGGGGTATGGTTGTCTAGACAGGAGTTCAATTAGGGGAGGGGGTGGGAGGGGCAGTGTCAAGATGTTTTACTGGGGAGAGGACACGTTGAACGTCACTGTGAGTGTGCAGTCAGCAGAATCCAGACTGTGAAACCGCACGTTCTGGGCTCTACAGTCAATGGCAAGTAGGCGTACAGTGTCTTAGACCATGAATCCAGGTTTCAGAAGAAAAGGTCTAGCTCAACGAACCAACGCACGGGCATTTTTTTCATCCTTTTTATGTGGGTGAAGCTTTTGTTATTATATTCAAGTGACTTCATAAATGCATGTTGCTGTCCTCAGCTGAATGTCCAAAGGACTGTGTCCTTAGACCCTCCCTTATTTTAGATTTTTATTGAAGTAAACTCTATGCCCCACATGGGGCTTGAACTCGCAACCCCGAGATCAAGAGTCACACACTCTATCCACAACAGCCTCAGCCAGCGTTGCGCCCCCCCTCCCCTTCTTTATTGTAACCTCCCGTGAACTAGCCTGGGGCTGAGCGGACTGGCTGACACTAGTTTTGTCTCTTGTTTGTGCCCTGGTTTGTGCCGGGCCGTCTCGCGGCCCGTGCAGCCAGAGGAATGCAGGGTTTTCTTCCGGGTGGTCACCTCAGGCTTGGGTCACATCCTTACCCTGGGATCATTTTAGGTCAAACATCACTTCTCTCTCCCTAGGTTCTGTGCTCTGAGCCGGAGCAGTTTCCACTTTGTAGTTCTGTCTGTGGCTCCTCTGATAGAATGTTCGGTCCCAGAGACTGCCCAAGTGCGTGGTCTTGAACCCAACATGGGGTGATTTGTTTCAGGTTTTCATGCCGGCACTGTCCTTCAATCAACACAAGGACGCCTCCCTGGGACTCACGGAAGAAATCCCAGACTCTGTTGAATACGATGTGGACCTCCCCAGCGTGCCCGGGGAAGCCTATCACAGCATTCAGTTGATACGGGATGAATTTTTAATGAATATCCAGAAATTTGCGGGCAGTATTCAGAGAATAATGCAGCAACTTGAAGGTGAGGCTTTGTTTTGCTCGTGTTGAGGGAAGCACGATGGGTTTCCTTCAAGAAGGCAATTTCAGAGTCCAGGAGCCTTTTGTTTTCATTTATAATCCTTCTTTCTTCCCTGGTCACCATACGAGTGACCCTGAGCTGGGAGGAAGACCCAGAGAGGAATGATGGAGCCCTGCCCTTAAGGATCTTACAATCTGGGGACACAAGGGACTATGGCCGAATGAGAACGTGGGAAAGATTTGGGCCTTGAGAGGTTTGGAAGAGGGAGACCATGTCTGAGAAGCAGGGAGAAATCAAAGGAGACTTCCTGTAGGAGGCGACCTTTAACCTCTGAATGGACAGCAAAGCTTTGGTAGGAGGAGTTGGGGAGCCAACGCATTTCAGGTAGCCAGAACAGCCTAGACAAGAGAAGCGAGTTGGAAAGAGTGGAGTTTCCATGAACAGGGAAGGGTGGCTGGCTTGTCCTGGCCTAGTTAGCTTTGTGTGCAAGGCCAGAAGCTGTAGATGGTGGGCCTGCAGCAGCTGCTGTTGGATCAGCATGTCGTCCCCTGGGGTGCATGGCATGGCGAGAGTCCCCGAGCCTGGGAGCATGCGTGGCATGAATGGAGAATAGCGAGGTGGAGAGGCCGGCTGAGCGGGTTACACCGTGGAAGGTCCCAGCCCGGGACAGCCAGCACGGGCTGCGAGAGGGTATTGTGGTTCCAGGAAAAGGAACTGTCCCCCTCTTTGTAGTAACACTGACCGTGCCCCCACCACGTAGAAATGTTCTCTGCTGGAAACGAGAAACACCCGTAGAGATCCAAACTTTTGATAACATGCTAGGGACCTGTGTTTTTCAGATTCTGTTTTAGAACATATTTTTTACCCCCTCCCCCACCCTGCCCCCCAAAGCAATACTTCTCTCTCCATGTCTGTGTTTCCTTCACTGGGGTTTATAGCCTTTCTTGGCCTGTCTGCCTAACCCTTCTCTCCCTGAGTTAGTGTAGACTAGCAGAGATGGGAAAAAATGTTTCTTCTAATCTTGGATATGATTTATGTGTCTTGTTTCTTTTTCTTTCTTTTTTTTTTTTTTAAGATTTATTTACGTATTCGAGAGAGAGAGCATGAGCAGAGGGAAGGCCAGATGGGGGAGGGGGACAGAGAGACAATCTCTAGCATATTCCATGCTGAGCACGGAGTCCAACACCGGCCTCGATCCCCTGACTCCAAGATCATGACCTAAGCTGAAACCAAGAGTCAGACACTCAACCAACTGTGCCTCCCAGGCACCCCGTGTCTTGTTGCTGGTGTCAAAACATAGACGCGTGAACACGTTTTTGTGTTTTAGATAAACCACTAGAAGGAAATGCAGTAAAATGTTATCAGCCACTGTTGTTTACGCTAGGTCACAAGAGTTAAGATGGTTTTCTTTCTTTTTTTCCTATAAGGAGAATGTATGATTTAGAAAAACCAGAAAAGCAGGTGAATTAATATTCTGTAACCTGGGTCGGCAAATTGCAGCCCCTGGGCCACATCCCACCTGCTGCTCGTTTTTGTGTGGCCTTTGGGCTAAGAATAATATTCATAGTTTCCAATGCTTCGATCTGAAATGATTGTATAAGGACCTACATTCTGTCTTCAGCCATGTCTCTTGGTTAGCAAAGCTGCCAATATTTACTCTCTGGTATTCTTGGAAGAAATTTATGGGGGCAACTTGGTCAACAGAGTGTGTGACTCTTGATCTCAGGGTTGTGAGTTCGACCCCCTTGCTGGGTGGGGAAATTATTTTAAAAAGTCTTTATTATCTATTTATTTATTGACAGAGTGAGAGAGAGGTGGGGAGAGTGGAAGCACGCTTCCCGTGAGAGCAGGGAGCCCGATGTGGGACTTGATCCCAGGATGCTGGTGTCATGACCTGAGCCGAAGGCAGAGGCTTAACTGAGCCACCCAGGCACCCCCTAAAAAATTAAAAAAAAACTTAAACCAACCCATCCTGTGCCAATTCCTTTTTGTAATACCATCTCAAGGAAGAAATTTGTTTTTCTTTATGGGACATTTATGAATGGCTTTTTGAAAGTTATTGGCTGTCCATTGAAAAAGCTCCTTTTTTTTAAACTTTATTTTTAAAATTAAAAAAAAAAGATTTTATTTATTTGTTTGACAGACAGAGATCACACGTTTGCAGAGAGGCAGGCAGAGAGAGAGGGGGAAGCAGGCTTCCCTCAGAGCAGAGACCCTGATGTGGGGCTCGATCCCAGGACTCTGGGATCATGACCTGAGCTGAAGGCAGAGGCTTTAACCCACTGAGCCACCCAGGCACCCCATATATGTTGCATTTTCTTAAAGGAACACATAAGGTTTAAAAAAAAAATTAAATGTATTAACATATGGTGTGTTGAAGAACTGTCTCTACCTTACTTTCCTTATCAGTGCATTCTCCCTGCTGGTGACTTCCTTAGTTCTTTAGCTCTTCTTTCCTCCCTCCTTCCTTCCTTCCTTCCTTCCTTATTTTTAAAAAAAGATTTTATTTATTTGACAGAGAGTGGGGTGGAGGGGCAGAGGGAGAAGCAGACTCCCCACTGGGCAGAGAGCCCGGTGCTTGCTCCCAGGACCCAGAGATCATGACCTGAACCGAAGACAGACCCTTCCCTGACAGCCCCCCGGGTGTCCCTTTAACTGTTTCTATCAGTCGCTGTTGCCACATCTGCAAAATATATGCTTGCACTGCTGTTTCTTCTTAATCATAGACATTAATGTTATTTCCTGGCAAGATGATGGGATTTCATCCGCTCTCCCCAGCCCCACACTACCATCCCACCGGCCCTGCCCTGCTGCAGCCAGCTCCCATCATACTTCCATGCTCTTCTTTTCATTAAGTCACAAAATGGATTTTGACGTTACTAGGACAATGGGAATACTGTTTACTTCAGAGCAGAGTAGGATCCTTTGGTGAACTTTCCTTTCTTGTACAGTTTCCCCTTCCTCTGCCAGCATTCCAAATTGCCATTCTTAAAGTGTCTTATAAAAACGTCTTGGACAGGGGTGCCTGGGTGGCTCAGTGGGTTAAGCTTCTGCCTTTGGCTCAGGTCATGATCTCAGGGTCCTGTGACCGAACCCCGCATTGGGCTCTCTGCTCGGCAGGGAGCCTGCTTCCTCCTCTCTCTCTGCCTGCCCCTCTGCCTACTTGTGATCTCTCTCTCTGTCAAATAAATAAAATCTTAAAAAAAAAAATCTTGGACCGTCCTCTCTGGTTTTGTTTTTGCAAAAGCCCCTCCTTTTATTGGACATGTGTGTCTCCCCCCGACCCCCCCCACCAAGTCCCATGTTCCCTGTTGCAACACAGACTGGTCACACACGGCTTGATGCGTGGCTGCGTCCTGGATACAATGTTTCCTGCATCCCAGGTCTTCTCGTTCAGTTAGTTTCCCCTCTCACTGGGTGGGAGCACATCCTTAAGTAACTTCCCAAGAAAAGGCATGTGGGCGATAATTTTATAAGAACTTGTGTATCTGACAAAGACTTGATTCTATCTTCACAAGAAATTTGGGCCTGCAGACTGGAGTTTAAAACTATTTTAGCACAGAATTTTGAATACAGTTTTCATTGTTTTTTAGCCTCCAATTTTCCCTAGGAGAAATTGGGTTTTTTCTTTTTTTAAGGTGACCTGTCCTCCCGCTCCCCTTATGTGAACTTTTAATTTGTCTTGAAAGTGTCTTGAAATGCTGTGATAATGGGACTTTTGTGTTTTTCCATTTTGCTGAGTACTCTGAATCTTTTCAGCCTGAAGACGTAGCCTTGTAGTCTGACCCCTTCTCTTTATAATTTCCTCCACTATTTATCTCTGTTCTTTCTTGCTAAATTTGGGCGTATGCTCTAGATGCCAGTCTTTTCTTTTTAAAATTTTATTTATTTATTTTAAAGAATATTTATTTATTTGACAGAGAGATCACAAGTAGGCAGAGAGTCAGGCAGAGAGAGAGGAGGAAGCAGGCTCCCTGCCGAGCAGAGAGCCCGATGTGGGGCTCCATCCCAGAACCCTGAGATCATGACCCGAGCCAAAGGCAGAGGCTTCAACCCACTGAGCCACCCAGGCGCCCCTCTGTGACCCATATTAACACTGTTATAATGATCTACATTTTTTAGTTGTATTCTAAAGATTTTATTTTATTTTTTTTTATTAGAGAGAGGGGAGAGGCCAGAGGGAGAAGCAGGCTGTCTGCTGAGCAGGGAGCCCAATGTGGGACCCAATCCCGGGACTCCAGGACCATGACCTGAACCACCCAGGTGCCCCTAGTTGCATTCTAATGGAAGGGAACGAGCTACAGACAGGTCAGGACAGTCCTACCGACTGATGTCTGGAGAGAAAACCTCGTATGTTACTGTCTGTAATCATTTGCCCCCAGATGAGCGGCTCAGCAAGTGACCATTTCTGTTCTGCTAGGTGAGATCAAATTAGAAATGCCGAGCATCAGCGTGGAGAGAGAGGTGTCTGACCTGGCCGCCGACCCGGAAGCTGTGGAAGCCTTAGAGCAGTGCGTGATCAACTGGCTCAACCTGATCTCTGCGGCCGTCGAGGACCAGCTGAAGAAGACTCCCCAGGTAGGTCAGGCCGTCCCTTTGCTCATTCTGGGGAGTCTGGGGATCTGTTTGACCCAGCCTCTGTTCGTACGGTTCTGTGACCTTAAGGATCAAAGCAAACACACCCACGATGTTGTTCTTGGGCTTGCTGACGTTCAGCATGCTTCCAGACCACACTCTGGCCTGACGAAGATAATACCGTGTGTCAGTCAGAGTGCTTGGGCGGCCAGAAACAGGAAACGTTACTCAGTTGGCTTTGACTGCCAGAAACAGGAAATGTTACTTGATTGGCTTCAACAAGAGACCATTTGTGGGCTCCCATAATTGAAAAGTCCAGAGGCAGGGCTGGTTTCAGGTATGGTTTGGTCTGGCTGCGTTTATCTGGGAATCTCTGCTCTCCGTTCCATCCTCCTCTCAGATTGGTCGCCTTCACGGTGGCAATTTCTTCCATCCCCATGTCACGTTGCCCGGAGAAAGGCAGTGTCTCTGCTCAGCCTTCCTAGCCAGAGTCCTCGGATCCAGTCTGATCGGACCATCCTAGGTCAAGTGCATGGGTTGATCCCTATTTGGAGCAGCTGGAGAAAGAAACACGCGCGTGTGTGCTTCATGCCAAGGATGACACTTTGTGTGTTCATGTCACTTCTCAGGGTAATGGTCCCTTGGCCGAAATTGAATTCTGGCGGGAAAGAAATGCAACGCTGAGTGCGCTCCATGAGCAGACGAAGCTTCCAGTAGTCCGAAAGGTCCTGGATGTGATCAAGGAGGCAGATTCCATGCTCGTGGCTAACCTGCAGCCGGTCTTGACCGAGTTATTCAAACTCCACATGGAGGCCTCTGACAACGTGCGGTTTCTGTCCACGGTGGAACGCCATTTCAAGGTACGTGGGCGGCCCGGCGCTTCGGAAGGTCAGGGATTGAGTTTCCTTTTGTAATTCTGCATTTAAATGACTGCGGCAACATGCATAGGACATTGCTTATTTTAACCCCTTGTAAGCGTGTAGCTCACGCACGGTGCTGGGCACCCATCATCCTCCCTGTAAGCATTTCATCCCTGAACATAAACCCAGAGATCCTGACCCAACAGTTCCCTCCTCCTGGCACCCCGGTCACCTCGTTCCCACTCTCTGACTTCACCCAGTTTAGGTATTTTCTGTAAGTGGGGTCATTCGTCTTGTGCGCATAATAGACGACGTCCTTGTGATTTCGACCTGAATTCCCTAGAAACTAATGACATTGAACACCTTGTCATGTGCTTCTTTCTTTGATAAAAAAATATCTACTTTAATCTTTTCCCCATTTTTGATGTAGTCTTATTGATTTAGGAGTTAAACACTTTTTTCTTTTTTCTTTTTTTTTTCAAATAAGTTCCTTATCAGATTTATGTTTTGCAGTATCCCCATCTGTGGGTTTTTTCCACTTGTTCTTTTTTTTTTCTTTTCAGTCTTTGTTCTTTTTTAAGGATATTTTATTTATTTGAGAGAGAAGGAGAGAGAATGGGAGAGAGAGCACATGCAGGGGGAGCAGCAGAGGGAGAGGGAGAAGCTCAGGCTTCCCGCCGAGCAGAGAGCCCGATGTGGGGCTCAATCCCAGGACCCTGAGATCATGACCCAAGCTGAAGGCAGATGCTTCACCGACTGAGCCCCCCAGGCGCCCCTCTGCATGGCTTCTTGGCCCACACAGCTGGCGCGTGGGTGCCCTTGGGCTTCTTTCTCTCCACGTGGTACCTCATCTCCTGGGATTTCTCCACGTGGCTTGGGTGTCTCCAGGCCTGGTGGCTTCAGGGTAACCAGGTCCAAGAGACCAGAAGCAGGCTAGCTAAGGGCTGTGCTCAGAAGGGTTACCACATTACCTCTGCTATATTCTGCTGGCTAAAGAAGTAGGAGTCTGGGGGGATTTGATGGGTGGAGAAGATGACCCCATCCCTTCATGGTGAGGGGGCGCAGTCAGGAGGCTGGGGCTGCCTTTGGAAAAGACAGTCTGCCACGTGCACCGTGTCCTGGGTATGCACGTGTATACTCTGTAGACATATGCATACGTTCTTTTTCTGTCTATTCTCGCTCTCTAGATCTCTCTGTACACACACTCATACTTTATACTTTCCTGCAAATTGCTTTATTTCCTTTCGTTGCAAATCTTCTCTCTCTTTCCATGTCCGTGTGTCCAGATGACATCAGACTTCTTTTCGGGGGTGACACCCTCCTCCCGTATGAGTGTATTAACTTTTGAATTAGGACGAGGGAAGCTTCCCACGTCCGTGTGGTTCAGTGACCTGCTTGACCCCGAGGCTGAGGTCGCTCATTTTCTTGGTCAGAACATCACGCATGGCTCCAGCTTCCACGTGGTCTTGGAGACGATCCCGTCCATGATGAGCGCCCTGCGGATGGTGTGGATCATCTCCCGACACTACAACAAAGACGAGAGGATGATCCCGCTCATGGAGCGGATTGCCTGGGAAATCGCCGAGAGAGTCTGCAAAGTGGTTAACCTGCGGACTCTGTTCAAGTAAGAAGTTGGCGTGCCGAGGTCGTCTTGAGCTCTCAGCTGTCGGGGTGCCTGGTTGGCTCCCGTCAGGGATGTGTCTGACTCTTTTTTTTTAAAGATTTTATTTATCTGACAGAGATCACAAGTAGGCAGAGAGGAAGGGAAGCAGGCTCCCCGCTGAGCAGAGAGCCTGATGCGGGGCTCAATCCCAGGACCCTGGGATCATGACCTGAGCCGAAGGCAGAGGCTTAACCCACTGAGCCACCCAGGCACCCCAATGTGTCTCACTCTTGATCTCAGCTCAGCTGTTGATCTCGGGGTTGTGAGTTTGAGCCCACATTGGGCTTCACACTGGGTGTGGCATCTACCTAAAAAAAACAACAAAAAAGGTCTTAAACAGCTTTACTGAAATCCACCCATTTAGAATGCACAACTCAGTGGCTCTTCAGAGTCCTGTGTCCGTCCTTGTAATGGATGGTAGAATACTTTTCTCAGTTTGAGAAGGCGCCCCATACCCTGGGGCCGTCTCCTCTGTCCTCCCGAGCCACCTGGCCCTGGGCAACCACAGATCTACTTTCTGCCTCGATGGATTTGCCTCTTTGTACAGACGGAGTCCTCCGGCGTGGGGTCCTCTGTGAACGTCTCCTTTCACTCAGCGTCACATTTTCACAGTTCACCCGTGTTGGGGCGCGTGTAGGCGTGCCGCCTTCCTCTTTATGGCCCAGTAATAACCCCTTGTGGGGGTACATAGGTTGTTTATCTTAATTTTTAAAAATGATTAATTGATGTGCTTTAGAGAGAAATCGAGAGTGAGTGCCTGAGTGGGAGGAGGGGCAGAGAGCCTCTCCTGTAGGCTCCCTGCTGAGCGTGAAGCCCCATGACGTGGGGCTCTATCCCAGGACCCTGAGATCACCACCCGAGCCGAAACCAAGAGTAGGATGTTTAACTTATGGAGCCACTCAGACGCCCCATAGGTTATTTTATTTCATTTTTATTTTTTAACGATTCTATTTATTTTAGAGAGTACACACAAGTAGGCAGAGGGCCAGGGAGAAGCAGGCTCCCTGCTGAGCAGGGAGCACTATGTGGGGCTCAATCCCAGGACTCTGGGATCATGACCTGAGCCGAAGGCAGATGCTTAACCAACTGAGCCGCCCAGGGGGCCCAATTATTTTATCTTAATCAGGGCCTTCTTCCTTAGTTAAACTGGGGGAGACAAAGTCCCACTGTCAGAGGGAAACTTCCTTCTGGACCCCAGGCCTCTGAGGTGGGAGAACCTCTAGGATCCAATGTTGGAAGAGATACAGATCTTCACTTTCTTTAAAAAAAGAAAAAAGAAAGAAAGAAAAAAAAGAAAGCTCCCTGGGGGAAGTGAGTCTCCTGTGGGCTGGGTGGCCGGCTGTGGCCAAGATCAGCCCAGGCGTGGCTCCTGATGCCAGACCCGGCAGGTGTGTAAGGCCATCACACCCTTGCACGCTGGGGTGGAGCAGCCACTCCCCAGGTAAGCTTTCCCCACCAGGCTGTGAGATCAGGGAGGCCCTGCTCCTCAGGGAGAGCTCTCCCCTTTGAAGCCTGCTGCCCTTGGAGAGCGCGGCTCGGACCCACGGCTGCTCGCTTCCCCCCATCACGGCCTCTTTTTCTTCGCAGAGAGAATCGAGCCAGTGCCCAGCACAAAACCCTGGAGGCCAGGAACGCCCTCCACATGTGGAAGAAAGCCTATTTTGACACCAGGGCCAAGATTGAGGCTTCAGGGAGAGAAGCTCGGTGGGAATTTGACCGCAAGCGGCTGTTTGAGAGAACGGATTACATAGCCTCCATCTGCCAGGATCTCTGCAATGTTTTGCAGGTGGGAAGGCTGGTGGAGGCTTTCTCTGCTGCGCGGGAAGCCGGCCGGAGTCAGGACTTGCCCCGTGGAAGACGGTTTGGCTTTTTGATGGCACATTCTCTAGGTCGGGGGAAGCCAGGAGGCAGGCAGGGTCTGGCAGGGGGAAGCACTTGAGAGAGCATTCAGAATGTACCAGAACATACCAGAGCCTCACCAGACCTCTTGCAACTTTTCCTTGTCTTCTGCGACACCCCTCCTTCACCCTGCTTTTTGGTATCCTTTGACCTCTGGCCGTTCCTTCTCTGTCTTTTTGCAAAATCCTCCTCCTCTGTCTTCCCCTTAAATGTTGGAATTTCTCAGAGTCCACACCAAGACTCCTCTCTCGACTCTCCTGAGGCCACATCACGCTTGCCCATTGCTTCAGCAGCTATGCATCCATCGGTGACTCCCGTTTCTTTGATGCCTCTCTCTCCTAAAGGAACGTAAAAGGGTTTAGTGGCTGAGTGGATGAATGATCCACAGTCCGCTGTCTCTCAAAGGTTGATGCATTCATTCATTCTTAGTATTTGTCGGGAACTCATCTGTGCCAGGCACCTGGCTTGCCGCTAGAGAAACAGTGGGAGCAGATCCAGGGCCGGTCACCTAACCCACGGTGCCCAGTGCAAACAGACGTGGGACCCCTTGTTCAAAAAGCAGGAAAAAAAAATGCTATTACAAACATTAAAATATAAAGCTTTTCTCTCTCCCCTGACGTGTTCTCAGTGGGCTTTAGTTTTTGCCACGACCGTAGCAAAGTAAAGAGAGTAAAGGGAAACCAAACATTTAAATTATTCCATGAATTTTGCCGTTCATCCTTAAATGGTGTAGTGTTGACTTAGAATGCAAAGACCAGGGCATTTAGCTCGTATGTGGAGTCACAATTTGTTGTCGCTTGGATGTGCCCACGTGTGTCCTTGTTGCCGGGGCAGCTGCGATGCCGCACACAACTTTTCCTCTCACTTCTCGATGCGTGCACATCCTGCCAGGCTCCTCTCCCCTCATGGCTTGCTGACGAGAGGGGAAGAGCTGGGATGGAAAGGAGCATTCTTCGCGTTCTCTGCTGTCCCTCCTATGTCCTCATTTCAGGACATGTAGCTGGTGAACATGGGGAAGTTATAGGAACAAGAAGCCGTAGGGTCTGTTTCCTGTTCAGGCGTGTTTCTCAGAATGGTTCGTGGGCTCCTGTGTCTGAAGAAAAGCCCAGTTTGAAGGGAGAATGTGGTCTTGCGGAGTAGCTGGTGTCCTCGTGTACTTACTGTTCATGCAACACACTTACTTGTCCTGACTGCGAATGTCCCCAAACTGCCATGCACGGTTGGCCCACCAGACTCCTGTGCTCGTGGGGTTATGGGAGGTCACATGCTCTGTGTGGAAAGGAGCAGGGGACATGCAGATCCCAGTTACCTGCTCATATGTGTGCATGACTGCCCATCAGACTTCATTTACAAAACACATGCAAAGAAGTTATGAAGAATTTCAAGAAGGTAATAGCAGAGCCTTAAACCCAGCATAGGGCCCTTTTGAGCTTGGAGCCCTGTGGACCTCCCTGGGTCACACACCTATGAAGATGGCCCGGGCAAGCATGTCCCTAGCGTGTGGCTTCAGGGAGCTTACAGTCTGGTAGAAGAAAGATGGTAGACATAACAGTCATACAGATACATAGCTACAGCTGATGTAAATGCTCTGAAAAGTGCAGTCGAGGAGACTCTTAAAGTGTGTACTGGGGCTTGACCTTTTCTAAGGGGTTGGACATAACAAAGTGATCATCAACGATGAGTTGTAGATAGCCAGGCAATTTGAACAGCAAGTATGAAGGTCTTGTGATAGGAAGGAACATGGGACAGAAAGAGGGCTGGGCTGGCTGCAAGGAGGTGGGGCATGGGGCACAGTCTGGGATGGGGTTGGAGGAGAAAGTGAGCATCTGAACGTGTAGACTTTGCAAACTGTGTCAGGATCTCTGGATCTTGTCCTATAGGCAGTGGGCCTAGTGTCAGAGGTCTTAGACTGCGAGGAAGTTGGCTGTGTGACATGATTTAAAAAAAATTATTATTTTAGAGAGAGAGTCGGGGAGAGGCAGAGGGAGAGATCTCAAGCAGACTCCCTGCTGAGTGTGGAGCCCATCTCGGGACTTGGTCCACCACCCTGCGATCATGACCTGAACCAAGATTTTGAGTCAGATGCCCAACTGACAAAGTCACCCAGGTGCCCCTGTGTGACCTGATTCTTGCCCTCAGGCAGATCTAGATGCAATTTATTTGTAGTTAGAACATTCATGAGAAAACCAAAAGGCAACTTCCTTGTGTTTTGTTTGTTTGGGCAGGTTATGGAGGAATTCTACAATATATTTGGTCCCGAACTAAAGGCAGTGACGGGGGATCCCAAGCGCATTGATGATGTCCTATGCAGGGTGGACAGCCTGGTCACTCCCATGGAAAACCTGGCCTTTGACCCTTTCAGCATCAAGTCTTCCCAGTACTGGAAATACGTGATGGATGACTTCAAGATTGAAGTTCTGGCAAGTAACCCATTGATCCATTTAATCTTGGAAACAGATACTACATTTCTCCCATGTTAAATTAGTTACTTAGTTATGCTTAGGATTTTTTTAAGTCACAAAAAGTAATACTTATTTGTAAACAAACAAACAAACAAAAAAGCAATATGGAGGAGTATAAGGTAGACGTGAACATTCTTTAATCATCTTTGTCCCCATTCCTATCCTTAGGCAGAATAAGGTTAAATCAAACCAGACACATTTTAGCATTTCTGCAAAGCTGAGTTGGGTGTATGATTGGAGAAGACCTAGGAGGGTGACGAATGAGACTTGATTTAGTAGACAGTAGGGAACCACTGAAGGTTGTTGACCAATGAGGTATGGTCAACAGAATTATGGTTGAGGAAGGTTTTTCTGGTCATAGTATAGGCTGATTTGGGCTGGGGTATGACAGGAGGTGGGGAGATGATACAGGTGGTTGCGGCTTAGGGTATGGAGGAGGCAGAGCCATAGAAGGGAGACTGTACCTTAGAATATAGTTTCACTCTACACAGTGTGATAGGATGGTGGATGGTTCATCATGAATTCCTTTCCAGCTTCATGTGGGAAGTGCATCAGTAGTATTCCCATTTATAACCCCAGAGCGTCTTTTTATATGGACAACCCCAGACAGTTCTTGTGTTATCTCAACACTTCCATTTTTTTTTTCTAAAAGATTTTATTTATTTATTTGACAGAGATCACAAGTAGGCAGACAGGCAGGCACAGAGAGAGGGGGGGAAGCAGACTCCCTGCTGAGCAGAGAGCCTGATGCTGGGCTCGATCCCAGGACCCTGAGATCATGATCTGAGCTGAAGGCAGAGGCCCAACCCACTGAGCCACTCAGGCACCCTGTTATTAATTTTTAAATCAAAATTTTCATTAAGTCACTTTGTCAAGTGATACTGAAGGCTACCCAAAAGAAAAAGCAGCCCAAGCTAACTCCTCTCCATTCCTATTATTGCTGTCATTTTTCATAACTCTAGATTTTTTTTGTTGTTTACCTTCCTGTTTCCTAAAGAACATGCCAGTGTGGTTATTTTCTGATTCATCAAATTAAATCGGTTTCAGACACCTATTAAATTTTCTGAGTAGATACAGACTTGCCTTTCCTATTCCTACCCATATCCCTCTTTGCATCTTTGTCATCTAATGTTCTATCATAACTTTTGGTTAAATAAATGGTTAGTGTTTACTTGTTATGTCTGTGCCAACATTGTTCACTACTGAGCCAAGAAGCCCATTGTAACCATACCACCTTTCTCTTATGACCCTTTGTTTTTCCTAAAGTTAGTCATTGCTTTTATTTTTATTTGCCTTGTTATTTACATACTTGTTGTTATGGGTTTTTTTTTTTTTTTTGGCAACTGCTGTAACATCTCTGCCACGTATCTAATGGGTTCCATCTGCTCAAAAATATCAGTGCTATTATTTTCCTGGAGGCCTTTGTCCCAGAGCTCTCTTTTTCTGCTCCAGTCTAAATTGTTTCCTCTTTATACTTACTGCAAAGTAGTCACTCTAGGACTTCTTATTTTTTCTTATCTGTGTTGGATCCTGTTTTCTAGATTTTGCATCTTCCTCTTTCCTTGTAGCTCTTCGTGATGCTGGAGCACCTTTTTTAGGAGCTTCCTAAGAAAGTTTTCATGTATTTTTTGAGTTTTGCAAGTGTGGATTCTGAAATAAAATTAGCTATAGAACTTAAGGTCGAAATAACTTTTATCAGAAATTTGAGGGTATTCATTGATTTCTAGCTTCCAGTGTTATTAGAATTCTGATTTTTTAAAAATTATTTTTTATTAACATATAATGTGGTATTTGCCCCAGGGGTATAGGTCTGTGAATCATCAGGCTTACGCATTTCAGAGCACTCACCATAGCACATTTCCTCCCCAGTGTTCATAACCCAACCATCCCCTCCCTACCCCCCCACCCCTAGCAACCTTCAGTTTGTTTTGTGAGATTAAGTCTCTTATGGTTTGTCTCCCTCCCAATCCCGTCTTGTTTCATTTTTTCCTTCCCTACCCCCCAAGTCCCCCACTTTGCCTCTCAAATTCCTCATATCAGAGAGATCATATAATTGTCTTTCTCTGATTAACTTATTTCACTCAGCGTAATACCCTCTAGTTCCATCCACGTCATTGCAAATGGCAAGATTTCATTTCTTTTGATGGCTGCATAGTATTCCATTGTGTGTATCCACATCTTCTTTATCCATTCATCTGTTGATGGACATCTAGGTTCTTTCTATAGTTTGGCTATTGTGGACATTGCTGCTATAAACATGATTTTTTTTTTTTTTGAGAGAGTGAGTGTGTGTGTGCAAAGTTGGGGGGCAGAGGGAAGGGGAAAGAGAGAATCTTAAGCAGGCTTCATGCCTAGTGTGTTGCCTAACATCAGACTCAGTCTCAAAACCCTGAGATCATGACCTAAGCCAAAATCAAGAGTCAGATGTTTAACCAACTAAGCCATCCAGGCTTCCCTGAACTCCGATGTCATTCTGACTTAATTTTTTCCAGAACTAACCCTACTCTTTTTAGAGTAGGGCGGAATGAGGGTGTAGAGGAAGAATAGTGGTCTGGCTGTGCCGTGTAGAGAAGGGATCCTGTGTCTGCCTCTCACCCTCCTGGTGTCTGGTGTCTCCAGATGTTCAGGCTCCTGGAGGTTTCATGCGGAGAAAACTGGTTCCCACCTGCTCCCCTTGTTGCCAGCATCAGGTTGTAATTCTGTGCCTTCTGTAACATTATTTATTTCCGTCTGCCTAAAATTCCTGAACTCTCTCCTCTTGCTGTTGTGTCCTCTCCCATTTTCCTTGTCTCTATGAGTTAACACTTAAAAACATTTCCTTTTGATCATTTTGAACAGAATGAGGGGAGAGAACAGAAAACCAGTGCAGCCAGTCTGCTGTTTTTAACTGTACACCAGCTTCCACTAAAGCACACTGGACACCCATCTCAAGTCATGAATTTGCTTTTGCTTATTTCTTGCTGCTTTGTTTTCTCAGGATAGTTACAGGGACATGAGGGCTTTTTAAAAATTATTATTTTTACTAACATAGTGTATTATTTGCTTCGGGGTACAGGTCCGTGATTCATCAGTCTTGCATAATTCACTGCGCTCACCATAGCACATGCCCTCCCCAAAGTCCTTCACCCAGCCATCCCATCCCCCCTAACCCCTCCCCATCCAGCAACCCTCAGTTTGTTCCCTGAGATTAAGAATCTCTTATGGTTTGTCTCCCTCTGGTTTTGTCTTGTTTCTTTTTTTTTCTTTTCTTTTTTTTTTTTAAGATTTTATCTATTTATTTGACAGAGATCACAAGTAGGAGGAGAGGCAGGTGGGGGGGTGCTGGTGGATCAGGCTCCCCACTGAGCAGAGAGCCAGATGCAGGGGCTCAATCCCAGGACCCTGAGATCATGACCTGAGCCGAAGGCAGATGCTTAACCCACTGAGCCACTCAGGCGCCCCTGGTTTTGTCTTCTTTCATACGTGAGGATTGTTTTATTTTATTTTTATTTATTTATTTATTGGCAGGTTATTGAGAAAGAAGCAAAAAATTTTATTGATGAATCTTTTAAGACGCTTCGGTCAGCTGAAGCAGCATTTGACATGCTTTTAAAATTTAAGCACATTCGTTCACGGGAAGCTATCAATCGACAAATGATGATGAAATTCAATGATATTCTTGCGCAGTATTGCAAAGAGGTAATTGCTAGATCTATAGGTGCCGTAGCAGTAGAAGACACTTGGCAAACTGTGGAGAATGGAATCACGCTCTTGTCTGTCTCTCGCATCCACGTGCAGAGAAACTGTGGCATTTTCCCCAATGAGCATGTGACAACACGCCGCAGGCAACTGAACCAAAGTGGATTTGTTCGGTGAAGAAATTCAGTAAGGATTTATCAAGGACAATATTCTGTCGCTCCCATTGTGATGGGCTCTGTGCGAGTTAGTAGTCAGAATCACTTTAATCATTGCGGAAGTCTTAGCTACCTGTATACATATTTATAGATTAATTCAGAAGAATGTCTCTGGTGTTCACATATTCCAAACATGGGGTGGGACACAGAGATGGAGAGGGGAACAAAACACAGATTCTGCCTTCGAAGAAGTCAGTATCTAGTGGGAGAAACAAACAAAAAATTGCTTATCATTTTATTCAGAGGATAAAGGATTTTATTCAGAGGATAAAATGAAACCGTGTGATGTAATCAGTTGGTGTGACATAAAGGGGTGAAGGGATCTCCAAACGTGTCGTTTCCTCTTGCTGCCAGAACAAGGTGCTACAAACTTGGTGACTTCGAACCACGCCGATCTGCTACCTGACACACGATTTTGAAGGTCCGGAATGGGCCCTGGTCTCATCGGGTTGAAATCCAAGGGTCGGCAGGGCTGGGTTCCTTTCTGGAGTCTCTAGGGAGAATCCATTTCCTTGTTTGGTCCCCCCACCCCCATCCCTAGCTTGTAGAGATTCGTGGCTCCCTTCCGTCTTCAAAGCCAGCTATGGCCAGTCCTGTGTCCATCGCTCTGACCCTTTGCTTTGCCTTCCTCTTCCTCTTTTAAGGGCCCTTGTGGGTCCCTCGGGCCCACCCAGCTAATCCGGGGTCATCGCCCTTATAAGGTCAGCCGCTTGGCAACTTTAGTTCCCTTTGTCATGTAATATAATATATTCCTAGATTCTGGGGATCGGGACAATTGCTGGGGGGTTACTATTGTCTCTCCCACCTCTAATTACCCACATGAGAGTGTGGAGCTGCTGCTTTTAAAAAGCGGGTCCAGACCATGTGGTCCCCCAATTCCACTTCTGGGCATAGACCCTCAAGAAGTGAAAACAGAGTCTCGAAGAGGTATCGCACACGGCACTATGCACACGGGCCAGAATATGCAAACAGCCCAGGAGTCTACTGATAGAGGAATGGGTACACAAAATGTGGTCTCTCCATGCAATGGAGTAAGACTCAACCTTAAAAAGGAAGGACCTTGTGGCAACTGCTGCTGCAGGGATGGGGCCAAAGGCATTTCTGAAGTCAGAAAAGCTCAGTCACTCTCTGGTTCCACTTGCACGAGGTACATAGAGGAGTCAAATTCAGGAGACGCAAGGGAGAGAGGGGTGAGTGCCGGGGGTTGGGGGTGGAAGGTGAGGAGTCAGTGTTTCTTGGGAACGGGAGTCTCCGTTTGGGAGGGATGAAACTGTTCTGAGCTGGGTGGTGGTGGTGGTACGAAGGTGTGAATGTGCTTAATGTTGCCGAAAGGCATTGAAAGATGGTAAATTTTTAAAAAATTTTTAAAAGTTTTTATTTATTTGATACAGAGAGATCACAAGTAGGCAGAGAGGCAGGCAGAGAGAGGGGGAAGCAGGTCCCCTGCTGAGCAGAGAGCCCGATGTGGGGCTCGATCCCAGGACCCTGGGATCATGACCCGGGCCGAAGGCAGAGGCTTAACCCCCAGGAGGCTTGAGCCACCCAGGTGCCCTGAAAGATGGTAAATTTTACATTATATGTATTTTACGATAATTAAAAAAAATTTAAAATCTCAGTGGTGTGTGTGTGTATGGGTGCACATGCATGTGTACATGTGCGCACACACACAATGTAGGTCTGGCTGCTGGTCCTGCCTGGAACAGATCTCAGAATATCTGGGGCACCTGGGTGGCTCAGTGGGTTAAGCCTCTGCCTTTGGCTCAGGTCATGATCCCAGGGTCCTGAGATTGAGCCCTGCATCGGGCTCTCTGCTCAGCAGGGAGCCTGCTTCCCTCTCTCTCTTTGCCTGCCTCTCTGCCTACTTGTGATCTCTGTCAAATAAATAAAGTCTTCTAAAAAATATATCTATTAAGTCAGTGACGTGATTGTGGGTGGTCTGCAGTCATAAGGCAATTTGGAGCACTGCCTATGTTAAACCAAAGGAAAAAACCTGCTGGGGTGTAAGGAAAAGAGTAAATAATAAGCAGCCAAAAGCATGATTCTGTAGCTCATTTGTTGTCGGACGCTCGAGCGTTTGTTGGTTTCAAGACCCAGTTCAGTCTTTCTGCACACGTGCCGAGGCGTACCACAGACAGAGTGCCTCTGATTGCTTTTCAGATCGACATCGTTAATAAGCTCTTTGTTCAGAACCTGGACAACCCCCCACTGTACAAGAATCACCCTCCAGTAGCAGGTGCGATCTACTGGGAACGGTCCCTGTTCTTTCGGATCAAGCACACCATCCTCAGGTTCCAGGAGGTGGAGGAGATCCTGGACAGTGATCGAGGAAGAGAGGTGCGTCGCTTTGGCTGGGGTCATCCCCTCGCGTATTTCAGAGATGAGGAAGGGCTGCCCTCGGGAGGGGCGCATCCAGGCCTCCCACTGAGAAGGTCTTTCCTGTGGTCCCTGATTTCAGGATCAGGTTTAAAACTACATTTTGTGTTCTTTATCTTTGGCATCTTATTATTTTTTTAAATTTATTTTTTCAGTGTTCCAAGATTCGTTGTTTATGCACCACGCCCCGTGTTCTAGGCAATCTCTGCCCTCCTTAATACCCATTAAAGGATCGCCCATCCTCATCCCACCACCCTCTCCCCTCCAAAACCCTCAGTTTGTTTCTCAGAGTCCACAGTCTCTCGTGGTTCATCCCCCGCTCTGATTTCTCCCAATTCACTTTTCCTTTCCTTCTAATGTCTTCCGTGTTATTCCTTATGCTCCACAAGTAAGCGAAACCGTATGATAATTGACTCTCTCTGCTTGAATTATTTCACTCAGCATAATCTCCTCCAGTCCTATCCGTGTTGATACAAAAGTTGGGTTTTCATCCTTTCTGATGGAGGCAAAATACTCCATAGTGTATATGGACTACATCTTTCTTTTTTTTAAAAGATTTTTTAAAAAAATTATTAATTTGACAGAGATCAGAAGTAGGCAGAGAGGCAGGCAGAGAGAGAGAGGAGGAAGCGGGCTCCCTGCTGAGCAAAGAGCCCGATGCGGGGCTCAATCCCAGGACTCTGGGATCATGACCTGAGCCAAAGGCAGAGGCTTTAACCCACTGAGCCACCCAGGCGCCCCTATGGACTACATCTTTATCCATTCATCTGTTGACATCTTGGTTCTCTCCACAGTTTGGCAACTGTGGCCATTGCTGCTATGAACATTGGGGTGCAGGTGCCCCTTCTTTTCACCACATCTGTATCTTTGGGGTAAATACCTAGTAGTGCCATTGCAGGGTCATAGGGAAGCTCTGTTTTTAATTTCTTAAGGAATCTCCACACTGTTCTCCAAAGTGGCTGCACCAACTTGCATTCCCACCAACAGTGTAAGAGGGCTCCCCTTTCTCCACATCCTCACCAACACACGTTGTTTCCTGTCTTCTTAATTTTGGCCATTCTGACTGGTATAAGTTGGTATCTCAGTGTGGTTTTGATTTGAATCTCCCTGATGGCTAGTGATGATGAACATTTTTCCATGTGTTTGTTAGCCATTTGTATGTCTTCTTTGGAGAAGTGTCTGCTCATGTCTCCTGCCCATTTTTGGACATGATCATCTGTTTTTTGGGTGTTGCGCTTGAGGAGTTCTTTATAGATCTTTGATACCAGCCCTTTGTATCTTTGGTGTCTTAATCTGTACAGGCATCTTCTAGGTAACCAGGCACACGGGCTTCTCCCTGAACTTGATCTCCAGCTTTTCTGGAGGAGGACCATCTTTCTGATAATACTGTCCCTCCCCTGCCCGTGGGCGTTTGTACCTTACATCACCAGCATTGAGAAACCATTTGCTCAAAGGTTGGGAGAGTAAATGTTTTAGGCATTTGCAGGTAATACCCTGCCGTGGTGTAGCAAGAAAGCAGCCATGGAAAGGGGGACAAGGAACAAGCATGGTTGCGTTCTTACAAAACTTCACGTACCATTGCCGAAACTCTAATTTCCTGTGCTTTTCACACATCACAAAGCACTGTCGTTCTTTTTGGGTTCCTGCTAATCCTTTAAAAATGTAAAAGCTGTTCTTAGCTCTCGGGCTGCACCAAAGGCAGCCCACAGGCTGGAGTCTGCTGATCTCTGCTAGTTGGTGTGGATTTCAAGTCATATCGTTTTAAACACACCCTCCAAAATTTGTGAAAATTTCTATGCTTCCTTTTGCAAAATGTGCTCACAGATTACTTTGTTTTTAAAGGGAGGGGGAGAGAGAGAGAGAGAGAGAGAGAGAGAGAGAGAGAGAGAGAGGAGTGTTCTTTCCAAGGGCAAACTGACAATTGCCTGAGTTCCTTGACAGGTGAAACAAAAGTACTTGGAAGTGGGGAGGACCATGAAGGACTATGAGGACAGGAAGTACGAGCAGTGGAGAGAGACCACGGAGCTGGTCCTGCCGACCCTTATGAAGAAGAGCCTGCTCACTAAGGTGCATATTTCCAGGTCCTTGCCCAGGTTAGGGCGGTGGGGGCAGATGATGGCGTCCGCCATTTTCTTGAGGTTTGGTGTGTGCACAGGTGTTTCCAAAATCAAAGGCAAAGAAGGGCCCAGGCTGCCAGGGGAGGAGACAGAGGCAGCATCATGTCATGGCTAGGAAATGTGCCAGAATCCGGCAACCCCGCTCAGTCTGTGGGTGAGCGGCTTAACTCCAAGCCTCAGTTTCCCCATTTGTAAAATGAGCCGGAGCAGGTGACACCAACACACGAAGCACTAGTCTGTAGGAAGTAGCTGTCCATTGACCTGCAGAAAAAGGCCATTTCCCGTGATTCGCCCTTGTCCACGGCACTTGAGCTCTACAGAGCCTTTGATAGACGGCAGATGCTCAGTAAAGAAAACCTCGTGGCAAGGCTGGGGGTGAGGGAGGGCAGGAGAGACCTGGGCGAGGCGGCTTTAGGACTGTGGTCTGCAAAATCCTGCAGCAGGGACTAAACCAAGTGCAGAGGCCCAGATGGGGCCGGCAGGGAAGCCAGAAGTCTGGATATTTACATGCAATTGACCAGTTTGGGAAAGTGAGGGACTAAATCGAATTCTTTAAACACTGTTCGCTGAACAAAACACGTATCTGAGCTGGCTGCAGCCGGCTCCCCAGTCTGGCCCCATCCAGGGCCCTTCGCCAATCTTTGTCCAAATGTATGTGTGCCCTGGGTTGTGCGGGCTGCTTCTCGGACCGCCCCTGCCATGCTCGTGAGACCTCTCTTCCACAGACCTCTTCAGCTGCTGACGAGACGGCCAACTTGGAAAAGGGGGCCATGTTTGCAATTAATTTTTCACCGGCTCTCAAGGAGATTATTAACGAAACAAAGTACTTGGAACAGCTAGGATTCTCTGTCCCTGAATTAGCAAGAAATGTTGCTCTCCAGGAGGACAAATTTCTTCGGTAAAAAAGATTCTTCTCTTAAATCAATAGTAAGCTTCTTGATCTCGGGACCCCTTTAGACATTCTTAAAAATGTATGCAAAACTCACCCTCTCCTGCTTTCTTTTTTCTGTATTTTATTGCCACCAGGATTAGAAATGAAAACTAAGCAATGTTTAAACTGTGTATTCATCCATTCGTCTAGAAGTAATGATAACAAACCCATTCCATGTTAAATAACAGTTTCTAATGAAAAATAACCAATATTTTCCAGAAAAGAAAGTTAGTGGGAAGACCAGCATTGTTTTCAATTCCTGCACATCTTTCTTTTCTTTTTTTTTTTTAAAGATTTTATTTATTCATTTGACAGACAGAGATCACAAGTAGGCAGAGAGGCAGGCAGAGAGAGGAGGAAGCAGGCTCCCCGCTGATCAGAGAGCCCGATGCAGGGCTCGATCCCAGGACCCTGAGATCATGACCTGAGCCGAAGGCAGAGGCTTAACCCACTGAGCCACCCAGGCGCCCCCTCGCACATCTTTGGATCAAAGTTTTAGCCTAGGGGCGCTTGGGTGGCTCAGTTGGTTAAGTGTCTGACTCTTGATCTCAGCTCAGGTCTCGATCACAAGGTTGTGAGTTTGAGCCCCACGTTGGGTTCCATGCTGGCTGAGGAGTCTGCTTAAAAAAAAAAGAAAAAAGAAAACAAAGCTTTAGACTAGTTAATGGTGTTTTGTAACCTATTTAAAATGTTACGGTTTTTATGAGCTCCATTGTACATGCTCGTATCAGTGACTTTCTTGTGACGCACAGGTACACGGAAGGAATACAGCGTATGCTGGACCACCATCACATGCTCATAGGAACGTTAAATGAGGCAGAGTCTCTCCTTCTCGACCATCATTCCCAGGAATTAATGAGAGTGTTTAGGTCTGGATATAAGAGACTAAATTGGAGCTCACTAGGTAATACAATTCATCTACCTGTTTATTACCTTGTAGACTTCGGGATGCAAAAATAATTTCTTTAAGATCGTTTTCATTGAATTATACTTCTTGTGTGTATGTAGATGTCGCTGACACCTGAGTTTCAAACATAAATCATTTATACTTGGTGGAACTTAGACTTAATCTCAAGGCTTTAGTTGGGACTGAAGATGAGATGGATGCCATTTGGACAACCGGCTGACCTTATACTTTGTCCTCCAAAAATAAAGTGACTTTTATTTTTTTTCCCAATATCTTTCTATCTTTTGCTAATACTGAAATTCTAATTTTGAAATAATTTGTGGATTCACGCCCAGTTGTAAGAATTAATACAGAGAGGTGCTGTGCATGTTTTACTCAGTGCCCTCCCCACGATAGCTTCTTCCAAAACTGTTGTACAGCTCACACTCCACACCTGTTGACACTGATACAGGCAAGGTGTGGTGTGTTTCCGCACTGCGGTGAGAACCCATGTTGCCCCCCCCCCTTTTAAAAAGATTTATTTATCTATTTGGCGGACAGAGATCACAAGGCAGAGAGAGGCGGGGGAAGCAAGCTCCCCACTGAGCAGAGAGCCCAATGCAGGGCTTGATCCCAGGACCCTGAGATCATGATCTGAGCCAAAGGCAGAAGCTTAACCCACTGAGCCACCGAGGTGCCCCTCATGTTGCTGTTTTAAAGTCCTATGCACGTCACACTCTTTCCCAGCCCCAACCCCTGCAACCACGAATCTGCTCTCCATGTCCATCATTTTGTCATTTCAAGAGTGTTGCATAAATGAATTTGCATGTAACCTTTTTGGGTTGGCTTTTCCTCTGTTAGCATAATTCCCTGGAATGTTGTCCAGGTTGTTACATGTACTGCTAGTGTGTTTCTTTGGCGGCTGAAATCCCATGGCCTCAATGTGCCCCAATTAAGCCATTCACCTGTTGAAGGACACCTGGGTCATTTCCAGGTTTGGCTATGATGAATAAACATTTGTGCTAGAAAAATATTTGTGTGTGAGGCTTTACATGAACATGAGTTTCACTTCTCTGGGACAAATGCTGAGGAGTGCAATTTCTGGGTCCTATGCTGCTTGCATGTTTAGTCTTTATTATTATTACTGTTATTAATTGCCATGGTGTTTTCCAGGTGACTGTGCCATTTTGCATTGTGCCATCAACAATGTATGTTCCTTTTTTTTTTCTGGGTCTTGGCCAGCATTTTGGTATTGTCACGTTTTTTTTTATTATAATCATTGTGTAGCTGTGTAATGGTCTCATTATGGTTTTTATTTGCATTTCTGGATTGGTTGATGATGTTGAGCATTGTTTCATGTGCTTGTTCACCATCCGTGTATCTTCTTCAGTGAAATGTCGTTCTATGTCTTCTGATGATACTGTTTGCTTTTTCATTGTGAGTTTTGAGAGTTCTTTTTGCATTTACATACTAGCCGCTTGTTGGATATGTGGTTTGCAAATATTTGTATTTGTGTTTTCATTGTCCTAATAGCGTCTTTTATAGACTGAAAGTTTAAAATTTTGAGAATCCCAATTTATCAAGTTTCCCTTTTATGGATCATGCTTTTGGTGTCAAGTCTAAGGATTCTTTTTGTGATCAATCTTGGTTATTTTTTTTGTTCAAAGTGTGAGAGTATAGTTGAAGTTTATTTCTCTTCCTTCTTCCTCCACCTCTTCTTCCACCCCTCCTTTTTTTTTTTTTTAAAGATTTTATTTATTTGACAGAGATCACAAGTAGGCAGAGAGGCAGGCAGAGAGAGAGGAGGAAGCAGGCTCTCCGCTGAGCAGAGAGCCCGATGCGGGACTTGATCCCAGGACCCTGAGACCATGACCTGAGCTGAAAGCAGAGGCTTTAACCCACTGAGCCACCCAGGTGCCCCTCCTCCTCCTACTTCTTGATGATGGATGTCTATCATTAATTGAGAAGGCTAACTTTTTCTATTAAATTGAATTTGCATCTATGTAGAAAACTATCTGGGCATATTTGTATGGGTCTCTTTCTGGGTTCTTTATTCTTTTCCATTGATCTATGTGTCTGTTCCTCTGCCAGTATCACAGTCTTGATTACTGTAGATATATGGTAAGTCTGGAAATTGGCTAAATTGATTCTTCCCATTTTTCCCTCAGGCAAATTATTTTAGCTTTTCCAGTTCCTTTGATTTTCCATATAAATTTTAGAATAATCTTGTCTATATCTACCAAAAAATGCTTATTGGGATTTTGATGGGAATTATGCTAGCTCTGTGTATCAATTTAAGGAAAATTGATATCTGAACTCTGTTGAGTTTTGCAATCCATGAACATGGTATATCTTTCCATTTATTTAGGTTTTTTATTTCTTTCATTAGCACTGTTTAGTTTTCAACATACAAGTTTTGTACATGTTTTGTTAGATTTATGCTGAAGTATTTAATCTTTTGATGAATGGTTGTAAATGATACCGTGTTTTTAATTTTGGTGTCTACTTGTTTGTTGCTAGTTTATAGAGATACAATTAATTTTTTGTATGTGGTCTCTTTTACCTCCATGGCCTTCTCTGGTAGAGGGATCAGGGTACTTCATCACAGTAGTATGAACGTGGACGTCTAGGCCCCCCAACTTGTCCTTATTGGCAAGGGTCACAGTTTTTTCTGTGGTGTTTGGCTAGAGTAGAGCAGTTACTTTGTAATATTTTCTGTCTTGTCAGGATGTTCCTTTCCTTTGGCTAGACAGAACAAGCTTTTTGGGACTTTAGCATTTATGGGTTGCCAGTTTCTTTTTTTTTTATTATTATTTTTATTAACATATAATGTATTATTTGCTCCAGGGGTACAGGTCTGTGAATCCTCAGGCTTACATACTTCACAGCACTCACCATAGCACATACCCTCCCCAATGTCCATAACCCAACTGCCCTCTCCCTACCCCAGGGTTGCCAGTTTCTTAATCTCTAAGTCTGAGATATAGAAGGAAAAGGAACTCATTCTTTGGGTCCCAAGGTCCCTAGCTTGTTGGCCTCTCTCCACCTTTTAGAGTCTTATATTTGTTTTATAGATAATGTGCAGGGTTCCTAACTGTGTTTAGTAGGAGGAATAAGGGAAAACACATCTACTCCCTCTTCTTAGAAGTAGAAGCTCCCTTTACTTTTTAATTTTAATTTTTCTAAAGATTTTATTTATTTATTTGACACACAGAGAGAGTGAGTATGCATGCAAGCAGGGGCAGCGGCAGAGGGAAAGGGAGAAACAGGCTCTCCGCAAGCAGAGAGCCCGATGTGGGGCTCAATCTCAGGACCCTGGGTTCATGTCCTGAGCTGAAGGCAGGTGCTTAACTGACTGAGCCACCCAGGCATCCTCCCTTCCCTTTTTAATTTAATTTTATTTTTGTTTATTTATTTTTTATTATGTTAGTCACCATACAGTACATACACCATACAGTACAGTTTTTGATGTAGTGTTCCATGATTCATTATTTGGGTATAACACCCATTGCTCATTACAACATGTGCCCTTTGCTTTTTTAAATAAGCAAGGCACTTTTGCTCTTTTTTTTCCTTCTTTTCAAATATTCTCCCCTCTTCTCCTTGTCATTTCCTTCTCTTCTTCCCTTCTTTGAATGAAGAATGTGCATATTTGGACTTGGGCTGCCGAGTTAAACCCCCTGGGTTAAAAGTCCAGCTCTACACTGTGGAGGCCCAGTGTCCTCATCTGTAAGGTCAGCATCATCTTAGTACCCAGTTCACGGGAATGTTGTAAAAACTTGATGACAGTGACATGCTTAAACCACTGCCTGACCAATTACATGTGCTTAATCCAGGTTTACGATTCATGTCATTACTGGCTACTTTGCCAAGCAACAGGCCAGAGGAGACTGGAGACAGAGTAGGGTAGAGTGGAAGGTTCATGTTTCCATAGCAGTGGGAAGACAATGGAGTTGAACCTTCTCTTTCTCCTCACTACATCTCCTGCTCTAGATGATGATGTATCATTTGATTCTTTTTTTTAAGATTTTATTTATTTATTTAAGAGAGAGTGCAAAACAGTGGCGAGGGAGAGGAAGAAACAGTCTCCCTGCTGAGCAGGGAACCCAAAGTGGGGCTTGATCTCAGGACCCTGGGATCATGACCTGAGCCAAAGGTGGACGTTTCACCAACTGAGCCCCCCCAGGCATCCCTGGTAGGTTCTGAGAACAGAGGTCCTTGTCCTCATCCCTAAGAGTGCTAAGGGGATGTTAGCCCCCACCAAGACCCAAGGGGATGAGATGAGCAGGGTCTTTCCTGTGACCGGATGCCAGTATTAACCTCCCAGATGTTGGTGGGCAAGGTATGGAAAGAAAGCGTTTGAAAGCGAAATATCTTTTTTTTTTCTCCTTTCTCTTTTTTTTCCCCCAAAGGTATTGCTGACTACATAACTCGGTGCAAACAGGCCATTGGGAAATTTGAGTCCCTTGTCCACCAGATTCATAAGAATGCCGATGACATTTCTAACAGGCTTATGTTAATAGAGTCTATAAACCTCTTTAAATATCCGGTACCCAAAAATGAGGAAGATCTTCCAGGTAGATACAATTTCTTGTTTCTCTGATAACAGAAGAAATGAAAAAAAAAACAAAAACAAAACTCTGTTGGTTATGATTGCACATGTGCTCTCTCTCTCTCTCTCTCTCTCTCACACACACACACACACACACACACACACACACACACACACTTGTTCCACGAATGGAACAAAACCATTCCCAAAGATCTCAGTCACTTACTTGAAAGGATCATGAGTAATTCTTTCTTTTTGCCATGTTTTCTATGTTGCTTAGACAGTTTTCAAATTCTGGGGTCTGTGACAATCAGGAGTATTTTTGTAACAGTAAAGTAGAGTGTGTTCTTATGGGCTCACATTTACTTGTTTAAACAAGGTCTTTTACATGGCCTTAGACAAGTCAAAAAACAATTAAAGAAAAGCAAGGTTGCGCAAAGATCCAAAAGCCCTCTTTTGTATGGAGTATGGTTTGGCAGGCACAATGGGCATTCCCGTGTTGTCGTTTATTTTTTGATTAGGGCATGTCTTAACTTTTGGTATTGACTTATTTTCTTTCAGTCTAGGTTAGAGGCTTGTTTTGTAATTTTTAAAAAATTAACATATAATGTATTATTTGTTTTAGGAGTACAGGTCTGTGCTTCATCAGGCTTACAGAATTCACAACACTCACAAACCACATCCCTCCATGCCAATGTCCATCCCCCAGCCACCCCATCCCTCCCACCTCCTTCCTTTCCAGCAACCCTCTGTTTGTTCCCTGAGATTAAGAGTCTCTTTTGGTTTGTCTCCCTCCCTGGTTTCTAAGAGATACAGTTGATGTTTGGATTGCTTTGTGAGTAATGTCCTTTCCTGTATTCACGAAGAATGGTAACCGATGTCTTCCTCTACAGGCGTGAAGGAGTTCTTTGAGCACATCGAAAGGGAAAGGGCCAAAGATGTGGATCACATGGTCCGGTGGTATCTTGCCATTGGGCCTCTACTGACCAAAGTCGAGGGTCTGGTCATCCACACCAACACGGGCAAGGCTCCCAAGCTGGGCTCCTATTACGAATACTGGGAACGTAAAATTTATGAGGTCTTGACGAAGCTCATCCTGAAGTAAGTTAATCTTGTTGCCTATTTTAAAGACGGGGGGCATAGATTAAAATAATTTACATATATGAATAGTTGAAGACGGAGTCATAAAATGCAGAGAAGAAATCATCGGACAGTAAGTCCGCTTTCTGGTTGAAGGGCGGTCCCAGGATGGAAGGGTGACTTTCCCATTTGGCTCTCATTCTTTTTTTTTTTTTTTTTTAAAGATTTTATTTATTTATTTGACAGAGAGAGATCACAAGTAGACAGAGAGGCAGGCAGAGAGAGAGAGAGGGAAGCAGGCTCCCTGCCGAGCAGAGAGCCTGACGCGGGACTCGATCCCAGGACCCCAACCTGAGCCCAACCCACTGAGCCACCCAGGCGCCCCTGGCTCTCATTCTTATTAGGCCCCTCGACATTCTGAAAAGGAAATGATTTCCCTCCCCTTATCAGCTATCCTAAAGACCTACATCCTGTCACTCAATATTACCCAAATCCTAGGTGATACCCTCCCCTGTATTGAGAGAGGCTGAACTGAAGGACATATGACCCGATTACTCTCCCTGATGGTCTACAGCAAATCCCTGGCTGGCATGGGCATCACATATGTGTTGAATGTCTATTACATGGGCCAACCTCACAATAGGCAAGGCTCTCCTGTCCCTTCTAGAGCTCTCAGCCCACAGCTCAGCACCTCAGGTAGACCAGCTCAAAGCTCACTGCCTGAGCTTCATCACATTGACTAAGGATCATTCTAGGAATTCCTAGTCTGGTTTCCTAGAATGATTCTAAGTCAATGTGATGGGACCATCACACTGGTACTCTTACCTCCATGTTGTCAAGGGTTATATTCATTTCATCATGCAACCCCTTCTTTGAAGAACCCCAGAAGAAATTTCTCTAGCATCCCTTCTGATCCCAGTCTCCTGAAAAAGGAGTTTTCTTTCTTTCTTTCTTTTTTTTTTTTTAGGAGTTTTCTTTTTTGTCTATCATTTTTTTTGTTTTGTTTTTAAATGGTGTGGGTACTATGAATTGTTGACTTCATAGCTTTCCCTTTTCTCCTTGGCTGCTGGGAAACTCAGAGCCCAATTTGTAGCCTAAATGCAGCAAGTTTATAGGTACTTATGTTTGTATTGTCTCATTCTTGGCTCTAGATATATATATTTAAAATCTATCACATATGGGAGCTTACTTTGCACCAGGCTCATGTTACACTCTTTACAATCTCCTCCCTATTTTTCAGACACAGACTGTTGGGAGGATAGGTGACTTGCCTAAGGCCACACACACACACATCTAGTAAGAAGAAGGGCTAGAATGTGAATCTGGGTCAGTGAGAACTTCATTAAACATCTGTGTTTAGTGTCCTTTCTTTCACATTTTATCCCAGTTTGATTTTAGGGTCTCTTACTGCAGTTATTTTTGTGAGCTGATAAAATCTACTTTGGAACAAGACATTGATAAATAAAATAAGCACCTTTGGTTGTCTTGCTTCCTGGACCCAGTTTGATAAATTTCACTAAGTTGATCATTTACAAAAAACTGTGTTCTACACATTTCCTTTTTTAAATTGTTTCTAACTTAGATTCCTGCAGCAGCCCCTTACATAGGGCACTTCCTATGATGTTTCCCTTTCTAATATGCTGTGTGATCCACTCATCCTTCCTTCCATCCATCCATCTTCCCCATCCATCCTTCCATCCACCCATCTTCCCCATCCATCCACTCATTCATCCATCCATCCATCCATCCATCCACTCATTCATCCATCCACTCATCCACTCATCCATCCATCCATCCATCCATCCATC